>NC_142887.1:3398750-3747500 GCF_051225735.1 Oryctolagus cuniculus | reverse complement strand
CATCAAATTGAGAAGTTTCTGTACTGCAAAAGAAACAGGAGAGTGAAGAGACAACCGACAGAATGGGAAAAAATATTTGCAAACTATGCAACAGATAAAGGGTTAATAACCAGAATCTACAAAGAGATCAAGAAACTCCACAAAAACAAAACCAACAACCCACTTAAGAGATGGGCCAAGGACTTCAATAGACATTTTTCAAAAGAGGAAATCCAAATGGCCAACAGACACATGAAAAAATGTTCAAGGTCGCTAGCAATCAGGGAAATGCAAATCAAAACCACAATGAGGTTTCACCTCACCCCGGTTAGAATGGCTCACATACAGAAATCTACCAACAATAGATTCTGGCGAGGATGTGGGGAAAAAGGGACACTAACCCACTGTTGGTGGGAATGCAAACTGGTCAAGCCACTATGCAAGTCAGTCTGGAGATTCCTCAGAAACCTGAATATAACCCTACTGTTCGACCGAGCCATCCCACTCCTTGGGATTTACCCAAAGGAATTTAAATTGGCAAACAAAAAAGTGGTCTGCACCCTAATGTTGATTGCAGCACAATTCACAATAGCCAACACCTGGAACCAACCTAAATGCCCATCAATGGTAGACTTGGTAAAGAAATTATGGGATATGTACTCTTTAGAATACTATACCGCAGTAAGAAACAACGAAATCCAGTCATTTGCAACAAAATGGAGGAATCTGGAACACATCATGCTGAGTGAAATAAGCCAGTCCCAAAGGGACAAATACCATATGTTCTCCCTGATTGGTGACAACTGACTGAACGCCAAAAAGGAAACCTCCTGAAGTGAAACGGACACTATGGGAAATGGTGACTTGATCAGAATAGCCCTGACTGTTAATGAACAACTTAATACATTATCCCTCTTAGTACTTTTTTTTTGTCTGTTCTACTTAATATGACTGGTTTAATTTTGTAATTAATACACAGTTATTCTTAAGTGTTGAAATTTAACTGAAATGTGATTCCTGTTAAACATAAGAGTGGGAATAAGAGAGGGAAGAGATGTATAATTTGGGACATGCTCAAGCTGACTTGCCCCAAATGGTAGAGTTAGAAACATACCAGTGGACTCCAATTCAATCCCATCAAGGTGGCATGTACCAATGCCATCTCACTATTCCAAGTGATCAATTTCAGTTCACAATTGATCATAATGAAAGGACTAAGAGTCAAAGGGAGCACATAAACAAGTCTAGTACCTGCTAATACTAACCGATAGAATAAATAAAGGGGAGAGTGATCCAACATGGGAAGTGAGATACTCAGCAGACTCATAGAATGGCGGATGTCCTAAACAGCACTCTGGCCTCAGAATCATCCCTAAAGGCATTCGGATCTGGCTGAAAAGCCCATGAGAGTATTTCAGGCATGGAAAGCCAAGACGCTCTGGCAAAAAACAAAACAAACAAAAAAAAAACAAACAAAAAAAAACAAAAACAAAAACAAAACCTAAATGAAAGATTTCTGTGAGTGAGATCCCAGTGGAAAGAGCAGGTCTTCAGGGAAGGAGGTGCCTTTCTCTGAAGGGAGGAGAGAACCTCCACTTTGACTATGACCTTGTCTAAACAAGATAACAGTCGTAGAACTCAAGGGGCTTCCATAGCCTTGGAAACTCATGACTGGAGCATGGGGAGATTACTGAGGCCATAAACAAGAGTGTCAATTTGTAAAGTCAACAACAGGAGTCACTGTGCACTTACTCCTCATGTAGGATCTCTGTCCTTAGCGTGCTGTACATTGAGACTTAATGCTATAACGAGTACTCAAACAGTATATTTCACTTTATGTTTCTGTGTGGGAGCAAACTGTTGAAATCTTTACTTAATGTATTCTAAACTGATCTTCTGTAGATAAAGAGAATCAAAAATGAATCTTGATGTGAATGGAAGGAGAGAGGGAGTGGGAGAGGGAAGGTTGCGGGTAGGAGGGACGTTATGGGGGAGAAGCCATTGTAATCGATAAGCTGTACTTTGGAAATTTATATTCATTAAATAAAAGTTAAAAAAAATTATAAAACTGTGTTTTTCATAAGTAAAACTATAGGATAAAAAAATATTTTAAAAGTTTGTAAAAAATGAAATTTTGAGAGATTGCATTGACAGAGACTAGATTAAAATGATTTATGTTTATAAAATGTAACATTTAGTAGTATACTGCTACTGTGGTACAGCAGTTTAAATCCCTGGCCTGGTGTCCCGGCATCCCATATGGGTACCGGTTCTAGTCCCAGCTGCTTCTCTTCTGATCTGGCTCTCTGTTGTGGCCTGGGAGAGCAGTGGAAGATGGCCCAAGTCCTTCGGCCCCTGCACCCACATCGGAGCCCTGGGGGAAGCTTGGGGAAGCTCCTGGCTCCTGGCTTCAGCTCCGGCCATTGCAGCCAGTGGGGGGGTGAACCAGCGGATGGAAGACATCTCTCTCTGTGTCTCTGCCTCTCTGTAACTCTGTCTTTCAGATATACAATAAAAAAACCTAAAATTTAGTCCCCTGTGTGAAAATAACAAGGTTTTCTTAAAACATTGTTAGTAATGGGGTAGTCCTGGTGTAGTAGGCAAAGCTACTGCCTTTAATGCTGGCAACCCATATGTGTGCCAGTTTGAATCCCAGCTGCTTCACTTCAGATCCAGTTCCCTGCTAATGGCCTAAGAAACAGCAGAAGATGACTTAAGTGCTAGAACTCTGCCATCCACATGAGAGACCTGGAGGGAGCTCCTGACTCTGTTATGACCAGACCCTAAAAATGCTTATCTTAAAAGCCTCAGATAGTGGCTTGTGCTATGACACAGTGGGTTAAGCTGAGGCTTGGAAGGCTACATTAGCTTTCTGCTAATTCACTTTAACTTCAAGAGTTAAGATTATTAATATGTATTTTGAAAAATTAGTTGTTTCAAATTAAGTCATTTGACTGTGATTTCCAGCTGGAAGCCCAAGGGTCCTCAAAGAATCTGTCATTCAGTAGAGATGATTGCTAATTAGACACCTGGTGATATATATGGAGCATTGCTGAATTGTAGATTCATGCTAAATTTAAAGTTACTTTCACATAGATACATTATTGATGTAAGTATTCTATAGGTTATATGACAATAATGTGTGGTAGTTCTGATACAATGTTATCTTTCATGATTGTTATCTTCTTAATAAAAGACTGGAGTCTGTAAAAATCCTTGGAGTTGCATCTCCCTTAACAATAGAGACCTCAAAAATTAAATAGTTTTGAAAATACTATTGTGCTTTAAAAATACTAAATATAATAAATATTTTAATACATAAAAAATGGAAAATTGAAAAATTTCTAAATCTGAGATTAATCTTGTAACAAATAAGCTTTTCTTACTGTACTTGTACAGACAGCAATAATATGCCTACAATTACATTGCTTGTTGTGTTTAAGATACAACTTGATTTGTAATACTCTTGTTAGTTTGTTGTGTATTCTTGCTTTTGAGCATTTTGCCTGTCACCTATCAGAATTCTGCAAAAGAAAATTCACAACCAGATTATGCTGGCCTAAAAAAACATAAAAGAGTTTGTAAAAACACTTCTGTCTTTATCAAAATCCTATATACAATACATGTAACTATGTCTCCTTGTTTTCCAGTAAATTGTTACTCAAATTTTAATTATGGTGATTTTAAGTTTTTTTTTTGCCATCAATAGTGCTGTTTCTTTGCTAAAAACATTTACAAACAGAGAAGATTCTATCAAGTATTTATAAATACAGATTTCTGATGAAATGAACAAACTAAAAATTCTGATTAAAGAAAGCTGACAGATTTATAAAACTGTTACTATAGATCATACAAAAGAATAAATTCATAGAGACTTGAACTAGTCAAGTTCTAGGTTTCTGTTTCTTTTACTTAGAGCATTGCTTCTCTACTTAAATGTTTTCTCTCAAGTTTAAAGATTTACTGTGATTTCTAGAGTTTATAACACTCTGGTAGACTATGTTTTTATAAACAAAAGTAAAGATATTTACTTTTCCTTCCCAAAAATTCACCCAACATTCAAAAACAACTTAATGAGAAGTTTTGGTTTACATAACAATGTAATTAGTTTCAAAAATTAATTTAAAAATGTGATTTTGTAATAAAACATAATTTAAACACTGATTAATCTAAAAATAAACAAAAATGCCAGACTTCAAGTACTGGCATTTCAATGAGTAAATGAAATGATCCCTTCTTAATAGATCTTGGGGCAAGCATTGTGGTGTAGCAAGTAAAGCAGCCATCTGTGGTGCCAGCCTCCCATATCATTGCCAATTTGAATCCCAGCTGTACAGCTCTGATTCAGCTCCCTGATAATGTGCCTTAGATAGCAGTGGGAGATGGCTCAAGTGCTTAGGTCTTGCACCCATGTGGGATACTCAGAAAAATCTAAAGCTCCTGGCTTCAACCAAGCTCAGCCATGACCTTTGTGGCCATCTGGGGAGTGAACCTGCAGATGGAAGATCTCTCTCTCTGTCATTCAGATAAATAATTCATTTAAAATAGAAAAGTACATTTTTAAAGATTTATTTATTTATTTGGAAGGTAGAATTACAGAGAGATGGTTGCAGAGAGAGATCTTCCATCTACTGGTTCACTCCCCTAATGGCTGCAACAGCTGGAGCTGGGCCAATCTGAAGCCAGAGCCAGAAGCTTCTTTCATGTCTCCCACATAGGTGCAGGGACCCAAGCACTTGGGCCAGCTTCTCATGTTTTCCCAGGCTGGAACAAAGAGCTGGATCAGAAATGGAGCTTTCAGGACTGGAAATAGCATCCATATGGGATGCTGGCACTGTAGTCAGAGGATTTGTGCAATGAGTTGCCTGCCAGTTGTATAGCTTAACCACCTTGGATGGTAACTATACCCACTGACTACACTGGGCTTGATTATGAAACTACACCTAGACACATCTAGAGACTTTAGCCCAGGAGCAATATAATGGAACCAAATAGTGTTTGTGAGTATTCTACAATATGATAGGAGTCACTGTGCACCTACTCCCTATCTAGGATCTCTGTCCTTAATGTGTTGTACTATGCCGATTAATGGTAAAACTAGTCTTCAAACAGTACTTTATTCTTTGTGTGTCTGTGTGGGTACAGTCTGTTGAAATCTTTACTTAGTATATATACTAAGTTGATCTTCTGTATATAAAGATAATTAAAAATGAATCTTAATGAAGAATGGGATGTGAGAGGGAGTAAGGGATGGGATGGTTTGCAGATGGGAGGGAGGTTATGGGGGGAAAACTGCTATAATCCAATAGTTCTACTTTTGAAATTTATATTTATTAAAAGTTTTCTACAAAAAGAAAACAGTTGAAAAGTTAAAAAAAAGAAATTGACTGACAGTACTGACAGGGATGCTGGCATTGTTGCACCATTACTCTTATTCCACAGAGGGGATTTCAAAAATACATACTTAGGAGTCAGCATTATGGCACAGCAGGTTAAGCTGCCACTTGCAGCACTGGCATCCCATATCAGTGAGTCAGTTAGGATGCAGTCTGGTGTGCCTCTAATCCAGCTTACTGCTAATGCACCTGGGAAGGCAGCAGCAGTTGGCTCAAGTGCTTGGGCCCCTGATCCTTATCTAGGAGACACAGATGGAGTTCCAGTGTCTTGGCTTTGTTCTGACCAGAACTGACTTGAGCCATTTTGGAAGTAAAACAGTGAATAGAAGATCTCTTTGTCTATCTCCTTCTTTCTTCCATTCTGCTTTTCAAATAAATATTTTAAAAATATATGTATACATATGTATATATGCATGTACAGACATACACAAAATTTTTTTAAAAAAATTATTTATTTATTTGAAAGGCAGAGTTACAGAGAGGCAGAAGCAGGGAGAGAGAGCACTTCCATCCACTGGTTCACTTCCCAGATACCTGCAATGGTCAGAGTTGTGCCAATCAAGAGCCAGGAGCTTCTTCCAGGTCTCCCATATGGATGCAGGATCCTAAGAACTTGGAGCATTTTCTACTACTTTCCCAGGCAGTAGCAGAGAGCTGGATTAGAATTAGAGAAGCCAGGACTTGAAGCGGTGCCCATATGAGTTGCTGGCACTGCAGGCAGAAGCTTTGCCCGCCACAGCTCTGGCCCTTACACAAAACTTTTAAAAAACACTTTACTGTGGTATGATTGATATAAAAATATGTATTCACAGCTTGCTCTGCTGGTGATAAGCATATACCTGTGACATTGTTACCAGCATTAAGGCCATCATAGGATTATTTTCTTATTTTATTTTTCAGTTTGTTTTTAATGTATAGAAATAGAAATGACTTTTGTGTGCTGATTTTGTATCCTAAAACTTACTGAATTTGTTTGTAAGTTCTAACATATTTTTGATAGAGTCTTTAGAATTTTCTATGTGTGAAACTGTGATATCAGCACACAGAGATAGCAGTTCTCAAGAGAGATTTGATCATTTGAGTTCAGGCTCTGCCTAACTATTGTATCTCCCCTTCCTGACAAAATATGATGATGCCTCCACATCCATGAGAAATGTCTATCCATGATGTACTATGGAGCCACCAGATCCTGTAGCCTCCAACCATAAGCTGAAACAAATCCTTTCTTTCCAAAGAAACTCTTCTCAGGTATTGTAGTTAAAGTAATGTAAAGTAGAATAATGCAAACCCCTAGATGTTTGGATTTACTTCTGGAACAGAGTTAAATTCGATGGGGAAAAAATATCCATGCCCACATGAGAGAAACAGGTATATTAGAAAGGTAATATGACATTTCATATCAGTTAAAATTAATTTTTCAATAAAATATATTGAAATAACTGGTTGTGTTTGAGAGAAAATGTGGGTGGTTCTCCCAGGCTTTCTCCCACCAAGTTTTAGGCAATTTCACAAAGATCCACATGATTGACATAAGGACATTCCTGGCATTTCTAATATTTTCAGCTTTGAGGCTTTAATAAAAGTATTGAATGCAAGATGATTATCTGTTGTCTTCTTTTTTTTTTCTGTCCTCTGAAGTTCAGTTTCAAATTCTGTTCCTGCTGTTCCAGCTTACTTCTCTACCTCATCAACCTCTTCTTACCAACTTTTCTTTCTGATGCAGGATAAGTAAGAATACATCTCATTTACATCATGCAGTGCAATGTGTTTTAAGAACACACAAATGTGTTCACACAAATGTTGTGAATTGAGTGCTGGAGTAGAATCCCAGCTTTGTGACCCCCTGCAAAGTACTTAATCTGTGCTTCAGTGTCCCTGTCTATGAAGCTGATAAAGCAGTGATCCTGTCACAGGGTTGTTGTGAAGCCTGAACATTCCTTTTATTGAAGGACCAGGAATCTGTGTCTACTGAGTACACAAAATGGAATGGAAATGTAGTCCATTGTACTTCCAAGGACTGAAGATTTGTGGAATAGAGTATCCTGAACAAATGTAAAAACAATGATAGCATTTCAAGGCAGAGATATTTCTGTATTTGTTTACTAATTTTTAAAGATTTACTTATTTGAAAGGCAGAGTTAGAGAGAGAGAGAGAGACAGAGAAATATCTTTCATCCTCTGGTTCCTTCCCCAAAGGGATGCAAAATCTGGGACTGGGCCATTCTCAAATCTTGAACTCTGTCCAAGTTTCCCATGTAGGTAGCCCAGGCCCAAGAATTTGGACCATCTTCTGCTGCTTTCCCAGGTACATTATCAGCGAGGTGGATCAGAAATGGAGCTGCCAGGACTTGAGTGGATGCTCTTATGAGATCCTGGCATCACAAGCAGAAATTGAACCTATTGAACCACAATGCTGGCCTCTAAAGCACAGATATTTAAAACAGAAATTATTGTTTTATTACAGGAACTTTAGAGGGAAAACACAGAAAGGAAGCCTGATGCCATTAATTTGGTTTTGGCGTCTGTGTTTACTAACAGACTATTTGGACTTCATACAGGGTGCTGGTACCTTCAAGGGGAAAGTTAATACTGAAGTACAGATGGCTTCAGAACTAGCCATTGCTGCACTTGGGGAAAATGGTGGTGTTGTCACTACACCTCTGACCCAAAACATCTGGGTAAGCTTCGTGTCTATTTCTTTTTCTCCTTTCCCTCTTTGTCTCATATTGCCTGCTGCTTTTGAATTAGTTGGTGAATAATAATTATTGGTGGTAATTGCTTGGGCTGCATGTATCACATGGGCTAATATGACATAATGAGTAGGGCATGTTGCTGACAGATGGACCAAGGCGCAAAGAGCCTCTAAACCTCCTCTGTGTTCTCCAGACACTGCCTGAACCACCTTCCACTGAATACCTCATACAGATCTCAAGCCTAACATTTCTGAAGTATCTGTTTTTCTCTTTCACCTCAATGTGCTCTTGCAGTATTTTCTATCTAAGTCAGCAACAATTCTATATTTCTGGGTATTTTAGCCCAAAATGTGGTGTCCTCTGGACTTTTTTTTAAACCCTGCACCCCCTGTGAGTTCTGTCTTCAGACTTTGCTTATGATCCTCCTGCCTCTCTGGGTGCTGCTCTTCCCCACCCTTTTGCCTGAGTGGTGGTGGTACCTTCTAGCTGACCTCTCTGCTGCACTCCTGCTTACAGTGGAGCAACATAGCTCTGGGTTCTTTCTAAGGCATGGACTGCCACTCTTCTGCACAGAACCTCCAGTGGTGTCCATGCCATTCTATGAGGTTGGATGTAATTTGCACCACCCCATACCCCTTCTATGCTTCCTTTGCTTGTGCAGATCTGTCGCTGGCTGCTTCCCCAGCCTTTCTTCACAGGCTGAGCTCCTTCAGGCCTCTGACCCTGCTGTTCCTTCTATGTGGTGACTTGTCCACCTGTAATCTTCATGGTTCTGAGCCCCATTTTTCCAGGTCTCTGCTTATTAGGGAGATCTTTCCTGACTATGCTAAACAGAAGAGAACACATAGTTGCACAAGCCCACACATGCACACACACACAGTCATTCTGCTCCCCTTGCCCTGTGTGGTGTTTTCCCTGGGCAGCTATCACAAATGGTCTAAGTATGATTTTCCCTGTCTTCTGTTTGTTCTGTGTCTCTAATCTCATGATGATGGGGATCTTTGCTCGCTGCTCTATCTCTAGCTTGGAGAGTGTTGCCTAATGTATAGAAGTGACTCACTTAAAATTTGTTGAATGAACTGGGTTTTTATAAGCTACAGACATGAAATCAATTGCAGCTTGTTGGCTAAATGCTTTTACCAGGATTTGAGTGCTCTTACATTCAAACATGAGTTAAACATTTCCTGATCAAACTACCCAATTGAAAATTCTTTTTTTAAAGATTTATTTATTTAATTGAAAGAGTTACACATATAGAGAAGGAGAGACAGGGAGGGAGGGAGAGAGAGAGAGAGAGAAAGTCTTCCATCCACTGGTTCACTCTCCACTTGGTCACAGTGGCCCAAGCTGTGCTGATCTGAAGCCAGGAGCCAGGCACTTCTTCCAGGTCTCCCATGCAGGTACAGGGCCCAAGGACTTGGGCCATCACCTGCTTCTTTCCCAGGACATAGCAGAGAGCTAAAGTGGAACAGCTGGGATTCAAACTGGTGCCCATATGGGATGCCAGCACTGCAGGCAGTGGCTTTACCTGCTATGCCACAGTGCCAGACCCTGAATTTTTTAAAAAATTCAATTTATAAAAGTTAAAATGGATTGTACTCATTTTCTCTGAAAATCAAGAATTTGAGAAAAATAGCTACTATTTCATTTTCTTCATAATTGGAAGCTTTCTAGAAATATTCACCATATGATTCTCATTTCACTCTAATTTATTATAGAGGAGCTTACTTCATTTGCTCCATCATTTACCAGTTTCAGAGTGAGCTGCCTCAAATACAAAGATGAATGTTTTACTGTAAAACAGTCACAAGCATTTTGGAATGTCTTGCAATATAGAGTATTTTTGAAGTCATTGTCACCACAGTTTGGTAGTGGTGGTTGTGCAGCAGCCAGAAATCACCTGATGTGACTGGGTGGGAGGCCTGGGCAGAATCAGTATCCTCAGAATCTTGGGCTTGGTCCTGCTGGGCAGCTCTGCAGTCATCCTAGGAGGTATTCATTGAAAAGCAATAAAATAAGCCTTACCACAGGCTGACTGTTAAGTTGTAATTTCACATCTGAATAATTTTATTGGTTGTACTATAGGTTTCTGAGTTATGGAAGAATTTTTTAAAATACATTTATGTGAAAGTGTGACAATGCAGAGATCTCTCGTCCACCGATTCAGTCCCCAAATTGCAGCAACAGCTGGAGCTGGGCCAGGTTGATGAAGCTAGAGGTTGGGAACTCAATCTGGGTCTCCTGCATGGGTGGCAGGGACCTAACCACTTCCATCATCTGCTGCAACCAGGGTCTACAATAGCTACAAGCTGGGATTGGGAGTTGAGTCAGGACTTGAACCCAGGCACACTGATACATGATTCAGCCATCCCAAGCTGTATATTAACCACTACACCATAGGTCCACCCTAGAAAAAATGTTTAGGGCACATTTTTCTTCTCTTTCTTAGAGGGATAATTTCAGAATAAAAAGAGTTATTTATCTTGGGTGAACTTTATGGAAGAAAGTTTATGCCATCTAATTTTTAAATGCTTGGAATAGTCTATTTTTTTTTGAGGTTTTCTACCTATTGTTTTAATGGGAAGATGTTGATATCAGTAAGTCATTGCCTTATTTTTCAGCATTTATGTAGGATTCAGTAGCCAGAAGCATATTTTTCTCAACTTATTGGAGCTTTGGGTGGCTATAATATCCAGTATATTTTGGACCTGCTGAATTTGGAGTGGGTTAGTGCATGTGGTTTATTTGGTGGTGGTGGAGTGAAGCACACAAGCCATTTAGCAGTGGAACAAGGATTCCTCTCAGACTACATTATTCCAGTACACTGCACTTCTTTCTATGCTGCCTATTTTCCTTCAAAAATATTTTAAGAGAAAAAGGTGCTCAACTAAAGTATTTCTCAACCTCCTTTCCTAATACTACTTGATAATAATTTCTTGCTGAGTCAAGAACTGAAATACTGGGGCCAGAACTGTCATGTAGTGGGCCCAGTCTGCCTTCAGAGCCAGCATCCCATAAGAGCGCAGCTTTGAGGCCCAGCTACTCCACTTCTGATCTAGATCCTTGCTAATCTGTCTGAGAAAGCACAGGAGGATGACCCAAGTTATACAGCCCCTGCACCCACATAGGAGACACAGAAGAAGCTTCTGGCTCCTGGCTTCAAATCCACTTAGCTCTGGCCTTTGCGGCCATTTGGACAGTGAGCAAGCAGATTGAAGACCTGTTTCTCTGTCTTTCTCTCTCTCTGTTTCTAACTCTGCCTCTTAAATAAATACATCTTTAAAAAAAGAACTGGAATACTGAGTAGCCCTGTTAAGTGAAATAATATAGGATTGCTTATCCAGAGCCTCTGTTGGCTTTTGCTAGTTTTGTTTCTGTAATTACAAGTCTTGACTCCAGAAGACATTTTCCAGTTCTCATTTCTTTGGGTGACTGTTTTTCATTTACCCTGTGTTGGCATTCTGCTAGAACATGAAATGTGCTAGAGTAACTGTCACATGCTTGAAT
Organism: Oryctolagus cuniculus; assembly: GCF_051225735.1. NCBI lineage: Eukaryota > Metazoa > Chordata > Mammalia > Lagomorpha > Leporidae > Oryctolagus > Oryctolagus cuniculus. The sequence goes on along the minus strand of NC_142887.1, from coordinate 3,735,925 downwards.
TTAACAGATATTTAGTCAGTGGTTAGTGTTTGCCAGACACTGATAGTCTGGAGAGAGACTAACTTGAGTTGTGAAGCTTTCCAAAACAGATATTATATTTTGGTGAGTGTTAACATTTACCTTACTGAATTACAGGTACTGTGCATGCATGCATGAATTATATAGATTAAATCAGGTAGATTTCATAATGGCCCCATTAATATAAGTGCTGTTATATTAAGGTTCTCAGTAAGTTCTTTAGTACTACTTTGATTTCTGTGAGCTCTTTAATATTTCCAGTTGTGTGTAAGTTTGCATTATTTAAAGCACTATAAGTAGGCCATCATTGTACTTATAGAGTTATTTATTTGTGTACTAACCTCAACTAAAGACTCTGTAACATTGGTGGTATTTTGTGCATAGGACTTCTCTTACTACTTAAACTTAAGACATTTCAGGTACTTTAAAAAGTTTAAGGCCAAATCAGGATTGGTCAGCATCCCTCTGTTGGTTGCTGTTGCTAAGATATCTTCTCCTGCTTTTTGGTTAAGAGAATTCATTTTTATAACTCGGTTTCTCAGAAATAATAACACTTCTTCATAATTTCCTTTTTTGAATAATTTATTTATTTATTTAAGAGATATAACTACAGAAGAGAGGGGGAGACAGAGAGAGAGGTCTTCCATCTGCTGGTTCACTCCCTAAATGACCACAATGGCCAGAGCCAGGCCAATCTGAATCCTGGAACTTGGAACTTCTAGGTGCCCACATAGGGGCATGGGCCCGAGGTCTTGGGCCTTTTACTGCTTTCCAAGGTCTTCTTCAGGGAGCTGGAATGGAAATGGAGCAGCCAGGACTCAAATCTTTGCCCGTAAGGGATACTTAACGTACTATGCCACAGTTTCAGCCACATTCCTAATTTCTTTTTTTAAAAACTGATTTATTTATTTATTTGAAAGTCAGAGTTACACAGAGAGAGGAGAGGCAGAGAGAAAGTCTTCCATCCTATGGTTCACTCCCCAGATGGCTGCAATTGTTGGAGCTGTGTCAATCTGAAGCCAGGAGTCAGGAGATTCTTCTGGGTCTCCCACATGGGTGCAGGGACCCAAAGACTTGGGCCATCTTCTACAGCTGGATCAAAAGTGGAGTGGCCAGGTCTTGAACCAGCACCCATATGGGATGCTGGCACTTCAGGCCAGGGCATTAACCTGCTGCACCTCAGTGCCAGCCCCTACATTCCTAATTTCTAAACTGGTGAGAAAGATAAAATTTAAAAAGGGTTCTTGTGGTCCAGTATCATGACATAGCAGGCTAAGCTGCTGCTTGTGATGCTGGCATCCCATATCTGATTGTCAGATTGAATCCTGGCTGTTCTGCTTTAGCTCTAGCTCCCTGATACTGTGTTGGAAATGCTTGGGACACTGCCACCTATGTGGGACACTATGATGGAAGTCTTGGATCCTGTCTTCACTGTAGCCCAATCCTGGATGTTTTGGGCATTTTGGAAGTGACCCCATGGATGGAAGATCTCTCTGTTGCTCTGCCTTTTTAATAGATAAAAATAAACACTAAACAATTATAACCATCAGTGTGTAGAAGCCAGTATTTGCATTTTTCTTTTTATTTACTACCCCCACCTTTTAAAAGAAATTCTATGCAATCTTGTTCCATTCTTTCTGTGTGGATAGCCCTTTCCAAATGTATGTTTCCACCTGGTGTCAAGTACTGTCATCACCTGGTAGATCTTGCCAAATTTCCTGAACCAAAACTTGAACTTACCAAGAAATATGGCTCTATTTTAAACTGCTATCACCAAAGATGAACTCTTCCAAATGCTCAGTACTCCAAAGGATTCAAGGCAGATTTTCTTTGGTTTTGCTCTTGGATGGGTGATAAATATGTCAGACAAGAAAATCTTGAAATCTATAGATGAGAATTCCCTCAACTATTATAGCTTGCAAATTCCATTCCAAAAAGCAAAATATGGAAATTGTATCAGAAAAGAGACCAAACCATACAGATTTCTCAATGAATTTTCCTGATGTGTAATTCTCCAAATGTCCATGTCAATTTTCAGTGCATATTTTTAATTTACATCTAAAATTAAAATAAACCTTCAGGAAACAAGGACTACCTTGAAGAATTGAGTCTGTGTGTTCTATCTCTGTTGAAGGAACACGGTAACCATTTTAGACCCTAAGACTGTATGAGCTTTCCCCCCTGGGTCTCCTCTTGTTATTAAGGCAAGTCAGAATGAAGGTGCAGTAGAATGGATCTGATCTATAGGCTTAGCCAAGATTGGAGCAGGTGCTCATGAGCTTTCAGTAGTCTTGAGGAAACTCTGCTGCCTGGTGTCAGGGTGGCAAACACTCAGCCATGGGAGGAAGGCTGCAGGCTGTGAATAGCTTCCAAGTAGCACATTTTCAGGCAACATTGAAGGGGTTAGGGAAACAAATTATAAGTGAATTCCTTTTCTTCACTCTATGATTAGACAATAATGATCAAACCAGTACATTTTTTCTTGAAAAATGTTACATTCAAATTCTAACTGATGTAAGTTTGCTTGTGTCAGAGGTTGTAGACCTTTGTATTTCATTCATTTCAATTTATTTTTGGAAAATTGTTTAATGATTATAAAAGCCATAAAAACAATAGGTATTTTGAAAATTAAACTTTATTAATATAGAAAATTCAGCCATTATTAAGCTTAATTAAAGATTGATCTTAAATAACTCATGATAATTGTACCAAGTGAAAATAAAATGATTCCTTTTTTAATATATTTTCTTAAAGTAGTGAAACCTACACAGGGGTAAATATTTAGCCTAGCTTTTAAGATGTCTGCATCCCATATTCGATTCCCTGGGATTGGGATTGATTCCCAGCTCTAGCTTTTGATTACAGCTTTCTGCTAATGCAGACTCTGAGAGACAGTGTTGTTGACTCGTGCGTTTGAGTCCCTGTGATAAGGGCAGGCAGATAGGATTAAATTAATTAGATTCATGAGCTGGAAAATCATACCCCTGATCTCTGCATGATCTCATACCCCTACTTGATATTACATGTATACATCCAACTGTTGATTAGATGATATAAGCACTCCCCTTTTTAAGTGAATAGAAGGTGTGGTGCATGCTGGGCCTGCCCCATGTTTTCCTGTGCCTCTAGGCCCATAGCCTTTTAGCCACCCCTACCCTGCTTTTCTGCCTGTGGGCTAGCCTACCTGTGATAACTCCTAATCACATGCTTTGATTTGTGCAGCTCCAGCTTATGAATTTCTCAAACATGGCTCCTGGCCTGCTCTCTACCTGGTATTGACTTCCCAGTTCATGTTTCTAAACTCTTTTTCTCTTTCATAAAGCCCTCCTTTTCTTGTGTATTTTTCTAACTCTCTAAATCAAAGCTAAACTTATCATGTTGCCTATTTTCATTAAGCTGATATTTAGAATTCTTATCTATATAGAGAGGTCCCTTGTGATATTAATAATAAAATAGTTAATAATTTTAGAATAAAGGTAAATGATTTCACCTGCCACCTATTTGTAATACCATGCTTGAGTTTGTGGTCCCTGGTTTTGGCCCAGCCAGTCCTGGCCATTGGGGGCATTTGGTGGGAGAAACATTGGAAAAGAGTACTCTCCCCTCTCCTTGATCCCAAATGAATAGAAATTACATGTATTGGTGTAGAATTCTGTGGGCCTAAACCTCCCATATTGGAGTGCTACATACAGCAAGTTAGATAATAAGCAATAACTTGGTTAGTTCTCAATCTTAGTATGCAAAATGTTCTCATAGTAGTGTGGTGGTAGAGCACCAGAAACTGATAGAATCCTGGCTAGCCTCCTGTCTCCCACTCTCCCAATCTGGAGAAGAGTCTCAGGACCTGAGAAATGTCAACCAACATGGGGTCCACTGTTATGGCATAGCAGGTAATTCTGCCACTTGCAACATCAGCACTTTGCTCCTGATTTGGGCCTGGCTCAGCCCTGGCCATTTTGGCCACCTTGGGCATGAACCAGAAGATGGAATGTATCTTTCACTCTGTCTCACCCTTTTTTTCTGTATCTCCTTCAAATAAGGATTAAAAAATAAAAGTTCAGAACAACTATTTAAAAACATCAATAGCTGGGTGCTGTGAAGGATGTTGATATCTTGTGCTAGTCCTTGTAATCAAGGTTTTTCTGTGGTGTCGTAACTGATTTAGATAATGAGAATTCTACACATCTTGGGGGAAAGTTTCACGCATTTTCTGTTGTGTCTGTTGAGTTTCAAGTGGAGCTTTTCCCCAATTAACCAATCAAAACTGTCCTTCTCCCTGACAGTCAAGAACTTCCCATTTTACAACCTATTAAAAAACAGCTAGAAATCACTCATTAATGGCTGTCTTCTACAGGGAATATTTTGATTTTTATTTCTCTGTGTTTTTTCTTTTCTTCCTTTTTAATTTTTAATTTTTTAAAATTTTTATTTAATGAATATATTTTTACATAGATACAACTTTAGGAATATAGTGGTTCTTCCCCCCAGTCAATTCTCATATTACAATTCAACAGGGACAGAGGTCCCACCTGGGGAGCAAGTGCACAGTGACTACTGTTGTTCCTTTAACAATTAACACTCTTTTTTTATGATATCAGTGATCATCCTCTTGCCATGGGCTGCCAAGGCTATGAAAGCCTGTTGTGACCACAGACTATTGGTATTTGGACACTGCCATAAGCAAAGTGGATGTACAATTCTCCCTTCAGAGAAGACTGTCTCCTTCTTTGATGACCCTTTTTTTCCTCTGAGGTCTCACAGAGATCCTCCACGTAGGGTAATTTTTGTCACAGAGTCTTGTCTTTCCATGCCTGAAATGCTCTGGCAGGCCTTTCAGCCCAACCTGGAAGCCTTTAAGGGTTGATTCTGAGGTCAGAGTGTTATTTACTGAGAAAGTCATTCTAGGAGTCTGCTGTGTGGTCTGCTTCCCATGTTGGTCCTTCCTTCCTTTTTATTTCTATTATTTTTACCGTGTACTTGATGTTATTTATATTATCCCTTTTAAACTTGGACTGAGCTATCTGTTGCCTTTAACATATAATATGATCATTTTAACAGTGAAGATGGTGTTTATACCACCAATTCTTATGGGTTTGGAGCCCCATGACTAGTTCCTAGGCTTTACCCTGAGAGGGAAGTCTATATGTCTGTATGCAGAACTATACAATTTTATAATTTTATACTACTTCCTCCATCTCTTATTCCCTCCCTTATTTTTAACTGGGATCTTTTTCCAATTGCCTTAAAATGCATATAATTAACTCTCTGTTACATAGCGAGTTCAACATTTAGTATGAAGTAGAGAAATGAGAGAGAAAGAAATAAAACAGAAAAAACTGACAAAACAAAACAAAAAGGATATACACAGTAAAAGTAACAATGGTAAACTCCCTCTCGACAATCAGGTCAAGGGTTCTTGAAGACATTGGTTCTAAAAGGGACAATTTTGCTTCTACAGCTTTCATTTTAGCTGCACTATTAATTCTCCCAATTCAGGGAGAACATATGGTATTTGTCTCTTTGGGACAAAGATCATACTCACTAAGTATGAGGTTTTCCAGCTTGCTCCATTCTGTTGCAAAGGACCGGATTTCATCCTTTTTTACTGCTGTATAGGATTCCATAGTGTACATATCCCACAATTTCTTTATCCAGTCTTCGTTTGATGGACATTTAGGCTGCTTCCATGTCTTAGCTATTGTGTATTGAGCTGCAATAAACATGGAGGTGCAGATAGTACTTTTATTTACTGATTTCATTTCCCTTGGGTAAATTCCCAGGAGTGGGAAGGCTGGGTCATATGGTAGGTCTATATTCAGATTTTTGAGGTATCTCCATACTGTTTTCTACAGTGGCCTTACCAGTTTACCTTCCACCAACAGTGGGTTAAGGTTCCCTTTTCCCCACATCTTCTCTAGCATTTGTTGTTTGTTGATTTCTGTATGAGGGCCACTCTAACTCAGGTGAGGTGAAATCTCATTGTGCTTTTGATTTGCATTTCCCTGATGGCTAGAGATCCTGAGCATTTTTTCATGTGTCTATTGGCCATTTGGACTTCCTCTTTTGAAAAATGCTTGTTAAAGTCCTTGGCCCATCTTTTTATTGGGTTGTTTTGTTACTGTGGAGTTTCTTGATCATCTTATAGATTCTGGTTATTAATCCTTTTTCAGTTGTGTAGTTTGCGAATAATTTGTGTAGTTGCAAATAAAAAACTCTGTTGGTTGCCTCTTCACTTTCCTGTTTCTTTTGCTGTAAAGAAACTTCCCAATTTGAGGTAATCCCATTTGTTCATTTTGGCTTTGACTACCTATGCCTCTGGGGTCTTTTCCAGGAATTCTTTGCCTGTTCCAATGTCTTGAAGTGTTTCCCCTATGATCTCTATTAATTTGATGGTATTGTGGCATAGATTTAGATCTTTAATCCATGTTGAGTGGTTTTCTGTATATGTTGTAAGGTAGGGGTCTTGCTTCATACTTTGACATGTGGAAATCCAGTTTTCCCAGCACTATTTGTTGAAGAGGCTATCCCCATTCCAAGGGTTGGTTTTAGCTCCTTTGTTGAATATGAGTTGGTTGTAGATGTTTGAATTGATTTCCAGTGTTTCTATTCTGTTCCATTTGTCTATCCGTCTGTTTTTGTACCAGTAACAGACTGTTTTGCTTAGAATTGCCCTGTAGTGTGTCTTGAAGTCTGGTATTGTCATGCCTCCCGCTTTATTTTTATTGTATAGAATTTTTTTAGCTATGTGAGGTCTCTTGTGCCTCCATATGAATTTCAGCATCATTTTTTCTAGGTATGTGAGGAATGTCTTTGGTATTTTGATTGGTATAGCATTGAACCTGTAAACTGCTTTTGGAAGAATGGATATTTTGATGATATTGATTCTTCCAATCTATGAACATGGCAGATTTTTCCATTTTTTGTGTCTTCTTCTATTTCTTTCTTTAATATCTTGTAATTTTCATCATAGAGATCTTTTGACATCTTTGGTTAAATTTATTCCAAGGTACTTGATTGTTTTGTGGCTATTGTGAATGGGATTGATTTTAGAAGTTCTTTCTCAGCCACAACATTGTCTGCCTATATTAAGGCTGTGGATTTCTGTGCATTGATTTTGTATCCTGCTACTTTACTCTCATTTGAGTTCCAACAGTCTCTTAATGGAGTCCTTTGGGTCCTCTAAATATAGAATCATGTCATCTGCAAATAGGGATAGTTTGACTTCCTTCTTTCCCATTTGTATCTCTTTGATTTCTTTTTCTTTCTTAATAGCTCTGTCTAAAACCACTAAGACTATATTGAATAGCAATGGTGAGAGTGGGTACCCCTGTCTGGTGCCAGTTTTCAATGGAAATGCCTCTAACTTTTCCCCATTCAATATAATGCTGGCCATGGGTTTGTCATAAATTGCCTTAATTGTGTTGAGGAATGTTCCTTCTAAACCCAATTTTCTTAGAGTTCTCATTATGAAATGGTGTTGTATTTTGTCAAATGCATTCTCTGCACCTATTGAGATAATCATATGACTTTTGTTTCTCAATTTGTTAATGTAATGTATCACATTGATTGATTTTTGAATGTTGAACCATCCCGGCATACCAGGGATAAACCCCACTTCTTCCGGGTGAATGATCTTTCTTTTTTTTAATTAATTTATTTTTTTGACAGGCAAAGTGGACAGTAAGAGAGACAGAGAGAAAGGTCTTCCTTTTCAATTGGTTCACCTCACAATGGCCAGTACGGCTGGCACACTGCACTGATCTGAAGCCAGGAGCTATGCGGTCTCCCATGTGGGTGCAGGGTGTAAGGACTTGGGCCATCCTCCACTGCCTTCCTGGGCCACAGCAGAGAGCTGGACTGGAAGAGAGGCAACAGGACAGAATCTGGTGCCCCAACCGGGACTAGAACCTGGTGTGCTGGTGCTGCAGGCGGAGGATTAGCCTATTGAGCCATGGCACCGGCAATCTTTCTGATTTGTAGTTGGATTCAGTTGGCCAGGATTTTGTTGATTATTTTTGTGTCTATGTTCATCAGGGAGATAGGTCTATATTTTTCTTTCTCTGTTGCATCTTTTCTGGGTTTAGGAAATAAAGTGATATTGGCTTCATAGAAAGAATTTTGGAGAACTCCCTCCCTTTCAATTGTTTTGAATAATTTGAGAAGAACTATGATTAATTGTTCTATGAATGTCTGGTAGAATTCAGCAGTGAAGCTTTCTGGTCCTGGGCTCTATTTTTTCAGTAGCACATTTATTACTGATTCAATTTCTTTCATGGTTATGGGTCTGTTTAGGTTTTCTATGTCTTCATGACTCAGTTTATATAACTTGTATGTGTCTAGCAATCTATCCATTTCCTCTAGGTTTCCAAATTTGTTGGCATACAGCTCTTTGTAGTGGTTTCTGATGATTATTTTTATTTCTGTTGTGTCTTTTGTTACATTTCCATTACCATTTTTAATTTTACTGCTTTGAGCCTTTTCTCTCCAATTTTTTGATTAGTTGGGCCAATCGTGTGTTAATTTTTTTTTCCAAAAAAACAGCTCTTCGTTTTGCTGATCTTTTGTATTTTTTTTATTTCAATTGTGTTGATTTCTTCTCTTAGCTTGATAATTTCTTCTCTTCTACTAGATTTGGGTTGGTTTGCTGCTGTTTTTCTAGATCCTTGAGGTGCATAGAGAGATCATTTATTTGGTACCTTTCCAATTTCTTGATTTAGGTACCAGTTGTTATAATCTTTCCTCTTAGCACTGCTTTTGCTGTATCCCACAAATTTTGATAAGCTGCATTGTCATTTTCATTTGTTTCTGTGAATCTTTTGATTTCTCTTTTTGTTTCTTTTATGACTAACTGTTCATTCAGAATCAAATTGTTCATTCTCCATGTGTTTGCCTATGATGAAGAGATTCTTAAGTTGTTGATTTCAAGCTTCATTGCATTGTGGTCTGAAAAGATGCATGGTATAATTTCAAATTTTTTTTGAATTTGCTGAGGCTCCCTTTATGCCCTGCCTGTGGTCAATCCTAGAGAAAGTTCTGTGCACTGGGAAGAAATATGTGTACTCTGTGGCTGTGGGGTGGAATTCTCTGGAGATATCTACTAGGTCTATTTGGTCTTAGTGTCAATTAGCTCTGTTGTTTCCTTGTTGGTTTTCTGTCTGGTTGATCTATCCATTGCTGAAAGTGAGCTATTGAAGTTCCCTGTTACTATTATATTTGAGTCTACATCTCCCTTTAAATCCTTTAATAATTTTTTCAAATAGCCAGGTGCCCTGTAATTAGGTGCATATACATTTATAATAGTAATATATTTGTGTTGGATTGATCCTTTAATCATTACCTAGTATCCTTCTTTGTCTCTTATAATAGCTTTTGTGTTAAAGTATATTTTGTCTGATATTAGGATGGCCACACTGTCTCTTTTTTAGTTTCTGTTAGCTTGGAATATCTTTTTCCATCCTTTCACTTTCAGTCTGTGTGCATCTTTGCTGGTGAGGTGTGATTTCTGAAGGCAACAGATAGATGGGTTTTCTTTTTTTAATCCATTCAGCTAGTTTGTGTCTTTTGACTGTAGAGTTGATACCATTTACATTCAGTGTGACTATTCTTAAATACTGTCTTTTTCCTGCCATGTTTCCTTAAGTAGAGCTGTTTATGTATTTTGGTATTTGTATTTTAGCTGGGTCATTTTCTACATTGGTCTTCTTTTGTAGTAAAGTTCCTGTTTCTGTGTTTCTGCATGAAGCACACCTTTGAGCCAGTGTTGTAGGGCTGGATGCAAAGATACAAATTCTTTCAGTTTCTGTTTGTTGTAAAATATCTTTATTTCCCCTTCATTCATAAATGATACCTTTGCAGGGTTCAGTATTCTCTGTTGGCAGTGTTTTTCTTTTAAAACTTGCCTGTAAGGTTTGTGATGAGAAGTCCAGGGTGAGTCTGATTGGATTACCTCTGAATGTGATTTTTCATTTTTCTCTGTGTTTTTCAAATAAACTCAGCTTATTCACTACACATTCTTCTTTGTTTATACACCTAATTCTTTGTGGTCAGGAAACACAAATCTAAGTATTTAGAACTGCAGATTTCTTCAACAAACACCCCTGACAAGAGTCACATACTATTTTTCTGTTTTTTTTTAAATATTTATTCTCTTTATTTTTTTATTTGAAATGCAGAGTTACAAAGAAAGGAAAAGGAGGAGAGAGAGATCTTCCATTAACTGGTTTACTTTCCATATGGCCACCACAGGAAGGACTGGGCCAGGCTAAAACCAGGAGCCTGAATCTTTTTCCAATTCTCCCATGCGAGTGCAGAGGTACAAGCACTTAAACCATATTCTTCTGTTTTCCAGGTGCATTAGAATGGAGCTACCTCAGAAATGCAGCTGCTGGGTCTCAAATTGGTGCCCATATGGGAGGACAGCATTGCAGGTGGAGGCCTAACCTGCTATGCCAAAATACTGGTCCCAGTTCTTGCTTTTTCTAAATATTTTGACTCTAAGATAGCTCAGAACTCCTGTTTTAGCTACTTTAAAAGTTACCTTTGGATATAGTATGGAAAAAGAGAGATGATAGGATGTGAAGATGGTTGCAAAAATAATGCCAACATACAGCAAAATGTATTTTTAATTTGTGCACCACTGAGTCAGGAGTAGAATTCTTTCTTTTAAAATTATAACCAAGCAATATCCCCCAAAACTTTCTATCAGTATAAAAGGAGTCATGCTTCTTTGGAAAATTATGTGATATTGAAATATTTATATAGTTAACATAAGGAAATAATAATTGTAAAAAGTAAAACAAAACTTCAAAGAAGATAGACACTGTTCTGAGGTGGCATATTACATCAAAAAATTTCAATGACTTTTTTTTTTCTGACAACTTTCTATTGGCATGTTTGAACTATACTTCCTCACCAAAGCCATTTGAAATGAAATCCATTAGGCAAGTTACTCCACCTCTCTTAAATTGTGTAAAGTACGATGGCAATCTTTGCCACCTACAAGGATATACAATATGACCTCTGAATTCTCTCCCAGTAAGTGGTAATGCCTTGATGATAAATATGTTTTCTTCAGCAGAAGAACACTTCTTTTACCTTAGCTTATGTGTAGAGAAATGGGCTTCCTCAAATTTTACAATCTTGTTCTGTATCTGGATCTGCAGCAGGGGAACAAACTGGAGAGAGAACAGTTTTAGTGTATCAGAGTGTGTGCCACCATCACCCTGGAGTTCTGCATCCCCTTATTTGTGCTCATCTTTGTGATTCAATACTTTTGGAGCAGCTAGTATCACCTCTACATGAAAAATTCACTGGTTCACTCTTCAAATGGCCCCAATGGCCAGAGCTGGGCCAGTTTGAATCCAGGATCCAGAAGCTTCTTCATGCTCTCCCATGTGAGTACAGGTGTCCAAGTATTTGGAATGGCTTCCACTGCTTTCCCTAGCGCATTGGCAGAGAGTTGCATTGGAAGTGGCACAGCAAGAACTTGAACCAGAACCCATATGGGATTCTGCCATCACAGACAGTGGCTTTACCCACAATGCTACTGAAAATTAGTTTTTAGGGATAGCTCAATCACCATAATTAACTCCACTTTTTCCATGTGATACACACACACACACACACACACATAATGTCTTGAACTGTTTTCAATATCATTCTGGCAAATCTGTCCTCCCTGCCTCTTTCATACCTGTTATTAATTTGTTGTCTGACATATAATATCTCTGGCACTGGCTTGCCCATTGTTTTCTAGCTTTCTAATTTTAAAGTGCATAAGAAGTTTTTTAGTTGTCTAACTTGGCATTATCCTAATCTCAAGTGAACATAAAACCTAACATGTAATTCTTGCCCCTTTAAATAGAATCATGTGAAGTTGGAGAAAATGTGGTAACCTACAGGCATCAGTGCACTTTTGAGGGCTCCTTTCAATTACTTTCTCTATCTTCATATCTTAATTGCCCGTGGATGGTGTCTTCATGACTCCCTGACAGAGGACCTCTCTGATGCTTAGCATAGACTAGATACCATTGTTAAATACATGTTTTAAATGTAAATGGAAAATAACACATTTATTATCTCAGAATATTAACCTCACTTTATAATTATATTCTCATTTGTGTCAGTATGTGGATTAATACTTCTGAGAACATGTTTCGGATCTAGTAAGGACTTAGTAAGTATTTTCTGGAAATGATATTCTAATCATATAATGAGGGATATGCCTCTTCCACATGGATTGGACAAGGTAGCTTATAAGTTTGGGGGCCAAAATGAGCAAGAGATAACATAAAAAAGAGATCTCTGACTTGAATAGACCAGTGGTTTCCCAACAACACTGGAGAAATGCCATAATCTGCTATGAATCATAGATAATAAACTCCGGGAAAATGGGATTGGGTTGATTACTTTTTCCTTTACTCTTTTCAAATTTCCTTGCAACACAGATATATAGCAATCTAGTTAGTTATGTCAAGTATCTTCTTGGCCTGGAGAATTCAGAAAATGTTAGAGACAAGTGAAGAGACAAAGTAGACCAGTGAGAACTGAAGCAACACAGAGGGAATTGTGAGATGGTAAGCAGAGATTGGGAGCAGCAGAATAGAGAGATCATACAAGGCTGGAACCATGGCTCAATAGGCTAATCCTCCACCTGCGGTGCCAGCACACCGGGTTCTAGTCCCGGTCGGGGCACCGGATTCTGTCCCGGTTGCCCCTCTTCCAGGCCAGCTCTCTGCTGTGGCCTGGGAGTGCAGTAGAGGATGGTGCAAGTGCTCGGGCCCTGCACCCCATGGGAGACCAGGAGAAGCACCTGGCTCCTGCCTTCAGATCAGTGTGGTGCACCGACCGTGGCGGCCATTGGAGGGTGAACCAATGGCAAAAGGAAGACCTTTCTCTCTGTCTCTCTCTCACTGTCTACTCTGCCTGTCAAAAAAATAAAAAATAAAAATTAAAAAAAAAGATAGATCATACAGGAGAAGCAGGAGGAGAAACTCAGAAATACCTGAGAGGTGCTGAGTTGTCAATAGTCAGGCCATATCAGACCCATGGAGTATTTTATTTGGTTACTAAAAGGAAAGTATTATCCCAGATTATAAAACTCTGGATAAACACATTACACAGTAGCCTGAGAACAATATGCTCAGGAGTGTTATTCCATTATCAAGATCATCATGAGTACAGAGAAAGCTGCATCAAACTCTCTTCCCATAATGCCACTAAATATTCATATCACTTAGCAGTTTCCCTTGATCTGACTTTGGCCTCTCTCAGCAAGATTATGATCAAATAGGGATTTGCACATAGGACTATTTATGGTAGTTCACTTCTTTCTGTGAATTATCAGATTGATGTTCTGAATTTATTCATCAAACTCATTCATGTGTGTGTCTTTGATTAAACCACTCTCCATTTGTTTCTGGAAACAGTTTCCAAAACTGAGGAGGTGAACTGCTGCCCTTGATGTAGCAAGCCATGCTCTGAGTCCTGAGTGGGGCTTTCTCCATCATCTCCTCTTTCCTACTTGAGTATTTTCTCTGTTCCTCCACACCTTACACACATAGATTTGTGTTATAGGAAACATTCATTATGAAGAGAAGTATAAACATGGTTTCTTGTTATTGTTTACAATTTATCTAAGAAGAAGAAATGTCAGACGAGATCGGGTGTGTTCAGGGTGGTATGGCTGTAGAAAAGTGATCCCTGTTAGGAATTTGGAAAACATTATGCTGAGTGAAATAAGCCAATCCCAAAGGGACAAATACCACATGTTCTCCCTGATAGGTGACAACTAACTGAGCACCAGAAAGGAAACCTGTTAAAGTGAAAAGGACACTATGAGAAATGGTGACTTGATCAGCCCTCGCCCTGACTGTTGATGAACAACATAATATGTTATCCCTCTTGGTATTTTTTTTGTTTGTTCTACTTAATACTTTTGGTTGAATACTGTAATCAATACACAATTCTTCTTAAGTGCTGAAACTCAACTGAAAAGTGATCACTGTTAAATATAAGAGTGGGAATAAGAGAGGGAAGAGATGTGCAATTCAGGACATGCTCAAGCTGACTTACCTCAAACGGTAGAGTTAGAAACATACCAGGGGATTCCAATTCAATCCCATCAAGGTGGCATGGTGCAATGCCATTTCACTAGTCCCAGTGATCAATTTCTGTTCACAATTTTTTTTTTGACAGGCAGAGTGGACAGTGAGAGAGAGAGACAGAGAGAAAGGTCTTTCTTTGCCGTTGGTTCACCCTCCAATGGCTGCCACGGCTGGCGCACTGCAGCCAGCGCACCGCGCTGATCCGATGACAGGAGCCAGGAGCCAGGTGCTTTTCCTGGTCTCCCATGGGGTGCAGGGCCCAAGCACTTGGGCCATCCTCCACTGCACTCCCTGGCCACAGCAGAGGGCTGGCCTGGAAGAGGGGCAACCAGGACAGAATCGGGTGCCCCGACCGGGACTAGAACCTGGTGTGCCGGCGCCGCTAGGCGGAGGATTAGCCTAGTGAGCCGCGGCGCCGGCTCTGTTCACAATTGATCATAATGATAGGACTAAGAACGAAAGGGATCACATAAACAAGACACGTATCTGCAAATACTAGCTGACAGAATCAAAAAGGGAGAGAATGATCCAACATGGGAAGTGAGATACACAGCAGACCCATAGAATGGCAGATGTCCTAAACAGCACTCTGGCCTCAGAATCAACCCTTAAGGCACACAGATCTGGCTGAAAAGCCCATGAGAGTATTTCAGGCATGGAAAGCCAAGACACTCTGGGGGAAAAAAAACCTAAATGAAAGATCTCTGTGAGTGAGATCCCAGTGGAAAGAATGGGTCCTCAAAGAAGGAGGTACCTTTCTCTGAAGGGAGGAGAGAACTTCCACTTTGACCATGGCCTTGTCTAAATATGATCAGAGTCAGTAAACCCAGGGGGCTTCCATAGCCTTGGCAGCTCATGACAAGAGCCTAGGGTGATTACTGATGCCATAAACAAGAGTGCCAATTTGTTAAGTCAACAACAGGAGTCACTGTGCACTTACTCCTCATGTAGGATCTCTGTCCTTAGTGTGCTGTACATTGAGATTTAATGCTATAACGAGTACTCAAGCAGTATTTTTCACTTTATGTTTCTGTGTGGGAGCAAACTGTTGAAATCTTTACTTAATGTACACTAAACTGATCTTCTGTATATAAAGAGAATCGAAAATGAATCTTGATGTGAATGGAAGGGGAGAGGGAGTGAGAAAGGGGAGGGTTGTGGGTGGGAGGGACGTTATGGGGGGGGGAAGCCATTGTAGTCCATAAGCTGTACTTTGGAAATTTATATTCATTAAATAAAAGTTAAAAAAAGAAGAAGAAATGTCTTCACCAATCCTTTAAAATATTTAATGACTCAAAAATTGGTACTAAGATAAATAAGAAAGAAAATAATTGCTGAAATAAAATTAAATAAGAAAATAACTATATTTTGTATTCAAAACTTTATGTCAATTCTAGCTAGACAAGCACAAAAGCTGTGTGGAGTAGGTGAGCATTAAATTAAACTTAAAGGATCATAGAGATTTCAGTGAAAAGACGTTTTGGGAGGACAGAGCAACAAGGTGAATGAGAACTTGGTGTATTCTGGCCCTGAAAATAAAACAAGCCCCTTTGATATATCAATATCATCATTTTAATCAACAATACTTCACCACAGGACCACTTTGATTCATATTATCACATTTTTGATTCAATCAAGAGTTATCATAGCTTTACCACTTTATAGTTTAGTGTCAGTTCTTAGGCATGGAATGTCCTCATGATTCCCAAGAGGGGCCCACCTCTCATGAACTCCAACCTGTAAGTTACATGGGGAGCTGTTCATTCTGCTGTGTTCATCCCCATGGACAGTGTCTGGCACAGATTTTGATAAATGTTGAATGAACAAGTAAACACAGGCTTTACAGGACCTAATTTGGACTTTTGAAGTTGTCTCCAAATAAGTTAATATAGATAAGCATCATAAAAATTTAAGCTTTTATTCCATCATGGAACTGCATCTATACATTTTTCCCCCCAAATATTCTATTTTGTGACTAGCATAACTATACTAAATTACAATTTTTGGTGTTAAATGTGTTATTATGAACAGATGTATTAAAATATATTCAAAGCAAGCATTTGTCACAGTGGTTAAGATGCTCCATGGGATACCTGAATCTTATATCAGCATGCTTGAGTTTGAGTCTTGGCTCCGCTCTACATTCTGGCTTTCTGCTAAGGTGCTCCTGAGAAGCAGAAAGTGATTCCTTCAGTTTTTGGGTTCCTGATACACATGTGGGAGACCTGGATTGAGCTGCTGCCGCTTGGCTTCATCCTAGTCAGCCTTAGCTATTATAGGCATTTGGGGAGTGAACCAGCAGTTAGATGAATTCTCTTTAACTAACTTCATCTTTCACTCTGTTTCTTTGAAATAAAATAAACAAAAATGTTAAAGAAATCATTGGAATTTTTACAATTCTTTTTAAATTATCTTTAAAATAATTTTTAAATACACTATGAACCTCAGATAAACAGTTTGGGGATGGTATTGACTGGGAGATGTAAACTGGCTTGAATTACCCCACTCTAAGAAGTGCTTCAAAATGTTCATGGGAAAAAATTAAAAAGTGAGTTCATCTTACTGCATGAATTCTTTTGAAATCCTTGCTTATGAAAGGATTTCAAAAAGTTCCTGGATGGCTTGCGGTGAAAATAACTATGCATAGATTTATATTTTTCTTGTAACAAAATAAACTTATCTTTAAATTTCAGTTTTTCAAAGGCATTTTGAAGGACACTTGTATATATTCAACAAATAGATTGTTCCAGGTGATTACTTAAGGAAATTTGAAAACAGTCATTTGCTTCTAGCCTCCCCCCATATATATGTGTGTGTGAATGTATGTGCGTGTGTGTATGTGTGTAGATTTTTTTCATTTATTTGAAAGGCACAGTTAGAGAGAGGGAGCAAGAGAGAAAGAGAGCGAGAGTGTGTGTATGTTTCTGAGTGTGAGAGAGATATCTTCCATCCATTGGTTCACTCCCCAAATGACTGTGATGGCCAGAGATGGATCAATCTGAAGCCAGGAGTCAGGAGATTCTTTTGGATCTCCTATGCAGATGCAAGAGCCCAAGAATTTGGGCAATCTTCCACTGCTTTCCAAGGCGCATTAGCAAAGAGCTGGACAGGGAGCAGAGCAGGTGGTACTCCAGCAGGCATTCATAGGGGATTCCAGCCCTGGAGGCAGTAGCTTTAACCACTATGCCTCAGTGCCAGCCCCTTCTAATTATTTTTCATTATTGACATTTTCTTTTCAAGTAAGAATTTATAGATTTTGTCTTAAAGGACATTTAAGGGAAAGCCCAATTTCAGTTAACTAAAGGAGAATTTTATGCCATTTCCAGCCCAACCCTCTATGACTCACTGATTGCTATGCTCATAGCACAAGATGCCATTCAAATAGCTTAGCAGTACAGAGCATAAGACCTGGGTTCATTTAAATATCCCAGCTGTGTTGTTGACTAGTGTATGATGTCTAGGACACACCTAACCTCTCCACAACCCAGTTTCCTCATCTCAGCAGTAGACAAGATAATGGTCCTTTCTCAGGGTTAATGTGAATTTAGGGGTGATTTCTGGGCCTGGTACTGTGGCATAGTGAGTATTGCCAGCATCCCATATGGGCACCAGTTTGATTCTCAGCTGCCCCACTTTTGACCCAACTCCCTGCTGATGTGCCTGGGAAGGCTGCAGAGGATGGCCCAATTACTTGGGCTTGGGCATCCATGTGGGAGACCAGGAAGAAGCTCATGTCTCCTGGATTTAGGCTGACCTATCCTTGGCCATTGCACCCACTTGGAGAATGAACAAGTGGATGGAAGATTCATCTCAGTGTCTCCCTTTCTGCAATTCTGACTTTCAAATAAATAAATAAATCTTACAAAAGAGTGATTCCCAATGAAGGACTCAACCAGTGCATAGTAAGCACTTATTAAATGCTAAGGTAGGAAATAAAAGTGGGTATGATTCTTTTTTCTGTTAATCTTCATTATAATGTTAATAATGCCATTTCTCTTAAATGGATTAAACTAAAAAATTCTCATATATTGATGGCACATGCATGAATGGTCCCTGTCCAAGTCAAAAGTCAAGGACTAGTGTCAAGTGAACTCTCTCTGTTTAACTATCATACACCTGACAAAATGTATTCCAGACCCAGGAGTGATATAAGAGTTCAGTAAATGAGGGCCATGGAGCAGGCTGTGTGACTAGATTTCAGGTACCATGGTTTTCCTCAACACCAAGTTTTCCAACTGGATTGGCCATGGCTTTCCTGCTCACACCAGAATTAAGCAATAATACATCATATGTCACCATTTTTAAATCTTATAGTGCCTGGGATTAAATAAATGACAGAAACATTTATCATTTCTAAAAAGACACAGTATCAGACTAGCATGGACTTTAATGCTACATTTGTAACAAACACACAGGATATTTATTTTCTAAAAGTCAGTTTTTCATCCCCAGTTTCACAGATAAACCCTGCAGGCACTGGGTGTCCCTTGCAGGTGAAGGGTGAGGATGATGACAGCATGGTGGAAAAATAGGGGAAATTACACGAGAAAGGAGAACATCATGCAATTTTTTCAAAAGAATGGATCTACAAATTTAAAGAGTCAATTCAACAGGTATTCAAGGTTCTTACTTAAAAAGAGAAATATTGACTTTTTTAAACTTTTATTTAATGAATATAAATTTCCAAACTACGGCTTATGGATTACAATGGCTTCCCCCCCATAACGTCCCTCCCACCTGCAACCCTCCCCTTTTCCACTCCCTCTCCCCTTCCATTCACATCAAGATTCATTTTTGATGCTATTTATATACAGAAGATCAGTTTAGCATACATTAAGTAAAGATTTCAACAGTTTGCTCCCACACAGAAACATAAAGTGAAAAATAATAGATGATTTTTTAAATGATGATGAAATCAGATCAGACCTATTGTCATGTTTAATCCCAGTGAGAGTCAAGTTGGGAATTGATAATTTCATTTTTTTGTTTTATAGAATATCAGTTTAGTATACATTAAGTAAAGATTTCAACCATTTGCACCCCCATAGAAACACAAAGTGAAATATACTGTTTGAGTACTCGTTATAGCATTAAATATCAATGTACAGCACATTAAGGACAGAGATCCTACATGAGGAGGAAGTGCACAGTGACTCCTGTTGTTGACTTTACAAACTGACACTCCTGTTTATGGCATCAGTAATCTCCCTATGCTCCAGTCATGAGTTTCCAAGGCTATGGAAGCCTTTCGAGTTCTCCGACTCTTATCTTGTTTAGACAAGGTCATAGTCAAAGTGGAGGTTCTCTCCTCCCTTCAGAGAAAGGTACCTTCTTCTTTGAAGACCTGTTGTTTCCGCTGGGATCTCACTCACAGAGATCTTTCATTTAGTTTTTTTTTTTTTCCAGAGTGTCTTGGCTTTCCATGCCTGAAATACTCTCATGGGCTTTTCAGCCAGATCCGAATGCCTTTAGGGCTGATTCTGAGGCCAGAGTGCTATTTAGGACATCTGCCATTCTATGAGTCTGCTGAGTATCTTGCTTCCCATGTTGGATCACTCTCCCCTTTATTTATTCTATCAGTTAGTATTAGCAGGTACTAGACTTGTTTATGTGCTCCCTTTGACTCTTAGTCCTTTCATTATGATCAATTGTGAACTGAAATTGATCACTTGGACTAGTGAGATGGCATTGGTACATGCACCTTGATGGGATTGAATTGGAATCCCCTGGTATGTTTCTAACGCTACCATTTGGGGCAAGTCAGCTTGAGCATGTCCCAAATTGTACATCTCTTCCCTCTCTTATTCCCACTCTTATGTTTAACAGGAATCACATTTCAGTTAAATTTCAACACTTAAGAATAACTGTGTATTAATTACAAAATTAAACCAGTCATATTAAGTAGAACAGACAAAAAAACTACTAAGAGGGATAATGTATTAAGTTGTTCATTAACAGTCAGGGCTATGCTGATCAAGTCACCATTTCTCATAGTGTCCCTTTCACTTCAACAGGTTTCCTTTTTGGTGTTCAGTCAGTTGTCACCAATCAGGGAGAACATATGGTATTTGTCCCTTTGGGACTGGCTTATTTCACTCAGCATGATGTGTTCCAGATTCCTCCATTTTGTTGCAAATGACTGGATTTTGTTGTTTCTTACTGTGGTATAGTATTCTAAAGAGTACATATCCCATAATTTCTTTATCCAGTCTACCGTTGTTGGGCATTTAGGTTGGTTCCAGGTGTTGGCTATTGTGAATTGTGCTGCAATAAACATTAGGGTGCAGACCACTTTTTTGTTTGCCAATTTAAATTCCTTTGGGTAAATTCCAAGGAGTGGGATGGCTGAGTTGAATGGTAGGGTTATATTCAGGTTTCTGAGGAATTCCAGACTGACTTCCATAGTGGCTTGACCAGTTTGCATTCCCACCAACAGTGGGTTAGTGTCCCTTTTTCTCCACAACCTTGCCAGCATCTGTTGTTGGTAGATTTCTGTATGTGAGCCATTCTAACCGGGGTGAGGTGAAACCTCATTGTGGTTTTGATTTGCATTTCCCTGATTGCTTGTGATCTTGAACATTTTTTCATGTGCCTGTTGGCCATTTGGATTTCCTCTTTTGAAAAATGTCTATTGAGGTCCTTGGCCCATCTCTTAAGTGGGTTGTTGATTTTGTTTTTGTGGAGTTTCTTGATCTCTTTGTAGATTCTGGTTATTAACCCTTTATCTGTTGCATAGTTTGCAAATATTTTTTTCCCATTCTGTCGGTTGTCTCTTCACTCTCCTGACTGTTTCTTTTGCAGCCAAAATTAACAATTGGGATTACATAAAATTGAGAAGTTTCTGTACTTCAAAAGAAACAGTCTGGAAGATGAAGAGGCAACCAACAGAATGGGAGAAAATATTTTCAAATTATGCAAACATAAAGAATTAATAATGAGATCTACAAAGAGATCAAGAAACTCCACAACAACAAAACCAACAACCCACTTAAGAGATGGGCCAACTACCTCAATAGGCATTTTTCAAAAGAGGAAATCCAAATGGCCAACAGGCACATGAAAAAATGTTCAGGATCACTAGTCATCAGGGAAATGCAAATCAAAACCACAATGAGGTTTCACCTCACCCCGGTTAGAATGGCTCACATACAGAAATCTACCAACAACAGATGCTGGCAAGGTTGTGGAGAAAAAGGGACACTAACCCACTGTTGGTGGGAATGCAAACTGGTAAAGCAACTATGGAAGTCAGTTTGGAGACTGCTCACAAACCTGAATATAGAACTACAGCATGACACAGCCTTTTTGGAATTTACCCAATGGAAATTAAATTGGCAAATAAAAGAGATATCTCTTTTATATCTCAATGTTTATTGCAGCTCAATTCACAATATCTAAGACATGGAATCAATCTAAATGGCCATCAACAAAAGATTGGATAAAGAAATTATGGGATATGTAAACTATAGAATACTACACAGTGGTAAAAATAATGAAATCTGATCATTTGCAACAAAATGGAGGAATCTGGAAAACATCATGCTGAGTGAAATAAGCCAGTCCCAAAGGGCAAATATCATATATTCTCCCTGGTCAGTGACAACTAACTGAGCACCTAAAGGAAACATGTAGAAGTGAAATGGACACTAAGAGAAGCAATGTCTTGATCAGCACTTGTCCAGACTGTTCGAGGACCAACTGACTATTTTATTCCTTTTAGTATTTTTGTTGTACTTAATATAATTGTTTGAACTCTTTAATTAACACACAATTATTCTTAGTCATTTAAATTCAACTGAAAAATGATCCCTGTTAAATATAGGAGTGTGAATAAGAGAGGGAAGAGATGTACAATTTGTCACATGCTCACTTGGACTTACCCTTAATGGTAGAGTTAGAAATGTGCCAGGGGATTCCAATTCAGTCCTATAAAGGTGGCATGTACCAATGCCATCTTACTTGTTAAGGTGATCAGTTTAAGTTCATAATTGATCAAAAAGTTAGGATTAAGTGTCAAAGGGATTACATAAATAAGACCAATGTCTGCAAATAATAATTGATAAAATTAAAAGGGAGATAATAATCCTACATGGGAAGCAGGATACACAGAATGGCATATGCCCTATACAGCACTCTGGCCTCCAAGTCAACCCTTAAGGCATTCAGATCTGACTAAAAAGCCCATGAGAGTTTTGTAGGCATGGAAAGCCAAGACACTGTGGCAAAAAAAATGACCTAAAAGAAAGATCTCTGTGAGTGAGATCCCAGCAGAAGGAATGGACCATCAAGGAAGGCAGTACCTTTCTCTGAAGGGAGGAGAGAACTTCTACTTTGAATATGGCCTTATCTAAATAAGATCGGAGTTGGTGAACTCAAGAGGCTCCCATAGCTTTGGCTGCTCATGACAAGAGCCTCAGGTGATTACTGACATCATAAATAAGAGTTTCAGTTGTTAAACCAACAATGGGAGTCACTGTGCACCTGCTCCCCATGTAGGACTCTGTCCTTAATGTGTTGTATTATGCAAATTAATGGTAAAACTGATACTCAAACAGTACTCTATACTTTGTGTGTCTTTGTGGGTGTAGTGTGTTGAAATTTATGTAATATCTACTAATTTGAATTTGAATCATGATGAAGAATGGGATGGGAGAGGGATGGGAGATGGGATGGTTGCAGGTGGGAGGGAGGTTAAGGGGGGAAAAGCCCACTATAATTCAAAAGTTATAATTTGGAAATTTAAATTTATTAAATAAAAGTTGAAAAAAATCCAAATAATAGGAGTATTTATGGAAAATGTCAGGACAAAGTTGTTACTTATCAGCAGTAACCTTGAATGTTAATCACCTTGACAATCCAGTCTCTACAGTTAACAGATATGGGTTGGCTGAATGGATTAAAAACAATCTATTCCACCTATTTGCTGCATAAAAGAAAAACATCTCACTAGCAAACATACACACAGATGGAAAGTGAAATGTTTGAAAAATATATTCCATGATAACAAAACAAAAAAGAGCAGCTGTAGTCATATTAATATCAGTCAAAATAGACTTTAACACAAATACTGTTGAAAGAGATAAAGAAAGACACTTTGTAATGACTACAGGATCAACTCAATGGGAAGATGTGACTATAATAAATGTATGTGCACCTAATTGCAGGGCACTTGGCTATTTAAACAAATGTTAATGGATCTAAAAGGAGCCATACACTCTAATACAGTAGCAGTGGAGAACTTCAACACCCCTCCTTCAGAAATGGACAGATCAAATAGAGAGAATCTCAGCAATGATGCAACAGAATTAATTTACACTATGAATCAAATGGATTTAACTGATATTTACAAAACTTTTCATTCCACAAATGAAGACAATACATTGTACCAAATATATGGGCCACAGCAGAAACATTAAGAAGGAGGTCTGTAAATTCACCTCCATTTGTCCTATTTTGCTGGCAAGCTATATATGAATTGACAAAAATCTCTTGCTCCCTTTTTTTTATTTCTGTTTAGGCAACAAAGCTGTAAACTGGTACTTGTATTCAGTACTTCCGTGGTCTCTGCAGGCATTGAATGGGTTCTGTTCTGGGTTTAAACTTCAGCCTCAAAGAGAAAGACATACTTGGAAGGAAATATGGCTTTCTAAAATCAGAAGGGGAAACACTTCTTACAATGAAACCAGTGTTTCCTCCATCTCCTGGTCATTGTACTTGGAGAATTAACTGTTTTCAACTGAGATTCTTTTCCGAATATCATGGTAAAGGATCCTAGTTGGGGGGTAAAGAGAAATGTTGAAAAATTTATTGAGTACTAGTTATACCTTTAATTCACATAGTACAACATATTAAGGACAGAGATCCTACATGGGGAGTAAGTGCACAGCGACTCCTGTTGCTGATTTGGCAGATAATGCTTAATCTGCACAGGCTCTGAACCTGTGAGACAGGCAGAAATGAATACTCTATTCCCAGTCTAGAAATTGAAGTTTCAACTAGCTTTTGACTAACAAACAGAAATAGAAAATTAAATATTCTCTGTGGATAGGAAAATATAGGCCTTTGTGAGAAACAAGACCAAAGATTAGTGCTGTACCATGCTGATAAATCTGTTCCATAGGTGGAGAAGAGCCACTGGGATACAACACCAGACCATTACTTTGGTGTAAATATCCCCACCCAAGGCCAATTTCAAGCTGCCAATATGATCTCCAAGAACAAATTTGCAAACAGTGACACCAAATCTACCATTGAGTGCCCAGATGAGCCAAGCTCAGCCACTAATGGAAGTAGCTACAGGAAGGAATTAAAAAAAGAATCACAGGACATCTCATAATCAATTGTTATGTTATAGACATATATTATGATGTGATCAATTGTGATATCATAAATCATGATGTCATAAACCAATATTTTGATTATTTTGAAAACCATTGTGTTTTTATAAATCTATCATTTTCATGTCATAATCAATTGTGATGTTGTAAACACTTGTGATGTCATAATCAACTGGGATAATAAAAAACACAATTGTATCAAAAACCTATATTTCTGATGTAATAATCAATTGAAAAATATATTAAAACCTTGTGATATCATAAATATATCATTACAAGGTAATTTTGATTTCATAAACCACCATTGTGATATCATACTCAATTGTAATATCATAAAAATCCATTGTGATTTCATAAACTGTTATTGTGACACCATAAACCAACCACTGTGATGTCATAAGAGTAGACTTATGACATAATCAAACAAAATCTTAAGTCTACTGTGACATAATCAATTGTGATGCATAAACCACCATTGTGAGGTCATAATCAGTTGAATGTCATAAACCATCATTATGAATTTATAATCAATTTGTGATCCCTTGAAAGCCATTGTGACATCATATACCCATATTGTGATGTAATTAGTGTACTATTGTGATGTCATAAACCAATAATTGTGATGGCAAAAGCAACTGTGCTTTGAAAATATACTATGATGTCATAAACCAATAATGGTGTTGTCATAAATCTATCATTATGATGTTGTAATTGTGGTATCAACAACTACAGTAATTTAAAAACATATTATGCTGTCATAAAGCATTGTTTTGTCATAAGCTATCCTTTTTCTTAGTCAATTGTGATGCAAAACCATTTGTGATATCATAATCAATTGGGATGTGATAAAGTATGGTTGTGATTTAAATCCACAATTGTGATTTCATAATTACAGTGAAGTCAACCAAATCACTGAGACATCAGAAACACACTATTGTGAATTCATAGAATTGTGAATTCATAAAACCATTATAAGTTCATAAACTTGGCATTGAACATCATATTCAATTATAATATCATAAACTATCATTGTATGTTGAAATTATGAATTTATAAACCAGCATTATGATGTAATAATCAATTCTGATGCCTTACAGATATTATAAGGCCTTAAAGTACTAAAACAATGTCATAAACTATTGTGCTGTCATAATGGATTACAAAGTTATACAACTATTATGACAACATAACGAACAACTCTAAAATTACAATCAACTGTCACATCATAGACTTCCATTGTAATGTAATAAAGCAGCCATTATGATGTTATTATGAACTGTGATTTCATGAAAATGATTGAGGTAAAAAATAAATTGTTATAATGCAAAAAACATGGTGGCATCACAGGCTGTCATTTCCATGTTATAATCAATTGTGATATATTGACAAACATTTGTGATATCAAAATTAACTCAGATGTGATAACCAACCATTTTATTGTCATAACCAATTGTGAAGTTATAAGTCAGTTATTACACCATAAATCCCTCATTGTGATGTCATAATCAATTCTGATGTCATAAGCCACAAACAGGATTTTGTAATTATGTTAGCATAAAATCCACTGTGATTTCATAAACATTATGACATAAAAGCAATTGTGATACCACAAAGCTCCAATTGTAACATCACAATCAATTTTGATGTCATAACAATAATTGTGGTGACATAAACCAATAATTGACCATTGTGATGTCATATATGTAAATTGATATCACTCAATCAAGGACTCATTAAATTTGTTATATCATAACTTATGATTTCATGAATCACTATTGTAATTCCATAGTTAATTGTGATACCATAAAACTATTTTGATATTATAAAGCCACCATAGTTATAGCATAATCAATTGTCATCTCATAAGCCACCATTATGATTTTTTTTCTTTTTTTAAAAAATGTATTTGACAGGTAGATTTATAAACAGTGACAGAGAGAGACAGAGAGAAAGGTCTTCCTTCTGTTGGTTCACTCCCCAAGTGGCCGCTATGGCTGGCTCTGCACTGATCTGAAGCCAGCAGCCAGGTGCTTCCTCCTGGTCTCCCATGTGGGTGCAAGGGCCCAAGCACTTGGGCCATCCTCCATTGCCCTCCCAGGCCACAGCAGAGAGCTGGACTGGAAGAGGAGCAACCAGGACTAGAACCGGTGCACATATGGGATCCTGGCACCACAGGCAGAGGATTAACCAAGTGAGCCATGGCGCAGGCCCCATGCCACCACTGTGATTTTAAAAAGAATTGTGACATCTTGGCCGGTGCCATGGCTCACTAGGCTAATCCTCCACCTTGCGGTGCCGGCACACCGGATTCTAGTCCCTGTCAGGGCACTGGATTCTGTCCCGGTTGCCCCTCTTCCAGGCCAGCTCTCTGCTGTGGCCAGGGAGTGCAGTGGAGGATGGCCCAAGTGCTTGGGCCCTGCACCCCATGGGAGACCAGGAGAAGCACCTGGCTCCTGCCTTCAGATCAGCGCAGTGCGCCGGCTGCAGCACGCTGGCCACGGCGGCCATTGGAGGGTGAACCAATGGCAAAGGGAGACCTTTCTCTCTGTCTCTCTCTCACTGTACACTTTGCCTGTAAAAAAAAAAAAAGAAAGAAAGAAAAAAAACGAATTGTGACATCTTAACATTGACATCTAATTGTTATCCCAAAGTCTATAGTGAGGTTATGAAATCCATTGTGATATCATAAAGCTACCATTGTTATGTTACAGTAATTTATAATGTAAGGATCCTCTTCATGCCATAACTTTTTGGAATGCAACAAATAACCATTGTGAAATAATAAGTCTGACATTGTAATATCATAATCAATTGTGGTGCTATAAAAACAATGGTGAAGTCAAAATCTATTGGGATATAAAAATCATGATAACTTTAAAATTAATTGTGAAGTCATCAAAACCATTAGTGTATCATTAACCTACCAGTTGTAATAGATTTGGATGTCATAATAAATTATGATGTCATAAAACTCAATTATTATATTATATTCTGATGTGATGTCATTAATCCCACTGTAATTTCATAAAACAATAGTATGACATAAATAAATCTACCATTCTTATTTATTAATAAATTATTAGGTTGAAAACTCCTTGTGATATCTTATCTGGGGATGTGATAAACCACAATTCTTTTATCATTAAACTATCATTGTGATGTCATAATCAATTGTGAAATCATAAATAACACTGTGACATTATAACCATGGCATTATGAAGTCATAATGGATTGTGATGCCATAAGCCACTATTATGATGCCAAAAACTGTGACAATGTCTGCTATTGTGATGTCATAATCAACAGAGAATTTGTAAAATCCATTGTGTGTCATCAATCTACCATTGTGATGTAATACTTAATCATGATGTCATGAGCAACTATTGTTGTCTCATGATGATCATTATAATGCTATAAAACTACCATTGTGTTCTCATAATAAATTGTGAAAACATTGAACTGGGGCATCAAAACTTACCATTGTGACATTATAATTGATTGTGAAGTTATGAACCTCCATGCAATATCAAAATCAATAATGATGTCAAAAATTATTATATCAAAAACCAATATTGTGCTGTCATGAGCATTCTGATGTCATATTAAATTTTCATGTCAGTAACCAATATTATCATATTGTAGTCAATTTCAGTGTTGTAAAATGATAAGAATTATTGTGAATTTTAAATATATAGTTGCGACATGTAAAATCATTGTGATTTTACAAAATTACCATTGTTATGATATAATCAATTGGGACATTGTCAAAACCCTGGTGATATCATTATAAACCAAGAGTTAACAAACCATTATTGTCAGATCATAAACCAATAGCTGATGTCATAATCTATTGTCAAGTCATGAAAGCCTTTCTGACATCACAATTCAAATGTGGCATCATAATAGATTGAGATGTTATAGGCTAACAGTGAGATGCTATAATCAACAGTGATATCATACAAACATTATACAAAAGCAACATATAAAAATATCAGTTTTGTGATGTCATAAAAACAATGTACTGCAAAAAACTTACCATTTTTATGTCATAATAAAATGTGATATCCTAAAATACTCATGATGACATAAACCAATCATATTGGTGTCACAAACCTATCTTTGTTATATTATGATCAATTGTGATGCCATAAATGACCTTTGGGATGTCATAATGACCACTGTGACATCATAAACAGTCATTGTTGTATTATGATCAATTGTGAAGTCATTGAAATAATTGGGACTTAATAAATTACAATTGTAGTATCATAATTAATTTTGAATCCATAAACTAATAATTATTATTTCATATTCAATTGTGAATTCATAAAAAGCATTGTGATGTTATAAACCTATAATTATGATGTCTTAGTCAATTACTATATTATAAACCATTGTTGTTTTGGCACAATAAAATGTGATGTTGTAAGCCATAATACTGATGTTATAATCAATTCTGATATTATGAAAATCTTTTTGATGCCTTGCACTAATATTGTGCTGCCATAAATATATAATTGTGATGTCATAGACCAAACATTGTATATTCATGATGAAAATATATGTGTATTCATGATTCCAAAAATGACCACTGTGTGGACATGAAATTTCATTGTGGTGTCATCATCAATTCTGAAATGATGAATCAGTTTTATATCATAAGCCTCCATGTGATTCATAAAGCTACCAATATGATGCTATAATCAAATATTATATAACTGAAACCATTTTAAAATCAACAATTATTGAAATAAAAAGTAATTTTATAAATGACATAAAACTATCATTGCTATGTCTTAATTAATTGTGATTTCATAAAAATCTTTGTAATTTCTCAATCAACTAGGATTGATAACCCACCATTGTTATATCATATACCTATCATTGTGATGTCATAATCAATTAACAAAAAAATAACCAATGGGATGTCATACATATAAAGTCATAATCAGTTTGTGGTACCATAACCTGTCATTGTGATATCATAAGCAATTCTTATGCCATATAAACTATTGTGATGTTGTACCAATTGTTATGCCATGAACCACCATTATCATGTTACAACCAATTGTGTTGCCATAAAATATATTGTGATGCTATAAAACAATAATGTGATGATATAATATACCATTGTGTTTCCAGGAAGCACATAACCATTGTTATGTCATAATCAATTGTGGTATTATAAACATCCCTGTGATGGCATAATCAATTGGGATATGTCAAATGATCATTGTTATGTCATAAATCTACCATATTATTTCATGATAATTTATATAATGAAAATATTGTTTTTGCCAGCGCCATGGCACACCAGGTTCTAGTCCCGGTCTGAGTGCCTGATTCTATCCCAGTTGCCCCTCTTCCAGGCCAGCTCTCTGCTATGGTCTGGGAGTGCAGTGGATGATGGCCCAGGTTCTTGGGCCCTGCACCCGCATGGGAGACCAGGAGAAGCACCTGGCTCCTGGCTTCAGATCTGTGTGGCACTGGCCGCGGTGGCCATTGGAGGGTGAACCAACGGCAAAAGGAAGACCTTTCTCTCTGTCTCTCTCTCACTCTCCACTCTGCCTGTCAAAAAAAGCAGGGTTTTTTCATAAACCAATATTGTGATGCAATAAACAAACAATTATCATATCAGAAACCAACCATTGTTATGTCATAATCAAGCATTATGCCATAAATACCACTGTGACATCATAAACCTAACACTGTGATGTCACAATTTTGATTCCATAAATCACCATTGTGATTTTATAATCAGGTGTTATGTCATAATCAATTTTGATGTTATAAAATCACTGTGATGACATATACCAATATTATGATTTCTACTGTGATAAATGGAAAATGTAATTTCACAAACCAGGTATTGTGTTGTTATTATTGATTGAATTTTTAAGCCATAAAAGCCATTGTGGCATTACAAATCTACCATTGTGATGTAGTATTCAATTGCAATATCATAAGTCACTATTACGATGTTATAAACTGCTATTGTGATGCCATGAACTATTATTATGTTATAATCAATAAAATCAGAGAAATCATTGTGAAATCAAAATCTATTTTGATGTTATAAAGTACTGTGATGTCCTAAGCTACCATTTTTGTCTCATAATCAATTGTGATGTCATAAACACCATGATGATGTAATATTAGATTAGAATTGATAAACTACCATTGTGATATGATAAACCTCAGTATTTTAATGTTACCATGGAATTAATGTTACTTTTTTGGGCAATTTATATATGAATGTGAATTCATATGAATGTTACCATGGAATTAATGTTACTTTTTTGGGCAATTTATATATGAATGTGAACTTTAAGGAACATAACAACAGCAATGCTCCAGAAAACTTGAATGTAAATGATATTTAAAATAACATCCAATTTTGAAGACTTTGATGGGTTTCTGGATCTTTTAATGGACAATTATTGCAAATCTTTTCAAAGAATGAACATCAATTTGAAATGTAAAAATACTATCTCTTTTGTCTCCCAAATAAGTTTTTTTAACTTAAGTTATGCTAAAACAAGATATCCTAGTATATATCTGAGGGTATTCTAGGAAGGAGTGTGTCTATGTGAACTTCCAAAGTAAATAGGCAACATGTCTCTGCATTCCCAGACACTGCAGCCTAAGATTACTGGAGTTATAAGGTTCAAACTGACTAGTAAGTATATTTCTGGACTTTATGCTAGTAACATTCAGAATGAATGGGATGAGGTTCTGAAATCTGCTAATTGGAAATTTCTGTGGATGAATCCTAAGCACACTAAAACTTGGGAGTCACTATCCTTAAAGACTATGAATAAATGGCTGATAATTACCCAACTAAGTAAAGACACTGTTTATGTCATTTAGAAATGAGTGTATTTGTGGCATGAATGTTAACATTTGTCTATGTTACTGACTGAAACAGGAGTGAGTTGAGTTACATAGTTTAACTTCATCTGTCAATGACACAGTAATCTTGTGATTGAATCATATAATACCATGCAAATATTGACAAAGCATGGCCTCAAGAAGCAATTCAACATGTAATGGCTACAGCACAACACATTTTAAGTTTTTTAAAGTTTCATTTGCATGATTAATATCACTTCATTACTCTAAGACAATCAACAAAATAATAAATCAAGTCATGACTTTTAGTATTTGCCAATTCCCTGGTGTGAATACAGCTCTTGTGACCAATTTCAAACTACCAGAATGGAAAGATGGGAAGAGAAATGGAATAACACCTTACTCTGTGGTATTTCCACAAAAGAAACACAAGAAACAATCCACACACCTTGTGAGAATGGGCCAATCATTTGCTCTCTGACATTAGTATGAGAGAGCCTAGCACAGCAGAGATTGCATTTTATTTTTCCAGGCCTGATTCCTGCAGCTTAGAAGCTACCTTGCTAAAACAAGAACAGATTTCATGTACCTTTCTGTAAAGTCAGCTATGCAAATATGTGTACTCTAAGTTACTGTCTTAACAAAATGTTCACACTCTCAAAACTTAGCTCAAAATGTATTGTAAAACATTCTTAGGCTCAAACATCTAGAGTCCATGATTAAGTTCTCAGAAGTAATATGGCCCTCACAGCATGTTCTCTATTGTGTTCAAATTAATGTATGACATTGATAATGGCATATAATTGAATGCTACAGCAGGAAGAAATCTCAGAAAGGAGCTAATCTCAGCTTTTTTATCTTACAAATGAAGTTACTAACATCCAGGGAGATTCATTTACATACAACAGAGAAGCAAAGCTGGTATACAAATCCAGATTTTTATTCATAGGACTAAATGCTAAGCTTTCCTCCACACTGTATTAGAGTGAGAGAACTGTGGCAAGTTCATCCCATCTTTCTCAGTTTGGTGATAAATAGGTACACTCAGCAACACTTTTGGGGAGAGGCTCAATCATGCATGGAAAAGGACTAGCATACATATTCACATCACTTATGTTTCTACTTTATTACACTGTTCACCACACTTCTTTTAATGGCCAGACTTGTTGCTTCCATGAGCAATCAATTACAAGTTATGAACAGTTTACCTTAGCAAGTCTTTTGTTAACCAATCAACTCTCAGTGAAAATTTAGAGTGGAGAATATACTTTATAGCTTGATCTGATAGTGAAATATCTTGGATACTTGTGAACTACTAAAGGCAGAAAATCCCCTTGATTGGTTGTTGGCCAGTCTCAGTGGGTTGTTAAACATATCCTTTTGAGAATACTGTTTTCTATCTACTCAAATGATACATCTGCAACATCATATTTTCTCTTTCCTTTGAAGATAATATCATCCTATAATCTCTTTGAAATTCTTAAGACAGTGATTCTGGTATTCAGATTGTTTCAGTTTTAGAAAGGTAGTAAATATTATGTCTCTCCCCAAGTGGAAACACAGTTAATTTTCCATAGCCAAGCACATTGACCTTTGCAGCAAAGCCTAAATATTCACATGAAATTGGGTCAAAAGAACTACATGAATATGGCTCCTGTGACCAATTCCAAACTACCAGAATGGAGAGATGGGAAGAGAAATGGGATAACACCTTACTCTATGGTATTTCCACAAAAGAAACACAAAGAACAATCCACACACCTTGTGAGAATGGGCCAATCATTTGCTCTCTGACATTAGTATGAGAGAGCCTAGCACAGCAGAGATTGCATTTTATTTTTCTAGGGCTTAACTGTCTAAAAAAAACTGTCAAAATCTATTGTCAATCAATTGCCTTGATCAATCACAATTAATTAAGACATAACAATGATAGCTTTGTCATTTATAAAATTACTTTTTATTTCATAATAATTGTTGACTTTAAAATGGTTTCAGTTATATCACATTTGATTATAACATCAGATTTGTAGCTTTATGAATCACATGGAGGCTCATATCAGGTCATTTGGGGTGCAATTTAATCACTGAAAATTATTTGACAAACCAGATTTTCAGGCCTTTAAATGTTTATTTGTTTTCATTTTATGAGAGAGAGAGAGAGAGAGAGAGAGAGAGAGATCTACAGAGATCTTTTATCTTCTACTTTACTCTCTGGCTGATTGGCAGATGGAAATGGGCTGGGCTAAGCTGAAGCCAGGAACTAGGAACTCAATCTGAGTCTCATGTATAGTAGGCAGGAGCCAAACACTTAAGTCATCAGATAAAGGATGTTAGAAGGAAGCTGAAACTGAAGGCAGGACTTGAGCTCAGAAATTCCACATATGAGATGTGGGTTCCCAAGTGACATGTTAACCACTGTGCCAAAGGCCCACACTCTCAGGGTCTTTCAGATGTAAACAGCATGGACAAGGGATTATGGGCCTATAACAACACTATCAGCATGTTCCTCCTTGATCTTTGTATTCAAATGAATGTAGTCATAATGTCTTCTTGATCCATGTCCAACTTTAATTGTTACACTGAGGACTAAACTCAGTCTAGGCATATTAACTGAAGAAATCATTTGTTGTTTTGTTCTGATATGGCTTTAATGCTGGTATATTGCTTAGAAAATTTTTGAAGTAGCATTTTTCTGACATACCTTTGTCATCTTTATATGTTTAACCTGATGCTCTTACCACTGCTACATTATTCTCTTATTCAAATCTCCTTATCATATTTTGAATCTAGAAAAGAAGAGACGATCTATTGTGGGGAGCAACTGGGAGCAACTCGGACTAGACTAAGTTACTGGAATTAAGACTTATTCTATGCATCTGCTCTCCCACAATATGGCGCTGGGAGAGGAGGAAACAGCTTCTACGCAGCTGCCTCCAGTTCAACCAATAAACTGTAGGACCTGCTCCTGATTGGAGGAGAGCAGCGTACTCGGCGTGTGGGTAGCAGAGTTGGGATTGGTGGAAAAGGACTATAAAGGAGGAGAGAGACAACATGCACCAGGAACATCTAAGGGGAACAACTGAAGGAACACCTGTGCAGCCCCCGAGAGAGCCGGCCGGTGGTGTGCCGCTCCCCCGCAGAAGTGGGGAAAGTGGCAGGGGGAACCGCCCTTCCACGGAGGTGGAAGGGACGGTAGCCAACCCGGGAAGAACCAGCAGCAAACCCTGGTAGGGCCGAGCAGACAAAAGAACAGTGCAGGGTCCTGTGTCGTTCCTCCATGAAGAGGGGGAGCGACATAATGGTGCCGTGACTCGGATAGCAAACCTAGGAGGGAAGAAGTGGGAAAAAGTGGGAAAATACCAGAGAGAGAGACTAGCAAAGAGCCTAGGGAAAAGCCGGATGGAAAAGGTGCCGGAAGAAGCTATTGAAAGCCTAGGCATAGACTCGGATACGGACTACGGGGGGAAGCTGGGAGAAATCTCTAAGGTTGAAAGAAAAAGTGAAACCTAGAAGAAACTTAGACTCGGACACGGACTGTGGGGAGAAGCCAGGAAAAATGAGAGGGGAATATTGTTGGAAGAAAAGTTAGGAAACATACCGGGTAGAGAAGAATATGTTAGGGAGGATGCAGCCACGGGGGCAGGCCAAGGCAGAGACGTAAGCTAGCTTGGAATTCTTCAAGTCAGCCCGGGGAGCAAAAGGCGAAAATCTGGAACCAGAGGCAGAGACGTGGGCCGCCAGGTTGGAATCCATCAGATTAGCCCGGGGAGCAAAAGATGGGAAGCCAAACCGAAAGGCGGAGACGTGAGCCAGGTTGAATTCGCCAGGTTAGCCTGGGGAGCTTAGACTGAATACCGGTGGTGGAAACGTGAGCTAGGCTGTGTGATTCGCGGAAGCTGCCGCGTGCGGAGAGAGCACGGGGCGTGAATAGGTAGGGAACGCGGGGCTGGCGTGAAGGCTGTGGTGCGGGCGCGAAGGGCGTGGAGACCGCTGAGCGCGCGAAGCCGAGCTGCGCAGAGCCGGGAAGCCGCCGCAGGGCGGGCACTGGGAAGCCACGCAGAGCAGGGGAGGCGCTGAGAAGCAGCCTCGGGGCGGGCGCGGGGAAGCCGCGGGGATCAGAGAAACGGAAGTTTAGAAGTAAAATGAGAGAAATAGGAATGCTGGTAGATAGAAGTAAAATAGGAGAAATAGGAATGCCCGGAGATAGAGAAATAGAGAAAAATAAGGCCTCCCCACAACATGGCAATGAGAGAGCTTGGATTCAGTCTGCCTGATTAGTAAGACGATAAGCACCTGTGGGCGGCTGCAGGTCACCGAAGACAGGCACGTTATCAACACCAATAAGTCTCCCCACAAGACGGCAATGAGAAGGCTTGGATTCGGTTTGCCTGATTGGTAGGGCTTGTAAGCACCTGCAGGCAGTTCTAGCAGAGCAGAGCATGCGCTGCAGGGCACCGAACACAGGCATGCATCAGCGCCTAAAAACCTCCTCACAACATGGCGAAGAGAGGACCCGGATTCGGTTTGCCTGATTGGTAGGGCTTGTAAGCACCTGTGGGCAACTCCAGCAAGCAGAGCAGAGTGTGTGCTGTGGGGCACTGAAGACAGGCGCGTATCAACGCCAAAAATAAAAAGAAAGGGGGATTTGTGGGGAGCAACTGGGAGCAACTTGGACTAGACTAAGTTACTGGAATTAAGACTTATTCTATGCATCTGCTCTCCCACAATATGGCGCTGAGAAGGGAGTAACAACTTCTATGCAGCTGCCTCTCGCCAGCTTGAGTGATGACCTGCAGGAGCTGATCCTGCTCCTGATTGCAGGAGAGCAGCATACTCGGCATGTGGGTAGCAGAGTTGGGATTGGTGGAAGAGGACTATAAAGGAGGAGAGAGACAACATGCACCAGGAACATCTATCTGAAGGAACACCTGTGCAGCCCCCGAGAGAGCCGGCCGGCAGTGTGCCGCTCCCCTGTGGAAGTGGGGAAAGTGGCAGGGGGAACCACCCTTCCATGGAGGTGGAAGGGACGGTAGCCAACCCGGGAAGAACCAGCAGCAAACCCTGGTAGGGCCGAGCAGACAAAAGAACAGCGCAGGGTCCTGTGTCGTTCCTCCATGAAGAGGGAGAGCGACATAATGGTGCCGTGACTCAGATATGAAGCCTAGGCAGGGTTTAGTGTCATTCCTCCATGAAGACGGGGAGCGACAATCTATAATACAGGCAATTACATTCATAGAGGAAGATACAGAAATAAAGTTTATGAAGGATTGAAATAGAGAGTTTCTTACTGGTGGGGTTATGAATGCCTTATTTTTTCTACTTATTTGCATTTTCCATTTTCCTAATGTAGACACATTATTTTATTACCTTATTACAAAAATAATAAAAGATTTAGAACAGAAAAGAATAGTTTCTTCACTTTAAAATGCTTTATTTCACCATATCCTAAATAATGAGTACTCACAATTCACTTCGGTATTTTTCTAAAGTTTACTAACAGGAAGAATTTATTTTTATTATTAACAGTCAAATAAGTTAAACTCAAAAAAACAAATTCTTAAATTTTAATTTTAATTAATCTCACACTTGTAAAAGGTACACCTTTTCATTTTGTTCTTTAATTTTTAAATTTGTATAATGTTAAGTAGAATATTAGTTTATATATGGACAAAATAAAATATAGATGCTGAGAAGGGTAATAATAAACAGATCAGAAATGGCAAAGCAGTGGGTAGGCAGGAAAGGACTAAGTAGTAGAGTTGGACATAATATAGATTTTAAAAGCATAACACATAATGTTTCATGCTTCAAAGTTAAGGTTTCAAATAATCGCTAATGGTCATATTTTCATTGAGAATATATTACTCTAAGTTCTGAATGAGGGCCAAGGATAGATGCAGGGAGATGAATAAAAAGACTAGAATGGAAAATAAGCAAAACACAGGCCTTAACTGAGGAAAAATAACCATAAATATTGTCAGTTCCTACTACTGAATGAATTATTCAAGAAAAATGCACATTGAGCCAGAGTTGCAGTGAAATGTCTCTTCTACATTTCTCTATAACTAGGCATTTCAAATTAATTGTAAGAATATAAGAACCTAAAAAAAGAGAAAGATGACTCAAAAGGCTTCTATAGCCTTGGCAACTCCTGACAAGAGCCTAGGGTGATTACTGATGCCATAAACAAGAGTGTCAATTTGTTAAGTCAACAGGAGTCACTGTGCACTTACTCCTTATGTAGGATCTCTGTCCTTAGTGTGCTGTACATTGTGATTTAATGCTATGACTAGTACTCAAGCAGTATTTTTCACTTTGTGTTTCTATGTGGGTGCAAACTGTTGAAATATTTACTTAATATATGCTAAACTGATCTTCTGTATATGAAGAGAATTGAAAATGAATCTTGATGTGAATGGAAGGGGGTAGGAAGAGGGAAAAGGGAAGGTTGCAGGTGGGAGGGAAGTTATGGGGGGGAGCCATTGTAATCCATAAGCTGTACTTTGGAAATTTATATTCATTAAATAAAAGTTAAAAAAATTATAAATCAAATAAAAGATCTACAAAATCAACTGGCTTCAAAGGTATTCAGAATAACTAAGTACTGGTTGCCATATAGACAATTTCTTACCATATAATAAAAATCTGTTCAGTAAGAAATCAGTTATATGTTGAAATCTTTACTTAATATATGCTAAATTGACCTTCTGTATATAAAGATAATTGAAAATGAATCTTGATGTGAATGGAAGTGGAGAGGGAGCTGGAGAGGGGAGGGTTGTGGGTGGGAGGGAAGTTATGGGGGGAAAAAGCCATTGTAATCCATAAGCTTCACTTTGGAAATTTATATTCATTAAATAAAAGTTAAAAAAAAGAAATCAGTTATAAAAAAAAGAGAGAAAGATGAACAAATATGAGTCATTGGAAGACTAACATCTGATCACTGTATTATAAATCTCCCCATTGTCAAAACTTAAATGAGCTGTTTAAGTTGCTTGTGTTTACTTTTTTTTCCCTTTTCACACCTTCCTGTGAAAATTTGAGAAAATCTGTTTAGGTATTTGATTTGAAATGTCCTTCTCCTTTAGTTCTAAATGTCCTGCTTTTTGGATCTCCCGGATAAGAGAAACCACTGCTTTGGATAGTTAAATCCTTCCAGAGTTATGGCTACAGTCACTACTGTAAAATGCAATTGAAAATTTCTATGAAATATAATGTTAGTAGTAAGAGAAAAGATAGTAAGAGAAATTATAAGAGGGATGAAAATATGTGGTTTATCACTGACCAAGACAATATGATTGATGATGCTGTGTTAAAATAGAACATATAGAATAGATGCCATTGATAAACCTAGAGTGTCCTAGAACTAAAACATCAAATTTTATGTTATTATGAAATGATACATCACTCTGTATTTCTACTATTTCTTATGAATATTATTCACTGAAATACAGTGAAAGACTGTGTAGATATAGCATTTTAGATATTATATGAGAGTTCTCAGACCCATTAATAGGAGAGTCATACTCATTAATGCTAGGAAAAACATAATTTAATATTGTCATTAAAGTTAGCTTTTAAAATACCATTGCATATTGTTCAAATTAGTACTTGTAAAATCCAATCTATAAAAATAGAGTAAAAGCATTCCACATTGTGTTTGTGTAGGTAATTGTTAAATTTCTACCCAGTTTTCTTATGCAGTCAGAATTTGAAACATAATCTTATTATGTGCCATCAAATTAATGCTAATATAAGCATAAATTAAACTAGCATTTTCCTGATTTCTGTTTGTTATTTACATATAGTTTTGATAGAAGAATACAGGTAACGTAAGAGAAATAAACTAGAGTAATTTTGCCACAGCATGATTTTTGAAAAGCCCAGAACTATCATATTAAGAAGTCATGTGGAGGTACTCTATATTTGTATTCTCAATCCTCTGTAATCTTTTCTTGTTCTCTTAGTTTTCTAGTAGAATTTCCTAATAAACCCACAACTGTAATGTTCAAATTTCTTAATATATCAAGCTCATCTCTCCAAATTTTGTGGATGTTGACTGATTTTTGATCATTCCTTTGGTATACAAATGGATATGTATAGACTTTCAAATTACCATATCTTAGACAAATCTTTTTTAAAGATTTACTTAGTTATTTGAAAGAGTTAAACAGAGAAAGAAGGAGAGGCAGAGAGAGAGAGGTCTTCCATCTGCTGGTTCACACCTCAGATGGCTACAATGGCTGGAGCTGTGCTGATTCAAAGCCAGGAGCCAGGATATTCTGGGGATTCCCACTCAGTTGCAGGGACCCAAGGACCTGGGCCAGCTTCTACTGCTTTCCCAGTCCATATCAGAGAGCTGGATTGGAAGTGGAGTAGCTGGATCTCCAAGTGGCACCCATATGGGGTGCTGGCACTGCAGGTGGCAGCTTTACCTGCTATGCCACAGCATCAGCCCCAGACAAGTCTTAATATAGAAGGTCATACTGTCTGAATCATAAACTAAAAATGTCACAATAAGAGTTTTCAATTATTATTATAATTCATATTTTATAAATTATATATTTATAAATTATACTTATAATTATATATAACTATAAATATATAAATATATATAATTTATATTTTATAATAATATAAATCTGAGTCAATTATATATACCCTTTCATCAGAAAAGTAGTCCCACATCTTCCCTTTCTTCTCACACTACTGATAAATAGCTTATTGTATATTACATATCTTATATTTATCATTCACCAAGGTAAGTTAAACTAATATCTCTCCTGTGCATTTTCATTTTTTGGTATTGCTTTGATTGGCTCAGGAATTTGTACTATATAATTCATTTTTAAATTACAGCTTTGTTTCATAACAAGTAAAATTCTTAATGATACATAGTTTTTAAATAATAAAGTTTGTATCTGGTTTACATTTAGATATGCTTCAAAATAGTGTCTATGTTTTAGACATGAGCTTGAATACTTTTAATGAATATAGAACTTTAAAAACTTATTAAATGAGATGACTTTTCTTTAATAAACCAATATCTTCATAATATACTTTTTTAAAAAATTTATTTATTTAGTTGAAAGGTGGAGTTACAGAGAGGCAGAGGCAGAGAGAGATCTTCCATACACTGATTCACTCCCCAAATTGCCGCAATGGCTGAAGCTGGGTAGACTGAAACATGGAGCCAGGAGCTTTTCTCAGGTCTCTCACATGGGTGCAGGGGCCCAAGGCCTGGGCCAATTTCTATTGCTTTTGAGGCCATAGCAAAGAGTTGACTCAGAAGTGGAGCAGCCACGTCTTGAACAGGAGCCTATATGAGATGCCAACATGGCAGATGACAGCTTTACCTGCTATGCCACAGTGCTGGTCCCCATAATACACTTTTTAAGCATGAGACAATCATTAAAGTTTATATGAATAATCATAACCTTAATGAAACAATTGTCCCCATGTAATAAGAGGATAATTCTAGATCCATGCTAGCTTCTAATAGAAAATAAGGCAATGAGACAGAAAACAGATATATAACAAAATTTTTCCTTTATGAGCAAAATTATTATATGTAAGATTTTTAAGGATGAGTGAATAAAAGCCATGAGATAGAAGTGAAAATTTAAAAATCATTCCATAATTAAAATCTCTTTATTATCTGCTATCACAAACCTTATATATAGGGTTCACAATGATTACCCAAAATTGTGATCTCAGAATCCCTGGAGTTCAAGTTATGTCCATGTTAAATGTTATTTGCATGTTTACTGTAATTCTCTTGAAAATGTCCAGTGGGGTTTTTCACAGACATGACTTCTTAACACCATTAACTCTATTGTTTAATGGTAATTTTTCTAATGGCTACTGAAATGCTTGTTTTTAACTTTTTCAGTTCTAATATTAACAAAACATAAATAAAATAACTCACTTAAACAAGCTCATTGGTATCTGCAATAGTCATTAATAGGATAAAAGTATCTTTTTATAAATATTTATTTATTTGACATAGTTACAGAGAGGCAGAGACAGAGGGAGAGAGAAATTTTCCATCCACTGGTTCACTAAACAAATGGCCACAACAGAGATCTGGGCAGATCTGAAGCCAGGAACCAGGAACATCTTCTGGGTTTCCCATGCAGGTGCAGGGGCCCAAACACTTGGGCCATCTTCTGCTGCTTTCTCAGATGATAGCAGAGGACTGGATGGGAAATGGAGCAGCTGAGACTCAAACCAACAGCCATAATGGATGTTGGCACTGCCAGCATTGGCTTTACCTGCTATGTCCCAACACTGGCCCTGGGATAAGAAGGATCTTAAAGACCAAAGTTTCAGAGTCATTGTTTTTAAAACAGTCTAGGGCCTGTCCCACTCGAGTGTGTGAAGTGTGCATCATAGTTCCCTCCTAGAAGCAGAGGGAGTCTGAGCATGAGATGTAGCCACCAGCCAGAGCCAGGATGAGCTGAGTCACTTATTCTCAAGGAATATTCCAGTATCTGAGAGCTATAAACAAAAAAACTCATTGTAATAGCAGGTACCTTGTATTTTTTCATAATAATTATCATGAAGAATGTCCTATATATGCAAAACTGTCTTGGAATTTTTTATGTCATTGTATTATGGCATTTTTATAATGAATATTATATGGAGAACTTAATAGAATAATTCTGAGCTTGAAGGAATATAATCTACTTCTAGTAGTTTAGTTTTGGGGTTCAAATACATGTTCAGTCTCTTTAATTTGAAAAATAATTAAAGAGTATAGACACTTGTTGGCATTCATATTTTCAGCTTCTCTCAGTAACTAAGGACATTGTTAATCACAGCCAGTAGAAAAAAAATTACTCCTCACATAATCCCATCAGTATTTGTTGACTTCAATTCAAAGAAGCCAAGATTCATTCTCTGTTCTTAGCTCTAAAAATGTTTTCCATGCAAATAGAGCACAATAGAGAAAAATAGGGCTTCATCTCACCCATCATGTCATCACATAGTTGTAAATTGTACAATTTTTAAATGTTTAAATTATATTTCTTCTAGTAACAAAGATTTTTCAGTCCCAAGTTATATT
This sequence comes from Oryctolagus cuniculus, assembly GCF_051225735.1. NCBI lineage: Eukaryota > Metazoa > Chordata > Mammalia > Lagomorpha > Leporidae > Oryctolagus > Oryctolagus cuniculus. The sequence continues at coordinate 3,693,545 of NC_142887.1, read as the reverse complement.
TGAAATAGCCCCTTTTAAAATATATTATTCCTTTTTATTTTTGATATTTAAGATTTTTAAAGTGAAAAACTTTTATGTACCTTATATATACAGACAAAGGAGCATATTAATACTTTTCACCCTAATCTTCCTCCTCCTCATCTTTCCACTCTCACTCTTCCTCTGTTTCTTATCATTTATTTTCATTATTATGATGATCTACTTTCCATTTAATACTGGTAAGAGTAAATTTACATTAAGTTAAGAATTCAATAAATAGTAAGAAGAAAAACAAAATGTACTATTTCTGATATACTATTTTGTAGATAAATACCACAATATTATTGTATTCAACTATTTTCACTTTTCATAATATATATGAAAAATTTTGCTATGAACTACTTATATTTCATCTCTTCCCTTAGTTTCCAGGGATTGTTTTTTTCATCTCATTACATTTTAACTCTTATCCAGCTCTATGCTATAGCCTGGGAAAGCAGTAGAAGATGGCCCAAGTCCTTGGGCCCCTGCACCTAGGTGGGAGATCAGAAGTAGCTCATGGACCCTAGCTTCAGATTGGCCCAGTTTTGGCCACTGCAGCCATTTAGAGAGTGAACAAGCTGATGGAAGACCTTTCTCTCTCTTTCTCTTTCTGTCTCTCTCTCTGCCTCTGCCTCTCTGTAACTCTGCCTTTCAAATAAATAAACAAATATTTCTGAAAAAATTCTTAGAAAACTCAAAATATGCAAATAAACACATAATTTTCTACTTAACAGATTCTTACTACACACAGGTTTATTTCTTCCCTCTCCTTTTGATTTAACTAACTTTACTTTGTCCTCATTATTTGTCATAGCCACAGACATAAATCAAATTCTTTCTGAGAAATGTTCTGCTTTTCATGTGAAATAATTATTATAATCACTGTTAACATATGGTATGTAGTGGACATTCCTCATCCGCACCTTACTTGAATTCTTAATCATATAAGTCACTCTTAAACACTTGATTCTTTATGAAGCTCTTTTTTCCTTTAGCTTCTTTTTAAATATTTATTTATTTATTTATTTGAAAGGCTGAATTACAGAGAGAGAGAGGCAGAAGCAGAGGGAAAGAGAGAAAGAGAGGAGAGAGAGAGAGAGAGTCTTCTATCCATTTGTTCACTCCCCAAATGACTGGAAAAGCCAGAGCTGGGCCAATCCAAAGCCAGAAGACAGGAGATTCCTCAGAGTCTCCCATATGGGTGCAGGGGTCCAAGGACTTGGACCATATTCCACTGTTTTCCCAGGGCATAACAGAGAGCTAGTTCAAATGTGGAGCAGCCTGGTCTTGAACCAATGCTCATATGGGATGCTTGCAATGCAGATGATGGCTTTACCTTTTATGTCACTGTGTCCCCCCTCTTTAGTTTCTTGACTCCATTCTTTGGTTGTTCTTTCTGGGTCTCTTTCTCAAGATAATATTTTCCTCAAAAATATTAACTTTGGGATTTCCTCAATGATGGAATTCAGATCCTATTCAACTCTCAGGCATTTGGTCTTATGGATTCAACTCTGTACTTCAAAGACTTCCCAAAGTGCATGTATTATCCAGCTTTATATTCAGATGCTTCTTTGTAATGTGATGCCTGATGGTCCCTCAGCCAACAGAAGTTTAAAAGTCTGTATTTTGAAGAAATGAGCAGGAATTTTGAATTTCCTGTACATACAAAAAAATTTCATTTTTTTCTAATGAACTCTTTGAGGTCTTCTTTTTTTTGCATTTTGGTGATTCTTTTTTTTAATTTTTTTTAACTTTTATTTAATGAATATAAATTTCCAAAGTACAGCTTATGGATTACAATGGCTTCCCCCCCATAACATCCCTCCCACCTGCAACCCTCCCCTTTCCCACTCCCTCTCCCCTTCCATTCACATCAAGATTCATTTTCGATTCTCTTTATATACAGAAGATCAGTTTAGCATACATCAAGTAAAGATTTCAACAGTTTGCTCCCACACAGAAACATAAAGTGAAAAATACTCTTTGAGTACTAGTTATAGCATTAAATCTCAATGTACAGCACACTAAGGGCAGAGATCCTACATGAGGAGTAAGTGCACAGTGACTCCTGTTGTTGACTTAACAAATTGACACCCTTGTTTTTGGCATCAGTAATTCTTATATTTAAGGTAACCGAAACTTACAATGTTTGAACTGAACTCAAGTTGTTTTATCCTTACTCATTAATGCATTCCTAGTGAGCTGGCTTCACAAGCTAGAATCCCTAAATATTCACAACAGCCATAACTGAGTGGATCAAAGCCAGGGGCCCGAATCTTGTTCTGGGTCTTCCACATGGGTGCAAAGTCCCAAGCACTTGGACCATCTCTCACTTTGCTTTCCTAGACCACACACAGATAGCTGGATCAGAAAAGGAACAAACAGGATGTGAACCTGTGTCCATATGGGATGCCAGTGCTACAGGTGAAGGCTTAGCATTCTATGCCACAGCACCAGTCCCCAGAGATCTTTGAAATTATGACTACCATATTTATGGTAGTATAAGCTCTGGGAATCATTTAGAAATATATTTTTGAATCATTTAAGATGGTATTTCTAGTCATTGTCATTGAATATAACAAATATGTATTGTTCAGTAAATGGGCACTAAGTGATTTCAATTACAAATTTTAGTTGTACAGAAAGAACTCATGTTTATAACAAGAATTTAAATTACAATGTAAATCCAAACAAAATGATAGCTTCTTGAAATTCTATGGTATTATCTATGTATGATTATCTTTATAGTATTACAGTGAATCTATTCATATAGACCAAATATCAGTTGAGATAATTTCTACCATGCTTCTCATTTTTACTTTGTGTACCCTTGGTTTTACACTAAAAAACCAGTTTGATGAGTCATAACAGAAATCCTATGACTCACAAACCTGATGATATTTGACTCCTTATAGAAAAATTTTGCCAATTCTTGCTTTATTCCATCAACACAATAAAATGTTAATTTGTACAAATTAATCTATTATGTTACAATCTACAGTGGTGATTAAGATGGTTAAAACTCACAACACTAAGCTTTGTGGGCTGCTAAGAAAGTGACTGTTGTATTAGTGCACATACCCTACAACTGGACTTTGGAAAAGCGGAAGTCATTCTAATGTGCATGAATATACTAAACATATGCAATTTGGTAGCAATACCTTTCCTATCAGAATGTATGGCCCACAGACCAAATGATTCCTATGAAATCACTTGATGTGTCCTACCTAGGCAACCACAGGAAGGTCTCATAATTCAATAAATCTATAGCAAGCTAATTTTAAGTTAATAAAGTTGTTTGGCCTGTGATGATATTATAAATATCCAAAAATCCCATGACAGGAAAAATTTTCCCCAACCATTACATGCTCAGAGTCTTTGTTGCCAGAAACAAAAGCTTTCTTGGCATCAGGTCTTTTGAGACAACAGGTAGCTCAAAGTGACTTGGCAGCAGCCACATATTCAAATTCATTAAACTTTTATTTTCTTCCCTGTAAAAGCATTCCTGCTTTGAGAATGACAACATTTAGGGCACATAAACTAAAATCTTGGTGCCCATAACAACAAAAATGCCAAGTAGGAGTCATGATAAGCAATGATACTTCTTCATTCATTCTTATTTCTTGAATATTCTACAGAATAAGTTGCCAATACCTTGTAAGTCCATTAATTTCAAAGATATAGAGTGATCTACATGCCACCTTTGTCTCACAGCATCATGTCATCTGAAATCATATTATGATGACAAATTCTGGGTAGTGGCATATATGACAGAAACAGTGGATGTAAATATTTAGTAAATTGCCTCAGCTTATTTGAAATAAAATGCTATTTCTATGCCTAGGAAATTGCACATGTAATCTCATTGTATATATAATTCCATGTGTGGTGTCAAAACTCAGTAATTCCTTAAATAGTAGTGATGGCTGAAGACCTGCAGGGAGAAAAGCAAACTAGGATTGAAGATATGTTTATAGATTCCAAACTATTTTCTTAATTTTCAATCAATTACCTTGATGGTCACTTCATGAAATAGGGAAGCACAGAGTCAGTGTTTGCCCCTATGGATGGCAGATTGCAAAAACACCAGTGGCAACACCTGGATCAGCATTAGTGAGTGGTAGCCCATGCTAACAAGTTTATGTTTAATAAGTCTATGATCAATTTACATTTTGGCCACCATGGTCACTGTATTTGTGTATCCACTGTGTAATAAATGGGACTGGGCAGTGGCAGAGGCCTGTTGAAATCAATGGCCCATTTCATTCTGTCTATGTGGAAACTTACTGGCTGTATGTCCATGGTTACTGTCTGGTTATCATTAGTTAGCAGTATAAAGATCACACATAATAGCCACTCTGATAAACATGTTTCATGCCTCCTACTCTAAACTCCATGTTACACATCTTTAATTTTCATTCTTCTGATCAACCAGGTAAACTATAATGTCCTGTCTGTGAAACTATAATTATCAATGTTTTTGTCCATATTTTTCTCCATGAAATAGATTATTATAATACCCAGAGCTTTCCTTATACCACTACCTTACAGGACCCTTAACAGGATACTACTGTTATCCACCTACTTTTTTTTCCTTTTTTTAAAATTTTTTAATTTATTTGAAAGAGTTATACAGAGAAGCAGAGACAGTGAGAGAGGTCTTCCATCTGATGGTTCACTCCCCAGATGGCGGCAGTGGCCGGAGCTGCACCAATCTGAAGCCAGGAGCCAGGAGCTTCTTCCAGGTCTCCCACATGGGTGCAGGGGCCCAAGGACTTGGGCCATCTTCTACTACTTTCCCAGGCCATAGCAGAGAGCTGGATTGGAAGCAGAGCAGCTGAGACTAGAACCGGCACCCACATGGGATGCCAGCGCTTCAGGCCAGGACATTAACCCACTGCACCAGAGCTCTGGCCTCTATGCACCTACTTTCAACTGATATTAATATATTAAGCCAACCATCCATGAACAAGACACATTTTTTTTTGTTTTCTTTCTCTGACAGTTATATGGTAGAATCTATGCAACCACTATTGCTCAGAGGGAGGTGAGGCCCACTGTTTGTCAGTTTAAATATGCCTTTTGGGCCTTCAGGTGCCTGAGCTTTGATTCATCTATCCATCCACTCTTCTTTAGAACTTAGTAGGTCTGACAGACTATATATTTGGTCTCATAGTCACTTGATACATCATAGTCAAATTCCCAGTCCTTACTAGAACCCAGGAGCACACCAAGAGCTAGTTTTCAAGTGGTATATATTTAGTTGCTATAGATAAAAGTTCTTTCTTGAGAACATGAATGTTTTTTGTGTTGTGATGCTATCAAGGCTAGCCATGAAACAAAAAAGAGTATTTACTCAACAGGAATATCTCTGCTACCAGAGTATCTTCCTGGTTTTATAATCCAAGTTTTGGTTTTACAACCCATAGCTCAGAACTACTACAACATTCTTTGCATGTTTGGGTCCAGCTTAAAGTTCAGCAGATTTTTTTTTTGACAGGCAGAGTTAGACAGTAAGAGAGAGAGACAGAGAGAAAGGTCTTCCTTCCATTAGTTCACCCCCCTAATGGTCACTACAGCTGGCGTACTGTGCCAATCCAAAGCCAGGAGCCAGGTGCTTCCTTTTGGTCTCTCATGTGGGTGCAGGGCCCAAGCACTTAGGGCATCCTACACTGCCTTTCTGGGCCACAGCAGAGAGCTGGACTGGAAGAGGAGCAACCAGGACAGAATCCAGCGCGCCGACTGGGACTAGAACCTGGTGTGCCAGAGCTGCAGGCAGAGGATTAGCCTAGTGAGCCACAGCGCCATCCAGCAGATCTGTTTTTTTATGAAGTAAAATAGATTGAGGAGTGCAAAATATGCTGCCTTATGCATGCCTACCAACTGTCAGCCTTCTTTCTCGGTAGCAACTTAGGTACAGCCTAATATGCAGTCATTTTTTAAGAATGTTTCCCAGCCTATCCCAGGTCATTGGATTCTGGCATAATTACTTATATAAAATCCTTAAATCTTCATACAGCTTACCTCTCACAGTCTTAAATAAGATTTAATGAAACTTGCAATGTGTTGTTTAGTGCAACTAAACATGATGACAGTATTTGAGTGGAATGATTTGTTTTGTACACCAATTGGAAATGAAAATTTTTCCATGAGATAAAGAATGACAAACATTTTTGCTCTAAGTATAGTTGTATCATTTGACATGGAGAAGGAATTTTATTTATTTCAAGTTTACATTTGGTTTAAGGACATATTATGGATTCCGTATTGACAGAGGATATTGTAATCAACAACTCAACTTAGTCAACTTAGTTGCACTATTTTGCTGAATCTGGCAAAACATTGTTATTGATGTTGCTGTGTAGATATTTTGTAGCTATGATTAACATCTGCCATCTACTAGTAAGAGAGATTATGCTTGTTAATGCAAATTCCTCTATTAAGAACACAGAGTGATGCAGTAAATAAATACTGAAAATATAAAATTAAATTAGTAATATGCATATCTGCATGCTCTCAGAGAAATGGAATATGGGCATAAATAGAAAGCTTATGGGCCCTTCTCTTAAGAATGAATTTATGCAACTGGCACTGTGGTGTAGTGGGCAAAGCCGCTGTCTGCAGTGCCAGCATCCCTTGTGGGTGCCAGTTCAAGTTCCACCTGCTCTACTTTTGATCCAGCTCTCTGCTATGGCCTGGCAAAGCAATAGAAGATGGTCCAAGTCCTTGGGACCCCATACCCATGTGGGAAGCCTGGAAGAAGCTCCTGTTTCCTGGCTTCAGAATGGCACAAATCTGGTCATTTTGGCCATCTACAAAGTGAACCAGTGGGTAGAAGACCTCTCTCTCTCTCTCTCTCTCTCTCTCTCTCTCTCCCCCTTTCTCTCTCTTCCCTATGCCTTTCTGTAACTCTGCCTTTCAAATAAATGAATTAATCTTTTAATTAGTTTACTATTCATTTAATTAAATATTTGTACTCTGTATAATGTAAATAAGCTTTTAATAATGCATTCTAGACTGTTGCTAGAACATTGCTGTTTTAGCCACCTGTAAGAAAGGACCAGCATTTTCCCCATTGCATTGTAGATTGATATTTTGTAACATTTAATATTAAGTAAAATGTAAATTAATCACTAGAAAAGTGAAATTCTGAAAGGGCTGAAAATACATAATCCTGCTTTTTAATTTTAAATCAAATGCTCCTATAAAATTAATCATTTCTTCTCATGATAAATGCCATATTTTATTTCAAAACATCTGCAACCTTTATGTTTTGTTGCTGTCTTTAAATATATAACAACTACCCATATAGATTTAATGTAATTTTTACTGGCTATTTTTAGGAAACTTCTCTTATCTCCTAGCATTTCTATTGTTTCTAACAAAGTATTCATTCCTTCTCACAGTAGTGACAGCTTATTGCTTTTTATTTCATAATATTTGCAGCACATTTGAACTTTTTGTTCTTTGACTTTCTACATACCACCTATATGTGTCTTTAACATCCTAGTTTAAGTCAGTATTTGCCTGGTGGAATGGAGGCCATTTTGCTTTGGTTTTACATTGTGAGGTCATCAGCTGCCTCAAAGTCCTGTAAGCTGTCCTGGCAACTTTCAAGTACAGAGTTTCTCAGAGAAACCTTAGGATGGAGTAATCATTCACCACTTCCAGGTAATATATTCTGTACACTTTATGGATATTTATGGGACTCTAAATTTATCTTTAGTTGTGAAAGTTAAAGAAGTTGAAGACTATTCTGGTAAGAACTATTCTCTTTGATTTTGTTTTTCTTGAGTCTTTATTTTCCTTTTTTAATGTGTTGTAATAGTCTGTTATCAACAATTTTCCATATGTCTTTTATCAATCTATTGTTTCTCCCACTGGATTACACATTTTTTCTCACTTAATCGCAAATATTTTATTTCACAAAGCATGCAATGTTTTATGTTTCATATTTCCTATTACCACTACCTGTGTGTGTTTTTAATATCATGATCTAAGTTTATCCTTCCATTGTGAACCTATAAATAAGTTGAATTTTGACTATGAGGTCATAAATTCCAACAAAATTATTTAAGTTGTACTGACAATCATCATGTACATATATTTTGAGAAATCTTGGCATTCTTGATAATTCACAGTATCCATGTAATGAATTTTAAAGCCATCTTTTCTTCTTTCCTCTTGTAAAAATTTGTTTACTTATTTGAAAGAGTTGCAGAGAGAGGAGAGACAGAGATCTGCCATCTGCTGGCCTAATTCTAAGGATTGCTGCAATGGGTGAGTGGGCTAGGCTGCAACCAGGAGTTTCTTCCCATCTTCTACATGAGAGGCAGTGGCCCAAACACTTGGTGTTTCTTCCATTATTTTTCTCAGGCCATTAATAGGGAGCTGGATGAGAAATGAAGCACCAAGGATAGGAACCAGCACCCATCTGGGATGCTTGTTTCATGGATGGTAGCTTTACCTGCTGTACCATGATGCTGGATCCCATGCAACATATTTTTAACTTGTGGAATTTTAAGGGACTCTACATTTACTATCAGTGTATGAGAGTTGCATTATAATAGTTATAGACACAGACTTCTTTGAATTTTTACTGCTAACTTATTTGATCTTTGTTTGATTTCCATTTTGTAATTTTTTCATCCATTTTCCTTTTTAGGGTAATTGTATTCATATAGTTTCCAGCCAAATACTTGCATCTACTTGTTCTATTATTTCTCTAAAATTATTTTTCTTACAATATATTTGATTTCATAGCATCTCTATGTTTATCATTTTTTCTGTTCTTGTAACTATCACCCATGTATATCTTTAGTAATCTATTTTCAGCAAATCCTACCCCTGTGAACCTTAGGCCATGTGGTTTGGTTTTTTCATTATGAGGTTATCAACTACCACAGAATTGTATAAGTTGTTCTGGGAACTTTCATGTACAGTTTTTCAGAGCCATTTTAGGAGAATCTGATCATTACCCACTTCAAGGTATCAGATTTCATGGTAATTGTGAATCATTATGGAACTGTACCATCACCTTTGATTTTTTTTTTTTTTGAAATTTCAGTAGGTTAGATCCAAATACTGATACTTTACTGGTGTTTTTATTTTTATTTTTTTAACTTTTATTTAATAAATATAAATTGCCAAAGCACAGCCATTGGATTACAGTGGCCTTTCCCCCCCATAACCTCCTCCCACCTGCAACCATCCCATCTCCTGATCCCTCTCCCATCTCATTCACATCAAGATTAATTTTCAATTATCTTTATATACAGAAGATCAATTTAGTATATACTAAGTTAAGATTTCAACAGTTTGCACCCACACAGACACACAAAGTGTAAAGTACTATTAGAGTACTAGGTATACCATTAATTCACATAGTACAGCACATTAAGGACCAAGATCCTACATGAGGAGTAAGTGCACAGTGACTCCTGTTGTTGATTTACCAATTTACACTCTTGTTTATGGCATCAGTAATCATCCGAGGTTCTTGTCATGAGTTGCCAAGGCTATGGCAGCCTTTTGAGTTTGCTAACTCTGATCTTATTTAGACAAAGCCATAGTCAAAGTGGAAGTTCTCTCCTCTCTTCAGAGAAAGGTACCTCCTTCTTTGATGGCCCATTCTTTCTGCTGGGATCTCACTCACAGAGATCTTTCATTTAGATCATTTTTTTTGCCTGAGTGTCTTGGCTTTCCATGCCTGTGAAACTCTCATGAGCTTTTTTTAGCCAGATCCGAATGCCTTAATGGCTGATTCTGAGGCCAGAGTTCTGTTTAGGGCATCTGCCATTCTATGAGTCTGCTGTGTATCCCGCTTCCAGTGTTGGTTGGTACTGGTGTTTTTATTTTAGCAGGTGCTGTTAGTATTAAATGCAATTTCTGATTTTTTTAACATTTAAAGGTAGAATTATAACCTGCTGTGTATGCTTTCAAGGAAAATATATCTGTTGTTTATGCAAGTATATGTATACTATACACATGTATGAGCTGTGTACAGCAAAGAAGGACCATACTGAAAAGGTTTTTTAATCTTCTTCACCTCGTATTGGGGCAGTACATCCAAGCCTGATGATTTCTTATTCTATTGAGCCCTAACATGTTTTTTTAATTTTTAAATTTATTTTTATGTTTATACCTGACAGGGAGTGTGAGAAGAATAGTAGAAGGCAAGAAGGGAGGAGGAGAGGGAGGAGAGAAAAGAGAGTGTTTCTATCCACAGGTTCACTTCCAAAATACCTGTAACAACCAGGGATAAGCTGTGCCAAAGCTAGAAGCCAGGGATTCGATCTGTTTCTCCAGTGTGAGTGGCTGGGACCCAACTTCTTGGGCTATCAACTACTGCCTTCCAGGGTCTGCATCTGAAGAAAGCTGTAGTTAGGAGTTCAAGTTGGGAATGGAATCAAGTCACTCTGAAATAGGATTCTGGTGTCCTAATAGGCATCTTAACCTCTAGGGTGAATGGTGGCAGCCCCTGCCTTTATTTAAGCAATATTCATGGTAAATAGATTTCATGCTTATTTTGAATGTCTAGAAGATTTTGAGTCCACTTAGGGCAATCCTGGACATGATCTATTCTGTTTTATGCATATTAACATTAGGAGATTCTACTCTTCCTCAATCTCCATTTTTCAAATTTGTGTGAAACAAGGAACATAGATCAGAAGGGTGACAGTCACTACTGATGATGAATTGTTCCCCTTAACACTCAAATTCTGTGTTAAAATTATGATGTGTAGTACTTTAGACTGTGACCTTATTTGGTAGGAGGGTCATTATGTTATCAGGGTGAGGTTATACTAGAATACAGTGGGTCACAATCCAATATGGAAGGTGTCCTTATGAGATGGAGAGTTTTGGAGGCAGACATGGGCACAGGCAGAATACAATGTGAAAGTGAAAGCAGAGATCAAGGTGACATGTCTGCAAGCCAAGGACATCATAGACTGTGAATAATCCACATGGAACTAGGAAAGGGTCCTGGAGCATAATACTCCCCACAGCCCTCAGAAGGAGCCAGCCCTGATGAGATTTATCTCAGATCTGCAGACTCCAGAACTGGGGGTAGTGCACATATGTTGTGTGGAATCACCCAGGGTATGGGGCTTTGAGATGGAAGCCCTAGAAAACTAGCAAACAACAAGGAATCCTTCCTATTTTCTCAAATGCAGTCTGACAACTCAGAGGAGTCAAAACTAATGCAATTATTTACCAAATGCTTGGATACATAAGACTGTAGTGAATCCTACAATGATTTTTCATGAAACCCTGGAGCTACATTCTAAAGCTCATTTACCCAGATCCAAATGCAGACCCTGCTGTCAGAGAAATCACAAGGATAAATGAGAAAGCAGCTCCCAATTGCTGTGGAACAGACTAAATATGGCACTCATTCTACCTAAATTTTACACATTTATCATTTTGTGTTACATACACATGGGTAATTTGAAGTTTCATGAGAAAAATAGAAATACAGGATGTCTATTTAGCTGCAAAATATTGAAATTTATGCATGATAATTCATAATATTTCCATAAACTTTTGAAGAACTCGTTGTTTCTCTGGATTTTAAATTTGTCAACAAAATGAGCTAATCTTTTAGTTCCATTTTCAATGTTTTTAAAATAATTTATTTAGAGGGTTAAAATGGCATTCATATCTAAATGAAAAAAAAAAAAAAAACAACAAATGATGGCGAGGATGTGGAAAGAAAGTTACCCTAATCCACTGTTGGTTGGAATGTAAACTGGTTAAGACACCATGAAAGACAGTTTGGAGAAACTTCAAAAATCTGAATATAAACTACCATATGACCCAGGCAATTCACTCCTGGAAATTTACCCAAGGGACATGAAATCAGTAAACAAAATTGCTATCTGCACCTCAGTGTTCACTGCAGCTCAATTCACAAGAGCTAAGACAGGGAATCAACCTAAATTCCCACTAATAAAAGACTTGATAAAGATATTATGTGATATGTACACTATGAAATACTACACAGCAGTAAAAAAGATAAATCCATCATTTACAGCAAAGTGGACCAATCTGGAAAACTTCATAGTTAATGAAATCAGTCAGTCCCAAAAGGGACAAATATTATATGTTCTCCCTGGTCTATGAGAACTAATAGTGCATCTAAAATGAAAGCTGTAAAAGTGAAATTGACATTTTGAGGAACAAGGACTTGAACAGTCCTTGTCATGACTTTGGGGAACTTTTTATTTTTATTTATTTATTTGTTTTTAAATTTTTCCTTTTCTCTTCTTCATACTATATGTGAACTCTTTAACATAGAGTTAATCATACATATATATGTGTATATGTAAATTCCTATATATCATATATATATTTAAATTCAATTGAAATTAGATTTCAGTAAAAATAAAAGAGGATAAGACAGGGAGGAGAAAGTTTCTAACTGTAAAGTTGTAAAATGCCATTTTATTTGTTAAAGTGACCATATTAAGTGTTAAATTGAACATAGAGATAGGATTAAGTGTTAAAGAGACCATATAAATTGTGTCAAGGGTCTGTTAATAACAAAAAACATAATGGAACATGGGAAGCAGTTCAGACAGCAGACTCATTGAATGACAATGGGTTTAAATAACTCTCTGAACTCAGAATCAGCCCTTAAGGCATTCAGATGGGGCTGAAAAGCTTATGAGAGTAATGCAGGCATAAAAAGCCAAGACACTGTGGCAAAAATATCCTACATGAACGATCTCTGTGAATGAGACCCCAGTGGAAAGAAGGGGCCATTAAAGAAGGATGTGTTTTTCTCTGAAGTGAGGAGGTGAACTTCCCTTTGCTTATGGCTTTGTCTAAATACTGGCAGAGTGTGTAGTTACAAAAGGATTCCATAGCCTTGACAGCTCATGGCAAGAGCCTCAGATGATCACTGAGGTCATAAATAAGTATTTAAATTGTTAAATTAACAATAGAAGTCACTGTACTTACTCCCTATGTAGTACTTCTGTCAATGAGTTGTACTATAAGAACTGCAAAACTTGTTCTCAATTTTTTTTACATTATGTGCAAGCTGTTGAAAGCTTTACTTAGTGTAGAGTTCATCTTCTGTATATAAAGTTAATTAAAAATTAATCTTAAAGAAGAATGGGATGGGAGAGGGAGTAGGAGGTGGGATGGGAGTGGGAAAGGGAGGGTGGGTATGGGGGGGACCAATATATTCCTAAGGCTGTACCTATGAAAATTGTATTCATTAAATAAAAGCCTTAAAAAATAAAAAAAAAAGACACGCACACACATAAAAATAAACCAACCACTGTGATGTCAAGTCATAAAAGCTGATGTGATGCCACAAATCCAATATTGTTACATCATAATCAATTGAAGTATACTAATCCATCATCGAGATACTATAATCAGTAGTGATGCGATAAAACACTCATGATGTCATAAATCAGTATTGTGGTGGCATAAAGTATTGTACTGCAATGAAACAGAGTACTAATGATAGAAACCAACCATTCTGATGTTACAAAACTACCATGGTGACATTATGATCAATTGCAATGCATAAACAATCCTAATGATGTAATAATGACAATTGTGATTTTATAAAACTACCATTTTGGTGTCATAGTCAATTGTGAAGTCATTGAAATAATTGGGACATCATAACTTTACCATTATGACATTATAATTAATTGCGATCTCATAATGTAACCATTATAATGTCATATTAAATTGTGAAACAATAAAAACCATCATGGTGTCATAAACCTATAATTATGATTTCTTAGTCAATTACTATGTCATAAACCAGCATTTTGATGGTATCATCAGTTGTGATGTCATAAAACACAGTATTGATATTATAACCAATTCAGCTATAATGAAAACCATTTGATATCATACACTAATATGCTGCCATGAATATGTAATTGTGATATCATAGATAAAACATTATGTAGTCATGACAAAATAGTGAACCCATGAATATCATTGTGATGTCATAAAACTGCCATTGTGAGGTAATAATCAATTGGGATATCATAAATGAACACTGTATTGTCATGACTTTCCACTGTGGTGCCATCATCATTTGTAAAGTCATTAACCAATATTTTGACATTATAAGCCTCCATTTTGATGTCATAAAACTGCCAATATGATGTTATAATCAACTATGATGTAATTAAAATCATTTTGAAGTCAACACCTATTATATGAAAAACCATGATATAAATGACATAAAGCTATAATTGTGATGTCATAATCAATTCTGATATCATAAAAATCCTATAGATTCCTAAACAACTAGGATATGATAATCATACACCTACAATTGTGATGTCCTAATCAACTGACGTACAAACTCCATTATGATGTAATACATCTACTAGAATGAAGTCTAAATCAGTTTGTAATGCCATAAACTATAGTTATGATAATAGCAACATTTATGCTATATAAGCTATTGTGATGTCATATCAGTTGTGATGTCATAAAACATCTTTATCATGCTGAAACCAATGTGATATCATAAAATCTACTTTAATTCCATAAATCAATATTGTGATAGCATAGCATACAATTGTGTTGCAATAAAGCTATCATTGTTATCATAATCAATTGTGATGTCATATAAGTCAACTGGGATATAAATAATCATTGCAATGTCATACCCCATTTGATATCATGATCAATATTGCAGTCATAAAAGCCACATTGATGTTATGAACCTATCATTGCGACACTAAAACCAATTCTGATGTCAATAAAGCATTGTGATGCTATAAAGATACCATTGTGAAGTCATAGTAAGTTGTGAACTAATAAAACCATCATAGTGTCACAACTCTAACTTTAGGAAGTCATAATCAGTTGTGATGTGTTAAACTACCATCGTGGTATGATAATCAATTATGATGTGTTAAATTGCCATTGTGGTAGGATAATCAATTGTGCTATCATGAAAACCATTGTTTTGCCATCAATGTTATGATGCAATAAACCAAAGATTATCATGTCAAAAACCAACTGCTGTGATGTCATAACCAACTGTAAAGTCAAAAATACCATTGTGACACTATAAATCTAGCATTGTGATGTCATTGTTATTCCATAGACCACCATTTGGTGTCATAATCAATTGTGGTGTCATGAAAACCACTGTGATGAAATATACTAATATTGTGATTTATACTGTGATAAATAGAAAAATGTGATTTCATAAACCAGCTACTATGTTGTCATTATTAATTGAACTTTGAAACCATAAAAGCCATTGTGGCATAACATACCACTGTGATGTAATAATTGTGATATAATAAACCACCATTGTGATGTTGTGATGTTATGAACTTTGGGATACCATAAAACTTGTTATGATGTTATAAACATTTATGATATCATAGAAATCAGAGTGAAATCAAAATCTGTTGTGATGCTGTAAAACATTTTGATGTCCTAAGCTGCCATCATTGTCTCAATCAGTTATGATGACATAAGACTCTGGTGATGTAATAATTAATTGGAATGTGATAAACCACCATTATGATATCATATTTTTAAGAAGACACCAGGGGAGTGAAACATTTTTGGGCAATTTACATATGAGTGTGAATTTTAAGAACCATAACAACAGCAATGTTCCAGAAAACTTGAGTGTAAATCATGTTTGAAATAATATCCAATTTTGAAGACTATGCAGGGTTTCTGGATCTTTCAATGGACATCTGTAGCAAATCTTTCCTAAAATGATCTGTTTGCAATATAAGTAATATAATCTAATTTGTCTCCTGAATAAATTTCTTTTAGCTTAAAGTTATCCTAAAGCAAGATATCCTGACTGGCACCGTGGCTCACTTGGCTAATCCTCTGCCTGTGGTGCCTGCACCCCAGGTTCTAGTCCTGGTTGGGGTGCCGGGTACTAGTCTGGTTGCTGCTCTTCCAGTCCAGCTCTCTGCTGTGGCCAGGGAGGGCAGTGGAGGATGGCCCAAGTGCTTGGGTCCCTGCACCCACATGGGAGACTGGGAGGAAGCACCCGGCTACTGGCTTTGGATTGGCACAGCGCTGGCATCAGTGGCCATTAAGGGAGTGAACTGATGGAAGGAAGACTTTTCTCTCTGTCTCTCTCTCACTGTCTATAACTCTTCCTGTCAAAAAAGAAAAAAAAAAGATATCTTTGTAAACACCTGAGAGTAGTTTAGGAAGGTGAAAGTCTATGTGACCCCCTAAACTAAATAAGTGACATGTTTCTGGGTCTGCAAATAGTACAACTTATGACTACCTGAGTTACAAGGTTCAAGCCAACCATCAAGTATATTTTAGGACCTCATGCTAGTATCATGCTTGGGGTGAGATTCTGAAATCTGCCTATTAGAGAATTTTTGTGTTTTAAATTCTATATACACTAAAGTTTGGGAACCACTATTTTTAAAGATTTTGGTGCCCTCATTATATATCAACATTTATTTATATGAAGTCATAGGTGGGCCGGCGCCGCGGCTCACTAGGCTAATCCTCCGCCTAGCGGCGCCGGCACACCGGGTTCTAGTCCCGGTCGGGGCGCCGGATTCTGTCCCGGTTGCCCCTCTTCCAGGCCAGCCCTCTGCTGTGGCCAGGGAGTGCAGTGGAGGATGGCCCAGGTGCTTGGGCCCTGCACCCCATGGGAGACCAGGAAAAGCACCTGGCTCCTGGCTCCTGCCATCGGATCAGCGCGGTGCGCCGGCCGCAGCGCGCCGGCCGCGGCGGCCATTGGAGGGTGAACCAACGGCAAAGGAAGACCTTTCTCTCTGTCTCTCTCTCTCACTGTCCACTCTGCCTGTCAAAAAAAATAAATAAATAAAATAAAATTAAAAAATAAAATATATGAAGTCATAGGTAGTTTTGCCCTATTGCCAAGATGGTGGCATGATATCAAGACCCTGGGGGAAAAAGCACCTTATACAACTCAATTCTCTCAACATCTATGTGCCTGCATTTTGGAGATAGAGCAATAAAGAAATAGAAAACACCTTCCTTGTCTCAGGGCTTGGCCTACCAATGGCAATGAAATGAAAAAGAGAGAATTCTATAATGGATACATCAAGTGATTTGAGGCTATCTGGAGCATTTTCTGAGTGAAGCTGAGACTTACTAGCTCACTGTAATGAATGTTCACATCTCATATCACTCATTTTCTCTAAACAATGATTTCACATGCCAACTCCATTGAGACTAGAAGGGAAGGTGCATACATGGATATATCAGAGGGGCAGGAGTGTGAAGTTCTGAATCCCTTTCCTTCACCCTTGTCCCTCACAGAAGCACTAGAATCCATCTGCAGCACTGTGAAAGCAAGGTATAGGTGCTATAATTTCTGGAGGACTCAAGAAAAACTTTACAAAGATGAGATTTGGATTAGAACCTGAAAGATGACCAGGAATTTCCAGATGCACAAGGGAAGGGTACTCCAGGGAAAGTGGATGGTGTGATGGCTTGGGTATGCAGAAATAAATCCATGGTGCAACCAATGAATGGCAAGAGTTCACTCATCCTGTTGGACAGAGGTTGAAAGCAGAGAAATTCACTCAACTTATTTCACACAAAAGGGTACTATAGATTGCTAAAAAGGCAGTGATTGTGGAAACCTGGGCAAATAATGAAGAAAATGAGATATGTATGCTACATTAGTGTCTGTCACAACTACTCAACTCTGGTCTCAGGTATAATAGACAATAATGGCTGGCCATGTGCCAATAAAATTTTATGGCCATTCAAGTTTGAATTCCATATAATTTCCATTTGTCATGAAATAATATTATTCTTTTTGTTTTTTAAACCAGGAAAATTGCCAAACAATTCTTTAAAAACTGTTATTTGGAGCTAATGTAGTGCAGAATGTTAAACTGTGGCATGCAATGCCAACATCATATATGAGCTTCTGTTTTGAGTCCCAGTTGCTTCACTTCCAATACAGTTCCCTAGTAAGACATCTGCAAAAGGGGTGGAAAATTTTTAATGTCAGGGCCAGTGTTGTGATGTATGGGTAAGTCCACAACCTGTGATGCTGGCATCCCATATGGGCACTGGTTCATATCGCAGCTGCTCTACCTCAGATCAAGCTCCCTGCTAATGGCCTGGGAAAAGCAGAGGGAAATGGCACAAGTGTTTAGGCCCCTGCTACTGATGTAGGAGACCTGAATGGAGCTCCAGGCCCCTGCCTTCAGTCTGGCCCAGTGCTTGATTATTACAGACATCTGGGATTGAACCAGTAGATGGAAGAAGTCTTTCTCTGTCTCTCTCACTCAGCCTTTCAAATAATAAATAAATCTTTCAAAAATTTACTTACATGTTGACTTAGAATTATTTCTTATTGGGGCTGGTGCTGTGGCATAGTAGGTTAAGCCTCCACCCACAGTGCTGGAGTGCTGGCATACCATAAGGACACTGGTTCAAGTCCTGGTTGCTTCACTCCAATCCAGCTCCCTGCTAATGACCTAGGAAAGCAGTGGAAGGTGGCCCAAAGTCCTTTAGCCTCTGCACCCATGTGGGAGAGTGGGAGGAGGCTCCTGGATTCTGGTTTGATATCTGCAAGATCCAGCCATTGCAGCCCTCTGGGGAGTGAACCAGTGGATGGAGGACTTTCTCTCTCTCTCTCTCTCCTTCCCCCTCTCCCTCTCTCTGTTATTCTGCTTTGCAAATATTTAAGTAAATAAATATTAAAAAATTATTTCTTATCCTTGGTAACTTACTGTTTAGTGAAAACTTAGGTTATTTTGAACAGTTATATGTTAACAACTTATGAAAACATTTACCAAAAGGCCCAATGCCTTCTATATATTTTAAGAAGCCGAGAGTACATGTATTTAGAAAAATCTATCTTTTACATTTAGCAATTCAAAAAAAGTCATCCTACTACCTATCCTTGGTATCTCTAGTTGCTACACTGCTTTATCTCTCTGTAGCCACTGTAAGTCAGGGATGCTCTTATCCCTGGGCAGGAAAACCTGAGGTCTATTACCTCATGTCAAATTGCATAGGGGCCCCAAATCAGTAATCCATCCCATGATCACCTTGAGGAGAGGATCTGGGTTGCACATGGCACAAGCATCATGAGCCATCAGGGGTGGGATTCCCTTTGTACCCACAGTCATCCTCCTCACCTTGCACAGCTCATACTGGGCATTCTCTTCAGTGTGTGTTCAGTTTGTATACCACCTCCAGCTCATGTCTGCCACCATGTGGCTTCTGCTGTGATGTAGTGAACAGCAGAATGGCCCCTTGGTGTCAAAGATCAGGCAGAAATACTCCCCTGTCAGCTTGATGCTGATGTTTGCTCCATCTCACACATATCACACATATCCATGAATCCAGCAAGGCTTGCAGCATCAGCTTGAACCTTGCTGTGGATTCTGACCCAGCACTGCTACATTATCTTCTCTACCTCCTCTCCAGTCAGTGCACTCTTGAGTCCATTTCTCAGGAAGATGAGGAGAGGGAGACATCCCTTAGGTTGCAGGAACCTGATGATGCACAAGGTGCCACAGCAAAGACCATCAATTCATTTTGAGCATTCATACTTAGAGTGCCTGAAAAACTAATATTAGATAAGTATGCTTATTCTTAGGTTATGATCTTGCCAAAGAACAACTTTAAAATTGAACTTCATAGAAAGCAATGAACATTGCATCACTTTCATATATTGTTTGTGCTTAGATGAAAATTACATTTTGATTTTAAATCACACAAATAAGCACAACCAACTTTTACACATACAACAGTACACATATATAATGCGTAGCATATATTATGACACAGAAAAATACAGAAATCTCTGCAACTCTTTTTAAATCTTTTAATCAGGCCCTATGGCTCACCATGTGGGTAGCCAATTGTACAGATATGAATGTTGATAAGAGGAAAGAGCTTATTTCTAGCAGCTGGCAACTTGGGGAAAGAAATATCTCTCTTTTTTTAAGATTTTATTTATTCATTTTGAGAGACAGAGTCACAGAGAGTGGGAGAGCCAGAGAGAAAGGTCCTCCACCAGCAAGACCACCCCCAAAATGGCCACAATGGCCAGGGCTGGGCTGATCCAAAGCCAGGAGCCAGGGCCTCCCCCATATCTGCCACACGGGTACTGGGTCCCAAGCCCCCCTGGGCATCTCCCACCACATTCCCAGGCCACAAAGCAGAGATCCAGATCAGGAGAGGACCAACAGGGACATGAAACAGTGCCCACATGGGATGTCGGCACTACAGGTGGAGGTCCAGCTCTATATGCCACAGTACAGCCCCAGAGAGAGAGCTCTTGATATAAAATGTTCTATCTCTGTTAAAGGGTTAATTTTTAAAAGATTTATTTATTTATTTGTAAGTCAGAGTTACACAGAGAGAAAAGGAGAGGTAGGGAGAGAGAGGTCTTCCATCCAAGGTTCACTCCCCAATTGGCTGCAAAGGCCAGAGCTGTGTCAATCTGAGGCCAGGAGCCAGAGATTATTCTGGGTCTCCCACTTGGGTGCAGGAGCCCAAGGACTTGGGCCATCTTCTACTGCTATCCCAGGCCATAACTGCTAAAGGGTTTCTTAAAGGACAAGGGTAGCTTCAGGGGGAGGTAAAAAAAAAAATGAGTCACCTTAATTGATTGTATGTAAATGCCCAGGGTTTTTTCTGATGAGGCCTCTTCTTTTTTTTTTAAGATTTATTTATTTATTGGAAAGTCAGAGTTACACAGAGAGAGGAGAGGCAGAGAGAGAGAGAGAGAGAGAGAGAGAGAGAGATCTTCCATCCTATGGTTCACTTCCCAATTGGCCTCAATAGCCAGAGCTGTGCCAACCTGAAGCCAGGAGCCAGGAGCTTCTTCTGGGTCTCCCACATGGGTGCAGGAGCCCAAGGACTTGTGCCATCTTCTACTGCTTCCCCATGCCATAGAAGAGAACTGGATTGGAAGTGGAGCAGCCAGGTCTCAAACCAGTGCTCATATGGGATGCTGGTGCTTCAGGCCAGGGTGTAAACCTGCTGTGCCACAGCACGGGCCCCATGATAGAAACCTCTTAACCAGGGAGCTCAGCATCTGTTGGGTGAAGGTTTCTTTGTTAGCCGGGGCTAAAGTCCACTATTATACAAATGCTACTATTCACCAGAGTAGTTCAGGTAGTTCAGAATATCAGTAATTGCTTTCCCTACATAAAATATGAAAAGGAAAAGGGAAGGAGGATGGCTTTAGTATGGTCACAACTACTTTTTGAAAGTTCCAATCAACTGAATAAAATTACTTCCTGCTGTTAGTAACCTCAGTTAACCCTATTTGTTCCTCAGTGGAAACCTGAAAAATTTACTTGAGCATTGAACTTGGAAAGCAACTCTAGTCCCAGTAATGGTACTGGAAACTAACATACATAAAGATAATTATATCTTCATTACAGATTCAGTAGAGAAACATGTTTTATTGCTTTATCAACTCTTATACTTCACAATCAATTTTATCAGAGACATCTGTGGAAATTTACAATACTTTAGCAACTGGGACTAGAACCCGGCGCCCATATGGGATGCTGGCACTGCAGGCAGAGGATTAACCAAGGGAGCCATGGTGCTGGCCCCTAACAATAGATTTTTAAGAGATCAGGGAGTCCCAGGGTCTCTGCTCAACCATTGGGCTGAGGCAGAGCTGAAGATCCTGCTTTTTCTAAATTGACAAGGACTCCTAATCTGTCTCCTTGGACATCAATAGCCACAGACACACTTGCTGGAAGGTTTAATGGATTTAATTGCTTACTTCAGCCCATTTACCAGATCTCTCACAAAACCTCTACTGTTAGAAATCCACTTAACAGGGGCCAACAATGTGACATATTGGGTAAAGCAGCCACCTGCAATGAGTGCCAGCATCCCATTAGGGCCAGTTCTGGGTGCTCCATTTGTGATCCAGGTCTCTGATGTGGTTCTGGGGGAGCAGTGGAGGATGGCTCAGGCCCTTGGGCCCCTGCACTGGATGGGGGTGGGGACAGAGAAAGCTCCTGGCTCCTGGATTCAAGTGGGCCCAGCTCTGGCCATTGGAGCCATCTGAGAAGTAAACCAGTAGATGAAGGACCTGATGGAACAAGGAACAAGGACATAAGCCTCAGCCATTCTCCCTCATTGCTCCAAAGAGATAAACATTGGAATGTATTCTTTGCCCATGAAACTCAATTGGAGGGCCTGCGCTGTGGCATAGCAGGTAAAGCCGCTGCCTGCAGTGCAGGAATCTTATATGAGTGCCAGTTTGAGTCCTGGCTGCTCCATTTCTAATCCAGCTCTCTGCTATGGCCCAGGAAAGCAGTGGAAGACAACCCAAGTCCTTGGGGCCCTGCACCCATGTGGGAGACCCAGAAGAAGCTCCTGGCTTTGAATGGGTGTACCTCTGGCTATTGTGGCTATCTGGGGAGTGAGCCAGAGGATGGAAGCCTTCTCTCTCTCTCTGGCTCTCCTTCTCTCTCTGTAACTCTTTCAAGTAAATAAATAAATCTTTAAAAAAAAAACTGAATTGGGTCTCACACTCTATTGTCTCCATACTCCACCCCTTACAGCCACCTGAAAGACCAGTAGCTCTGAATACCTGAAAGACCAGTTCCAGGAATTCCCCTCTGCCTGCTGCCCCCTACCTCACCCCCATCCCCAGCTTCCTAATATATAAAAAGGCCCGGCCCGTGGGTGTCAGGGCCTTCTGTCAGGTGTACCACCATGGACAGTTGCAGTTGGTCACCCATCTCTATGGATTTATTTTCTCTGAATGAAATTGGTCTGGCTATAAATTTGTACACTGCCTCCTCTCTATTCTGTGCCTCTTTTCCTAATAGTCCCCCCATGTCTCTCTGTAACTCTGCTTTTCAAATAAAATAAACATTTAAAAATTCCACTTAACAACCACCTTCTCTTAAATTTAACACATATAAAGGCCATGCAATATTACAATAGAACACCATTTTCTTCTTAGTAATAGGATCATAACTATAAGCTGCCCAATCAGCCAAGATGCAACTCAAGGTGATTTTGGATGAAAATTAAATTGAACCACTCATATTTCACCAAAGAGGAAGAAATCCTCATACAAACAACCAAATGAGAACTCTTCTAAAAATATTCAAATTTCCTCACAGGGAGGCTGAGGTAAAAATCTTAGAATCTGTTTCCACAAACCAGTACCACAAAGAATGACCTAAACTAGGTCCAAATGCCATGAACCCAAAGAGCAGAGACAGAAATTTCAGGTATGCCCCTGGCTCAACTTACCCAGTCTCAGAACTGTTGACTCCAGACACAAAGGGGAGCCATTGACTCCCCGCAAGGTAGCTAACGTGACAGCGGGAAGAGAAAGGAAAGTCCCGGAGAGCTCATCTCGCATGGACTGCCCCAGTGGGCATCAGGAGTGAGTGTGTCCCAGCAGCAGTCCCTGGGAACGGCCCCACCCTACAAGCCCTTTGTGCAGGGAATCCTGGACAGCGCATGCGTGAGCCGAGCCTAGCCAGGGAGCTGGCAACGCTGCCGGGCGCTCCAGCTTCCCTCAGAGAATGTTTGTGTGGCCCAGGGATGCCAGCAGGTGTGCTCCTGAGGCCAGCGGCTGCCTCTAGCTAGCACCTGGGACCAATTGGCAGCGCCACCTGGACAGGCTCCTAGAGCCAGGGGTCCAGCAGGCTCCGCCTGCGATTTATTTTTTTGAAAGTTTTATACAGAGAGGAGAGGCAGAGAGAGAGAGTGGGAGAGAAGTCTTCCATCTGATGGTTCATTCCCCAGTTGACTACAACAGCCGGAGCTGCACATATAGGAAGCCAGGAGTCAGGAGCTTCTTCCGGGTCTCCCACATGGGTGCAGGGGCCCAAGGAGTGGCCATCTTCTTCTGATTTTCCAGGCTGACAGTTTCTTTTAAAAATGACCTTAATTCGAGTGAGGGGGGCGGAGCCAAGATGGCGGAATAGTGAGGGCGCACACCGATAGTCCGGGAAAATTTAGTTTAATAAAAGGGGAGTTACGGTAGCCGCAGAAAATAGAACCAAAAAAAAAAAATTGCAGGGGAAACCCTTCTGGATGGAGCAGCCGTGAATCGGAGGACCTACTGGGAGAACAAGGTCGCCCACCGCGCGGAAGCCAAGTCGCGGGACCGAGCCGCAGAAGCCACAGGGTCTGCGCGCCAGTGCTCCAAGGGGAGTGCATGCCACACAGACAACAGCGGGGAGACTTGGGACGCTCAGGGCTCCGAGTCCACACATCGGCGCTGGAAGGGGAGGTGAGCTCAATAACCCGAGACATTGGTGGGGAAACGGGGGTCAGAATCTAGAGGGGGGCCAGAAAGTGCAGCAAACTCACTACCGGAAAGAAGGAAAAAAAAAAGCTTCGGGGTTTCTCTTCCCCCTAACCTTGCAAAGGTTACAAGGCTGCAAGGCTTGAAGAATTCCCAAGAGACAAAGAGCAGGCCTCCTCTCTGGATTTACATATCAACAGGGGAGAGTTAAGGAACTGAGTCACTACAATTCAGTAGCCTAGGCAACCCAGTGGGAGTCCAGAGGAGCCAAAGACTGGAAGCTAAATACCATCAATTCTGCACAGCCCTGCTCTGCGGTGTTACTTACCCCCTGAATAAATAAAATAAATAAATAAATAAAAAGAGAGAGATTTACCATGCATAACCTGAGGGTGTCACCTTTGCACACCCATAACCAGGAAGAACCAGGCAGAGCTCTCAGGCCGCACCCATCTCAAGCCTCCAAGGCTCCTCCAACAGCAGGCAGTCCACTTAACACGGACACAGTATAAAAAAAAAAAATGCACAGTGACGCAAGAAGAATTAACTATGCCGAGTAACAAACACAGAAATAGAGGGAGCAAGATCAACGATGACACTATGATGCCTCCAAATAAGCAAAACACCCCAAGCCAAGAGTATGAAGATGATGAGATAGAAGAAATGCAAGATACGGATTTCAAAAAATTTATGATAAGAACATTTAGAAGTTTTCAAAAGCAAATCCTTGAACTACAGAAATCCTTAATGGACAAGATTGAAAATCTCTCTCGTGAAAATGAAATTTTAAGGAAGAGTCAAAATGAAACTCAGAAACTAGTAGAACAGGAAAGTGTAATAGTGAAGAGAAATCAAAATGAAATGAAGAGCTCAATAGATCAAATGACAAACACATTAGAAAGCCTTAAAAACAGAATGGGTGAAGCAGAAGAGAGAATATCGGACTTAGAAGATAGAGCACAGGAAAACATACAGTCAAACCAAAGAAAAGAAGAGGAAATTAGAAACCTAAAAAATACTGTTGGGAATCTACAGGATACTATTAAAAAAACCAACATTCGAGTTCTAGGAGTTCCTGAAGGCATGGAGAGAGAGAAAGGATTGGAAGGCCTTTTTAGTGAGATATTAGCAGAGAACTTTCCAGGTTTGGAGAAGGACAGAGATATCCTAGTACAGGAAGCTCATAGAACCCCCAATAAACATGACCAAAAGAGATCCTCACCACGACACGTTGTAATTAAACTTACCACAGTGAAACATAAAGAAAAGATCCTAAAATGTGCAAGAGAGAAACGTCAGATTACTCTCAGAGGATCTCCAATCAGACTCACACAGACTACTCATCAGAAACCCTACAAGCTAGGAGGGAATGGCGAGACATAGCACAGGTGCTAAGAGAGAAAAATTGCCAGCCCAGAATATTATATCCTGCCAAGCTCTCATTTGTGAATGAAGGTGAAATAAAGACCTTTCATAGCAAACAGAAATTGAAAGACTTTGTGGCCACTCGTCCGGCCCTGCAAAAGATACTTAAAGATGTGCTACACTCAGAAACACAGAAACACGGCCATCAATATGAAAGAAGGGAAAGGAAGAACACCTACCAGTAAAAGAGCATGGGAAGCTCAAAGCATATACTAGAAAATATTTCCGGGAAAATGGCAGGGCAAAGTCACTACGTATCAATAGTCACATTGAACATTAATGGTCTGAATTCTTCAGTTAAAACACACCGTTTGGCTGACTGGCTCAAAGAACAGAACCCAACTATTTGTTGCCTACAAGAAATACATCTCTCTAACAAAGAGGCATGCAGACTGAAAGTGAAAGGTTGGAAAAAGATATTCCATGCCAACAGAAACCAAAAAAAAGCAGGTGTAGCCATATTAATATCAGACAAAATAAACTTTAATACAAAAACTGTTAAGAGAGACAAAGAGGGACACTACATAATGATTAAGGGTTCAATTCAACAGGAAGATGTAACTATTATAAATGTATATGCACCTAATTACAGGGCACCGGTCTATTTAAAAGATATGTTAAGGGACTTAAAGGGAGATTTAGATTCCAATACAATAGTACTAGGGAACTTCAATACTCCACTCTCAGAAATAGACAGATCATCCGGACAGAAGATCAACAAGGAAACAGCAGATTTAATTGACACTATTGCCCGAATGGATCTAACAGATATCTACAGAACATTCAACCCTACATCTACAAACTTCACATTCTTCTCAGCAGCGCATGGAACCTTCTCTAGGATTGATCACATACTAGGCCATAAAGCAAGTCTCAGCAAATTTAAAAGAATTAGAATCATACCATGCAGCTTCTCAGACCACAGCGGGATGAAGCTGGAAATTAGCAACTCAGGAAACCCCAGAAAGTATGCAAACACATGGAGACTGAACAACATGCTCCTGAATGAACACTGGGTCATTCAAGAAATCAAAAGAGAAATCAAAAACTTTCTGGAAGTAAATGAAGACAACAACACAACATATCAAAACTTATGGGATACAGCAAAAGCAGTATTGAGAGGCAAATTTATAGCAATAGGTGCCTATATCAAGAAATTGGAAAGGTACCAATAAATGAGCTTTCAGCGCACCTCAAGGACCTAGAAAAACTGCAGCAAACCAAACCCAAATCTAGTAGGAGAAGAGAAATAATTAAAACCAGAGAAGAAATTAACAGGATTGAATCCAAAAAAACATTACAAAAAATCAGCCAAGCGAGAAGCTGGTTTTTTGAAAAAATAAACAAAATTGACACCCCACTGGCCCAACTAACTAAAAAAAGAAGAGAAAAGACCCAAATCAATAAAATCAGAGATGAAAAAGGAAACGTAACAACAGACAACACAGAAATAAAAAGAATCATCAGAAATTACTACAAGGACCTGTATGCCAGCAAACAGGAAAACCTATCAGAAATGGATAGATTCCTGGACACATGAATCTACCAAAATTGAACCATGAAGACATCGAAAACCTAAATAGACCCATAACTGAAACAGAAATTGAAACAGTAATAAAGGCCCTCCCAACAAAGAAAATCCCAGGACCAGATGGATTCACTGCTGAATTCTACCAGACATTTAAAGAAGAACTAATCCCATTTCTTCTCAAACTATTCAGAACAATCGAAAAAGAGGGAATCCTCCCAAATTCTTTCTATGAAGCCAGCATCACCTTAATCCCTAAGCCAGAGAAAGATGCAGCACTGAAAGAGAATTACAGACCAATATCCCTGATGAACATAGATGCAAAAATCCTCAATAA
Organism: Oryctolagus cuniculus; assembly: GCF_051225735.1. Taxonomy (NCBI): domain Eukaryota; kingdom Metazoa; phylum Chordata; class Mammalia; order Lagomorpha; family Leporidae; genus Oryctolagus; species Oryctolagus cuniculus. The sequence goes on along the minus strand of NC_142887.1, from coordinate 3,665,999 downwards.
AATTCTGGCCAATAGAATACAACAACACATCAGGAAAATCATCCACCCAGACCAAGTGGGATTCATCCCTGGTATGCAGGGATGGTTCAACATTCGCAAATCAATCAATGTGATTCACCACATTAACAGACTGCAGAAGAAAAACCATATGGTTATCTCAATTGATGCAGAGAAAGCATTTGATAAAATTCAACACCCTTTCATGATGAAAACTCTAAGCAAATTGGGTATAGAAGGAACATTCCTCAATATAATCAAAGCAATTTATAAAAAACCCACAGCCAGCATCCTATTGAATGGGGAAAAGTTGGAAGCATTTCCACTGAGATCTGGCACCAGACAGGGATGCCCACTCTCACCACTGCTATTTCACATAGTTCTGGAAGTTTTAGCCAGAGCCATCAGACAAGAAAAAGAAATCAAAGGAATACAAATCAAGAAGGAAGAAGTCAAACTATCCCTCTTTGCAGACGATATGATTCTGTACTTAGAGGATCCAAAGAACTCTACTAAGAGACTATTGGAACTCATAGAGGAGTTTGGCAAAGTGGCAGGATATAAAATCAATGCACAAAAATCAACAGCCTTTGTATACACAAGCAATGCCATGACTGAGAAAGAACTGCTAAGATCAATCCCATTCACAATAGCTACAAAAACAATCAAATACCTTGGAATAAATTTAACCAAGGACGTTAAAGATCTCTACGATGAAAATTACAAAATCTTAAAGAAAGAAATAGAAGAGGATACCAAAAAATGGAAAAATCTTCCATGCTCATGGATTGGAAGAATCAACATCATCAAAATGTCCATTCTCCCAAAAGCAATTTATAGATTCAATGCAATCCCAATCAAGATACCAAAGACATTCTTCGCAGATCTAGAAAAAATGATGCTGAAATTCATATGGAGGCACAAGAGACCTCCAATAGCTAAAGCAATCTTGTACAACAAAAACAAAGCTGGAGGCATCACAATACCAGATTTCAGGACATACTACAGGGCAGTTGTAATCAAAACAGCATGGTACTGGTACAGAAACAGATGGATAGACCAATGGAACAGAATTGAAACACCAGAAATCAACCCAAACATCTACAGCCAACTTATATTTGATCAAGGATCTAAAACTAATTCCTGGAGCAAGGACAGTCTATTCAATAAATGGTGCTGGGAGAACTGGATTTCCACGTGCAGAAGCATGAAGCAAGACCCCTACCTTACACCTTACACAAAAATCCACTCAACGTGGATTAAAGACCTAAATCTACATCCTGACACCATTAAGTTATTAGAGAACATTGGAGAAACCCTTCAAGATATTGGCACAGGCAAAGAATTTCTGGAAAAGACCCGGGAGGCACAGACAGTCAAAGCCAAAATCTACTATTGGGATTGCATCAAATTGAGAAGTTTCTGTACTGCAAAAGAAACAGTCAGGAGAGTGAAGAGACAACCGACAGAATGGGAAAAAATATTTGCAAACTATGCAACAGATAAAGGGTTAATAACCAGAATCTACAAAGAGATCAAGAAACTCCACAACAACAAAACCAACAACCCACTTAAGAGATGGGCCAAGGACTTCAATAGACATTTTTCAAAAGAGGAAATCCAAATGGCCAACAGGCACATGAAAAAATGTTCAAGGTCACTAGCAATCAGGGAAATGGAAATCAAAAGCACAATGAGGTTTCACCTCACCCCGGTTAGAATTTCTCACATACAGAAATCTACCAACAACAGATGCTGGTGAGGATGTGGGGAAAAAGGGACACTAACCCACTGTTGGTGGGAATGCAAACTGGTCAAGCCACTATGCAAGTCAGTCTGGAGATTCCTCAGAAACCTGAAGATAACCCTACCGTTCGACCCAGCCATCCCACTCCTTGGAATTTACCCAAAGGAGTTTAAATTGATAAACAAAAAAGCCATCTGCACCTTAATGTTTATTGCAGCACAATTCACAATAGCCAAGACCTGGAACCAACCTAAATGCCCATCAGTGGTAGACTGGATAAAGAAATTAAGGGATATGTATTCTTTAGAATACTATACCGCAGTAAGAAACAACGAAATCCAGTCATTTGCAACAAAATGGAGGAATCTGGAACACATCATGCTGAGTGAAGTAAGCCAGTCCCAAAGGGACAAATACCAAATGTTCTCCCTGATCGGTGACAACTGACTGAACACCAAAAAGGAAACCTCCTGAAGTGAAATGGACACTATGAGAAATGGTGACTTGATCAGCATAGCCCTGACTGCTAATGGACAAATTAATACATTATCCCTCATAGTAGTTTTTTTGTCTGTTCTACTTAATATGACTGGTTTAATTCTGTAATTATCACACAGTTATTCTTAAGTGTTGAAAATTAACTGAAATGTGATCCCTGTTAAACATAAGAGTGGGAATAAGAGAGGGAAGAGATGTATAATTTGGGACATGCTCGGGCTGACTTGCCCCAATTGGTAGAGTTGGAAACATACCAGGGGATTCCAATTCAATCCCATCAAGGTGGCATGTGCCAGTGCCATCTCACTATTCCAAGTGATCAATTTCAGTTCACAATTGATCATAATGAAAGGACTAAGAGTCAAAGGGAGCACATAAACAAGTCTAGTATCTGCTAACACTAACCGATAGAATAAATAAAGGGGAGAGTGATCCAACATGGGAAGTGAGATACTCAGCAGACTCATAGAATGGTGGATGTCCTAAATAGCACTCTGGCCTCAGAATCAGCCCTAAAGGCACTCGGATCTGACTGAAAAGCCCATGAGAGTATTTCAGGCATGGAAAGCCAAGACATTCTGGCAAAAAGATCTCTGTGAGTGAGATCCCAGTGGAAAGAACAGGTCTTCAAAGAGGGCGGTGCCTTTCTCTGAAGGGAGGAGAGAACCTCCACTTTGACTATGACCGTGTCTAAACAAGATAAGAGTCGGAGAACTCAAGGGGCTTCCATAGCCTTGGAAACTCATGACTGGTGCATAGGGAGATTATTGATGCCATAGACAGGAGTGTCAATTTGTAAAGTCAACAACAGGAGTCACTGTGCACTTACTCCTCATGTAGGATCTCTGTCCTTAATGTGCTGTACACTGAGGCTTAATGCTATAACGAGTACTCAAACAGTATATTTCACTTTGCGTTTCTATGGGGGTGCAAACGATTGAAATCTTTACTTAATGTACACTAAACTGATCTTCTGTAAAAAAAAAAAAAAAAGAAATTATCAATTCCCAACTTGACTCTCACTGGGATTAAACATGACAATAGGTCTGATCTGATTTCATCATCATTTAAAAAAAATCATCTATTATTTTTTCACTTTATGTTTCTGTGTGGGAGCAAACTGTTGAAATCCTTACTTAAGGTATACTAAGCTGATCTTCTGTATATTAAGATAATCAAAAATGAATCTTGATGTGAATGGAAGGGGAGAGGGAGTGGGAAAGGGGAGGGTTGTGGGGGGGGACGGTATGGGGGGGGAAGCCATTGTAACCCATGAGTCGTACTTTGGAAATTTATATTCATTAAATAAAAGATAAAAAAAAAACAAAAACAAACAAAAAAAAGACCTTAATTCCCCACATCCAAAGCATTTTTTTTTTAAATCAGAATGTTTAAAGGCAGCAGCCAGTACATTAGTGTTGTAAGTTTCAGTCCCTACTGAAATTTCTGCCATAGTAGATTCAGCTTTGGAGACAACAATTCTGATTTGCATTTCATAAGTCATTTGTTTTAGTAATATTTTTTCACTTCTTGATTATCTACCTGATGTTCCATAGCTTTTTCTAGCCTATCCACAAAGGACGTATAGCCCTCAGTTGGCCATTGATGGACTGCAGCAAAGGAAGCAGAAGGTTCTTTAGTATCAGGAATCTTTTTTTCAAGCTTTTAATGCAATGCTAGAAATTTACACATGGGTTTCCTTTCAAGGATAAACAACTTGCTGACCAAGATATGAATATGTTTTCTCTCCTAACAACTACTCCAAAATGATGAGGACATTGTTATTTAAGTTATCTATGGCTTGTACAAAAGCCACTTCTTTATATTCTCAAACCCAAACAGTGTATTGGGATGGGGTAACTAAAATTTTAACTAGAGTTTTCCAATCCCATGGCACCATCTCAAAGATCTCATATCCTCCTCCAACTCCCTGCAATATGCCCACTGTATAGGAACTTTGCATCCTGTACTCTGTCAAGCTCTTTTTTTTTAACTCTGTAAACATAGGGAAGATGCTCAAGCCAGGGAGAGACATTTTGAGATATAACAACAGGACAGTTAACATTGGTAATTCTCCTTGCTCCTTGGCTTTCTAAAACATACCTTGTACCACTGACACAACTGAAGGGGACTCAGACATCACTGTTACATCAGTAGGCATAGAAAGCACAGAGGTCTCATCTTCAGGCAGTAGGGACAAGCCCATTGACTGACTCTCTTGGCCAGGGAGAGCTGCCAAGAGGTTTGTAACCTTACTACTGGCATCCCAGCAGAGATACCACACATGTAAAACTGGAATAGAGTGTAACTTTTGATTGATTTTCTGTCAATCAGTTACTTTTAAAGTGCTTCCATCAGGGTACCAAGGGCAGCAACTATTGATTTTTTTGCAGCAAGTGTCCAAGTACCTTTTCTGATAAAGATTGCCCCACATTCTTAAAAAGATAAAGCAGTTCATCCTTATGTTTCTGTTGCACTGGGGTCAGGGAGTTCCCCATCTTAGTGACTCACCCAAATCTCAAAGAGATGAATGATGCATCTGTAACCATTGCTATGCAAGGTGAGCCATCCCTTGCATTTTATGCTAAGGGTCCCTGTTTGGGCACAAGATGTTGGAGTGTGCAAGTGAAAGGAGAGACAGGACATGGAAACTTTTCCTCCCAAAAGTGCCGCCAGGCCAACCCAGCATCTTTTCCTTATTGATAAGGATTACAACAGTATATGTGCATGTTCAAATAACTCTAAGGTTTCTCTGAAACATGTTTTACAAGACATGTTAGGTAAGCCTATCTGGGAAAGCAGCTGCATGTCCTTGTGAAGCCAACATTCCAACAAAGGCTCAGTGCTCTTGTTAGAAGGCCATAAAATATCCTTAGTCAGATCCTGTGGTCACATTCTGTGTTCTAAGAAGAAAATACTTCACTAAAAGTGCTTTGTCAGAAATCTTATTCTTCACATCCCTCTCTCTGTCACTCTGTTTTAAAGGCAAGGGATAAGTCTGGCTCTGTGGTGTAGTCAGCTATGCCTCTGCCTGTAGGACCAGCATCCCTTATGAGCACTGATTCTAGTCCTGGCTGTCCCTCTTCCAATCCAGCTCTTAGCTATGGCCTGGGAAAGCAGTAGAAGATGGCCCAAGTGTGTGGGCCCCTGCACCCACCTGAAAGACCCATAAGAAACCCTGGATCCTGGCTTTGGATTGGTTCAGCTCCAGCTGTTGCAGCCATCTGGGGAGTGAACCTGTGGATGAAAGGCCTTTCTCTCTGTCTCTCCCTCTCTATGTAATTCTACCTCTCAAATAATTTTTTAATTATTTAAGTCTTTAAAGGCAAAGGAAGTCAGATGAGTTTAAAATAACAAATAACATCAAACAACATAATTTGTATAGGAGAAAAAAATTTAACTCAAATATATAAAAAGCTGATGAAGTATAAGAAAAAGATATGCAAAAACGTAAGAAAGATGGCTACGTTGGTTGGACATCCCACAATACAGAGAATAAATTTTAAAACAAAAGATGCTTCTAGAGACATATATGGCCATTTCTTGTAATAAAATGTCAAATAATGTGGGTATAATGACATTTAACCTTAGATATATATTTAAGAAAAATATACAACATTATATGAAAAAGGATGAAGATAAAGAAAAGGATGATTGGATTGTTCAACAACAGTACATCTTGCCTCAGATTCAGGTCTTGACACTCCTGTTTTTCACAACCAAATCATCCACTGGACAACTGGAATGAGAAAAAAACACATCAATTGAACATATATGTTTGTTTGTAATGCTCATGCAAAAGCAATGAAGTTTCTTCCTGTCCTAGTGGCCTATGATTTTAACATATCAGTAAAATGTATTTATTTATGACTAAGACAATTTTTCTCTTGATAAATTAACATAATAAATAACACCAATATATTTCCCCATTTTCAATCATGTGGTCCTACAATCTTTAGTGTTTTCTCTAAATGGGGTGGTGTACTATGGTACACCAGTGTTTGGAATGCCTGAGTCAAACCCATAGCAGTGCCAGTTTAACTCTTGGCTACTTTGCTTCCAACACAGCTTCTTGCTAATGTATCCTGGAAATCAGCAGAGGAAAACTCAAGTGCTTGGGGTCCTTACACACTTAAGAATAACACACCTCTGAGACCTTGATGGAGTTTCAGGTTTTTGGCTTCAGCCTGGCCAGCCCTAACAGTTGCAAGCAGTTGGGGAATGAACCAGTAGATGGATGATCTTCTCACTTCCACTGTCACTTTTTCTTTCAAGTAGAAGAAAATAACCAAATAAGCATTTTTAAAAGCATTTTTAAAAGTGGGGAAACATTTAGTAAAAAAAAAATTTACTCACTGACTAAATGGAGTAATAAGCTGAGTGGTTTTGAGTAGCCATTTATTTTCTCTCTTCTTTTTCTGTGTTTCTCTGAAGAACTCTCAGCATGGATGATGGAAAAATTTTATTGTATTATTTACCTGCAGATGCAGGAGAGGAACATGTCTGTTAAGCAGAACCACAGCTTAGGAACAGATTCTCATGCTTAGTCTTCCAGAAGGAATGGTTATCAGCATGTATGGAGTTTTTAAATAAAAAAATTCTCTTCTTCCCCACACTCTGAAAAGACTACTTTCCCCATATTTCTAGAAACCCTGACATTTTCAGGATTTCAGAATGACAATAGGTACAGAAAATTCCCAATAAATCAATACAGCTGGGTATAGTGTGCTTAACACCTACACTCTGAGTAGGGCTAAAACAGATAACTTGCTCTCTAGGGACATGAGTCTATCAGTAAAAAGAAGCCACATCTTGACATGATCTCCATTTCTGGAATCATTCAGAGATCCTGGATATCAGTACAAAGTGATGAATAAATGAGCCCTGAAGATTGTCTCCTGGGTATGGGATGAATTTGAGATACACATGTCGGAAAGAGGAGTTCTAACATGCAGTGGCCATTTCCCACTCATCTCAATATTGTTTCATGTGGGAGAATAACCTATCCTTTCCAAGTCTGGAGAAACCAAGGCAGGGCCAGATGATTCTGGCCAAGCAAATGCAATTACAGATTAATTGTGTCACTGTTTCATTCAGTGCCTATTTTGTTCTCCAGTCACAAACTCTACCCATGTTCTAGTAAAGGACATTCTACCACCCTGAGAAAAATAGATTTGATACATGTTTTGAATGCAGAGGCTGTAAGTCAGTGGTTTCCTAACCATAAGCTAATTTACTACCACCTAATATTCTGAGACAGTCAGAAAAAAACATTACTTAGAACAGTTCACCCTCACAGATAGATGTCACTGCAAGTCTATGGGGTGGCCCTATGGACCTTTCAATAAATGGTGTGGAAAACAGATACAGAACAAAATTAAAGATGAATTTCACACCAAGTGTGTAACAGCTTGAAAATGTGTGTGGGGTTTGATTTATAATGTTGAGTAGGACAAGTCCATTCTTTATTTTTTAAGATTTGTTTCCTTCTTCTCTGAGAGAATACCAAATGGTGGGATGATGCTGATGCAGGAGGGTCTGGAGGCCCTGAGGACCCTGGAATGGAAGGCCATGGCAGCTTCTGCTGAGGTTTTGGCAGTGGCATCCAGAGCTGTGGTCAAAGCCAGGGCCGGGTCCAGAGCCAAGGTCATGGAACTCGTAGAGCCTGTCACCAGGCTTGGCCACCTGTTTAAGAACATGAAGATCAAATCCTTGTAGGAGATATATCTCTTCTCCCTGCCCATCAAGGAGTCTGAGATCTTTGATGTTATCCTGGGGACATCCCTTGATGAGATTTTGAAGGTCATGTCAGCGCAGAAGCAGGCATAGATTGGGAGTGAAGCAGGTTCAAGGCATTTGTCACCATTGAAGAACACAATGGTCATGTCAGCCTTGGTGTGAAGTGCTCCAAGGAAATAGCCACCACCATCTGAGGGGCCATCATCCTTGCTAAGCTGTCCATTTTGCCCATGTGGAGGTGCTATTGGGGAAACAAGATAGACAAACCCCATGCTGTGCCTTGCAAGGTGACCAGATGATGTGTCTCTGTGCTATTGTGCCTCAATTCTTGCTCCTAGAAGCACTGGCATTGTCTTCACTGTGTCCCCAAGAAGTTGCTGATGATAGCTGGCATTGGTGGCTGCCACACTTCAGCCAGTGGGTGCACTGCTACCCTGGGCCACAAAGGGCACCTTCTATGCTATCCCCAATACCTACAGCAATCTGATCCCCAACCTCTGGAAAAAGAATGTATTCACCAAGTCTCCCTATTAGGAAAGCATGGACCATCTTATGAAGACTCACACCAGAGTATTTGTGCAGAGGACCCAGGCTCCAGATGTGGCTACAAAATAGGATTTTACACAAGAAAACAAAGTGAATTAAGTCTGTTAAAAAAGATTTATTTATTTATTATTTATTTATTTATTTGAAAGGCAGAGAGAGAGGGAGAGAGAGAAGGAGAAACATAGAGGAAGTAAGATATTTTCCATCGACTGCTTCATTCCCCAAATGGCCACAATGGCTGGGGCTGGACCAGGCAAGCCAGGAGACAGGAGCTTCTTCTGGGTCTCCCACATGAGTGTAGGGTCCCAAGGACTTTGGGCCATCCTCCACTGCTTTCCCAGGCACATTAGTGGGGAGCTAGATTAGAAGTGGAGCAGTCAGGACTTGAATGGGATGTTGGCACTACAGGCTGTGGCTTAATTCACTATGCCACAGTACCAGCAGTTGAAAAGTCCATTCTAACTGAAACTCAATATTAAGAAGCTATCTAAGCCCAAGTTGAGAAATCTGAATATATAAGTATCCATACTCCTTATGACAAAATTAAAGAAACACAAAACAATGTTAAAAGAAAAAAGTTACACCACAGAAAAGTTACCTTCCTAATAGCAAAAAATTACCAATCATATGAAAAAAATAATTGGCAAACATTTTGAAATATAAAAAATATTGAAAAAATAATTGGCAGGGCCGGTACAGTAGCATAGCAGGTAAAGCCACCACCTGCAGTGCCAGCATCACATATAGGTGCCTGCTTCTGATCCAGCTTCTACTATGACCTGGGAAAGCAATAAAAGATGGCCCAAGTTCTTGGGGCTCTGCACCTGCATGGGAGACCATGGCTCCTGGCTTCAGATTGGTGCAGCTCTTGCCATTGCGGCCAATTGAGGAGTGAACCATCAGATGGAACACCTCTTTCTCTCTCTTTTTCTCTGCCTCTTCTTCTCTGTGTAACTCTGACTTTATAAATAAATCTTAAGAAAAGAAAATATAGTTGGCAAAATAATTGGAAAATGTGCATACTCCAGAAAGACACTCTTTAAAGTATAAAAAAGGTGAATACAGAGGGACAAATAAATGAGAAACACAAATTAAAATTTCAAGGGAACATATTGTTCCATGTAATATATTTGAGAAATTAAAAAAAAATTTGACAGGCAGAGTTAGAGAGAGAGAGAGAGAGAGAGAGAGAAAGAGAAAGGTCTTCCTTCTGTTGGTTCAACCCCCAAATAGCCGCCACGGCTTGCACACTGCGCCAATCTGAAGCCAAGAGCCAGGTGCCTCCTCCTGGTCTCCCATGCAGGTGCAGGGCCCAAGGACTTGGGCCATCTTCCACTGCCTTCCTGGGCCACAGCAGAGAGCTTGACTGGAAGAGGAGCAACCAGGACAGAACTGGAACCCCAACCCGGACTAGAACCCAGAGTGCCGGTGCTGCAGGCAGAGGATTAGCCTAGTGAGCCACGGCGCCAACCCAAAATGTTTTTAAATTGAGCTAACTCTAACTAGTTCTATTTCCATTTTACATAAATTATTCCTATTCAAGAAGGACCTGACATACAGAGGAAAAAATCAAACTGGCAACTATTTAAATCAATAGTACAGTGTAGAGAAAATTTTATAACAGAAACAACTCAAAAGTATCATGTTCATGACAAAGTATTCAAGATGAACCCATGAAAGAAAAAAATTATAAAATTCACAGTTTGTAGCACAACCATTTGGGAATTGGAGTGCATCACAATAAAAGGCAGATGCTGAACTGAGGGAACTGACAGAAGAGAAACTCATTCATTTTGTGCATTTTACCAGAGGACACTTTCCTATTTACACATAGATCAAGGGAGTCAAAGTTACAGCTTTAATTAGGGTGTTTTGGTAGAAATTTCAGGCTACAAAGACAACCAAAGAATGGGAGAAAAGGAAAATAGGCCCTGGAATAGAGAAAATCAAAGAATTTAAGTCCCTAAATTTGGATATAAAACACTACAGTACACTATATGGGACTTCAGATAAAAAAAAAGCAATAAAAAAGCAATCACTAGAAGCTGAAAGAAATAGAGTTACCTAGTGACCATTGTAAGGAATACACTTTAGAATTTAAATCCACCCAACTAACTGCCTTGTAAAATAGAAATAATTTTTCTGAAGAATATGAGTATCCACAATGTCTGCAACGCATGGTTTACAATATTGATGATGAAATTCATCATCAATGTAAAGAAAGAAACATTTAGTCCTACTCAAGGGAAAGAAAATCAGTTGAAGAAAAGGCCAACATAAGTCAGATTTTATAAGTAGCAGACAAGATGACTAAACATTTTCCAAATCTCTTTCAGTACCTAAAGGATAACATAAAGGTAATATCAAGACTATTTTTTTTTTTACAGGCAGAGTGGACAGTGAGAGAGAGAGAGACAGAGAGAAAGGTCTTCCTTTTTGCCGTTGGTTCACCCTCCAATGGCGCCGTGGCTGGCACGCTGCGGCTGGTGCACCGCGCTGATCCGATGGCAGGAGCCAGGTCCTTCTCCTGGTCTCCCATGGGGGTGCAGGGCCCAAGCACTTGGGCCATCCTCCACTGCACTCCCGGGCCATAGCAGAGAGCTGGCCTGGAAGACGGGCAGCTGGGACAGAATCCAGCGCCCCGACCGGGACTAGAACCCGGTGTGCCGGTGCTGCTAGGCAGAGGATTAGCCTAGTGAGCCATGGCGCTGGCCTTTATCAAGACTTTTATAGATCACACCACCAGTGGCAGCACTGACTGCTGAGGAAATGGTAGCCTAGGATAGTTGGCTGTTAAGTGACATTGATTTTGCCTGCCGCACCTGACTCTTGAGAAAGAGACACAGCCCCTGCTGCAATGGGGCTAGGAAAGTGGGCAGTGAATTTAAATCCATCTTAGAGTGGGGAGATGTTCCTGCCCTGGATAGCAGCAAGGCAGTAGCCGCAGTTGATATTGGAAGATTCCCATAGGAATAACACTTCCAAGACAGGACCTCAAGCTGGTTCAGCAGATCAGGAAGTTCATATTTTTCTCCACAGGTGTCAACATTGTCAGAAAGTGAGGAGTCAGGACTTATTTGGCAGCCTCGGCTCTGCACAGAAGGCCTATTAGAGCTATGCTGGGAAGCTGGAAAACCTTGAGGAAATGGATAAATTTCTGGATACATATAACCTACCAAGATTAAATCAAGAAAATATAGACAATCTAAACAAACCCATAATAAACAATGAGATTGACACAGTAGTCAAAAGTCTTCCATCAAGGAGAAGTCTAAGACCTGATGGCTTTACTGCTGAACTCATTCAAATAATTTTTAAACTATTCCAAAATACTGAAGAGGATGGAACTCAGCCACTCTTTTTATGAGGCTAGCATCAATCTGATACCAAAACCAATGATACAACACAAAAAGAAAACTACAGACCTAAATCCTGAATGAACATAGATGCAAAGATTCTCAACAAAATAAAAGCAAGCCAAAGATTTTAACAATTTGCCCTCTTCTATATATAAAGTCATACTAAAAATAATCTATAATGAAGAAGAAGATGGAAAAGAGAATGGGAGGTGGGAAGGGAGTGGAGTGGGGGGCATGGGGAAAGAACCACTGTACTCCTAAAGTTGTATCTATGTAAAAATGAATGCATTAAATAAAAAAATCATTCAATATGATCTCATTAAAGTCAAGGACTCTTATATTGAGAAGAGCTGGCTGGTTGGGTTGTTAGGTAAAAGGAACATACTTTAATAGCCACAGGAAAAACTATAAGCAAGTCAAATATAAACAATATCAAAAAGATCATAAAAGGTGATCAAGTGGAATTTATCCTAGAAATGCAAGGGTGGTTCAACATTTGCAAATCAATAAGTATCATAAATCACATCAATATAATGAGGAATAAAAATGACACAGTCATCTCAATAGATGCAGAGAGAGCATTTGATAAGATTCAATACACTTTCATGATAAAAACCCTCCATAAATCAGATAGAGAAGAAACATACTCAAAATTATAAAGGTTTTATATGACAAACCAACAGCCAATATCATGCTGAATGGGAAAACACTGAAAGCATTTTCTCTCAGATCTGAAACACGACAAAGTTGTCCAGTTTCACCACTCTTATTCAAAATAATACTGGAAGTTTTAGCAAGAGCAATTAGGGAGTAAGAAGAAAGAAAGAGTATCAAAATTGGAAAAAGGTAAGTCAAGTTATTCTTGTAGATGACATGATATTGCACAGGGAAAACATAAACACTCCACCAAAAAGCTGTTAGAATAGATAAACCAATTCAGTGAAATTGCAGGTTACAAAATAAATATACAAAATGCTGTAGATTTTTCATATGCTATGATGAATTCACTGAAAGAGAAATCAAGAAAAAAAATCCCATTCACATTGGTCACCAAAAAATTAAATATTTATGAATAAATTTAACCAAAGAAGTAAAAGATCTCTACAATGAAAGTTATAAAACATTGATGAAAGAAATCAACAAGGACCCCCATGAAATGGAAAGATATCCCTTGCTCATGGATTGGAAGAATGATTATCATTAAAATGTCCATAGGGGCTGGCACTGTGGCATAGTGGGTAAAACTACCACCTGCAGGGATGGCACACTATTTGGGCAGCAGTTTGAGTCCCAACTGCTCTACTTCTGATACAGCTCTCAGATATGGCCTAGGAAAGCAGTAGAAGGTGGTCCAAGGGCTTTGACCCCTGAACCCACATGGGATACCTGGAAGAAGCTCCAGTCTCCTAGCTTTGGATCAGTCCAGCTCCAACCATTGCAGTCATTTAGGGATTGAACCAGTGGATGGTAGATCTATCTCTCTCTCCTTCTCTCCCCCTCTCTCTCCCTCCCCCTGCCTCTGTAACTCTGCCTTTCAAATAAATAAATCTTTAAAAAATAAAATAAAATAAAATGTCTATACTACCTAAAATAACCTACAGATTCAATGCAATCCCTATCAAAATATCAACAACATTCTCATAGAATTAGGAAAAAACAATCCTAAAATTCACATGGAATCACAAAAGACCTAGAATAGCCAAAGTGATCCTAAGTAAGAAAAATCAAGCTGGAAGCATCACAATACCTGATTTTAATGCATAGTACAATTACTAGTATAGCAATGAAAACAGCATGTTACTGGCATAAAATGTGACATATAGATTGGCCAGTGCCATGGCTCAATAGGCTAATCCTCTGCCTGTGGTGCTGGCACCCCGGGTTCTAGTCCTGGTTGAGGCACCGGATTCTGTCCCAGTTGCTCCTCTTCCAGTCCAGCTCTCTGCTGTGGCCTGGGAGTGCAGTGGAGGACAGCCCAAGTTCTTGGGCCCTGCACCCGTGTGGGAGACCAGGGAAAGCACCTGGCTCCTGGCTTTGGATCAGTGTGGTACACTGGCCACAGCAGCCATTGGGGGGTGAACCAACAGAAAAAGGAAGACCTTTCTCTCTGTCTCTCTCTCATTGTCCACTCTGCCTCTCAAAATAAATAAACAAATAAGTAAATAAAATAGACAACCCAGAAATTAATCTACATACATACAGAAAACTTATTTTTGATAATAGTCTCAGATCATACAGTAGAGTAAGTATAGTCTCTTCACAAATTGTTCTGGCAAACTGGATTTATGTATGTAGAAGAATGAAATTAAATTCACACCTCACACCATATATAAAAATTAACTCAAAATGTCCTAAGACCCAAATTTAAGACCTGAGACTATAACTGGAAGAAACTGTAGGGGAAATATACCAACATTGGTGTACAGAAAGATTTCTTGGACAAGACCTCCAAAACAGGCAACAAAAGCAAAACTAAAGAAATGGAACTATATTAAACTCGGAACTTTCCCTGCATGGCAAAGAAAATGACCAATAGAGTGAAGACACATCCAACAGAAGGAAAAGAAGACATTTAAAGCTACTTATTCAACAAAGCATAAAAATCCAGACTATATCAGCACTCAAAAACTCAACAATAAAAAAAAAAAAACAATTCAGAGGCCGTCATTTTGGCATATTGGGTAAAACCTCTGCCTGTAATGTCAGCATCCAATATGGGTGCTAGTTCATATGCAAGCTGCTTCACTTATGATCCAACTCCCTGCTTCTGACATGAGAAAAGCAGCAGAGGATAGCCTAGGTGCTTGGGCCCCTTCTACCCATGTGCGAGACTTGGAAGAAGCTCCTGGCTTTGGCCTGGTCGAGCCCCATCCATTGTAGCCATGTGGGGAGTGAATTAGCAGATGGAAGATCTCTCTCTGTCTCTGTCTCTCTTCTGTCTCTCACTCTCTCTATGACTCTTTCAACAAAATAAATAATTTTTTTTTTAAATCCAAGGAAGTAAAGAGCAAAGGACCTCAACATACAGTTCTCAAAAGAAAAAGAATGGCCAAGAAATATATGAAAAAATGCACAAGTCATTACCCATCAGGGAAATGCAAATTGAAACCACAATGAGATACCACTTACCCCCTGTCAGAATGGCTGTTATCCAAAAGACAAAATGTAATAGGTTCTGGCAAAGGTAAGAAGAAAGGGGAAATCTTATACACTGTTCATGGGAATATAAGTTAGTGCAGCCACTAAACAGTATGGAAATTTCTGAAGAAAGCTAGACACATATACTTGTCATATGACCCAAGAATCCCACTTCTGTGTATATACCCAAATGAAATGAACATATTCTATCAAAGATATACCTGCACCACCATTTTTATAGCAGCACTGTTCACAATACTCAAAATACGAAATCAAACAAGTGTCCATCAACAGATGAATGGGTAAAGAAAATGTGATATATATATGTATGTAAGCAGTAGAATATTAATCAGATATAAAAAAGAATGAAATTATAGTATTTGCATCAAAATGGATGCAACTGGAAGGCATCATGTTTGGTGAAATAAGCCAGACACAGAAAGACAAATCCTACATATTCTCTCTTATATGTGGGAACTAAAATTAAGGAAGAAAAAAACAATAAAAAAAATATGTATCAATATTACTGTAAATACACTTTTGCCATATTTGTTTTACATATTTGTCAAAACAATGAGTTAGAATGACATATTACTACAGTTTTAGAGATATGTGATCATTTTATAATTTACTGAGCAAAATGTATGTATTTTCTTTTGATTTTGCCTATATTCCTGCTGAATATTGCCTCTTAATTTTTACTTATTTAATTCCTTACTTAGTGGAGAATTAAGCCTTCAGCTAGAATATAAATTTAAAAATACATTATCTCAAAAATTAAAAAGAAGGAAAGAGGAATAAGAGAAATATCATGTCTTGGAATTATATCGATTGACTACATTATATTTATTCTCTTGATATTAATATCACATTAATGATAAAATTGATGAGAACTGTGTTATAGCAATTATCATACATTTGCTTTAACCCTGACAATATAATGTATTAAAAATTTCTTTAAATAACTAACACAGAAGCTGGCACTGTGGTATAGTGGGTAAAGCCACAGCCTGCAGTGCCAGTATCCTACGAGGATGCTGGTTTGAGTCCTGCTACTCCACTTCTGATCCAGCTCTCTGCTGTGGCCTGGGAAAGCAGTAGAAGATGGTCCAAATCCTTGGGCCTCTGTATCCACATAGGAAACCCAGAAAAAGCTCTTGGCTCCTAGCTTTGGATCAGCGCAGCTCCAGCCATTGCAACCAATCAGGGAATGAATCAGCGGATGGAAGACTCTCTCTCTCTCTCTCTCTCTCTCTCTCTCTGCTTCTCCTTCTCTCTGTGTAACTCTGACCTTCAAATAAATAATCTTTCCACAGGGATCTCACTTGCGGAGATCTTTCATTTAGGTCTTCTTCTTCTTTTTTTTCCCCCAGAGTGTCTTGGCTTTCCATGCCTAAAATACTCTCATGGGCTCTTCAGCCATATCTGAATGCCTTAACGGCTGATTCTGAGATCAGAGTGTTATTTAGGACATCTGCCATTCTATGAGTCTGCTGTGTATCCCACTTCCCATGATGGATCATTCTCTCCCTTTTTGATTCTGTTAGTATTAGCAGACACTAGTCTTGTTTGTGTGATCCTTTTGACTCTTAGACCTATCAGTGTGATCAATTGTGAACTGAAGTTGATCACTTGGACTAGTGAGATGGCATTGGTACATGCCACCTTGATGGGATTGTATTGGAATCTCCATCTCTGGGCTTCCTTCCTTCCACAGGGGTCTGCGTGGCTCGCTTCCTCCCTCCTTTCTTTAGGTTCCAATCAAGCACATGTTCCCTGAGTGCCCTATTTAAACAGGTATTCCAAGTACTCCCTCCATCCCCTCCATCCCAACTCTTCTCTGCTTTATTTTCCAACTTCTGTCTATTTGAGATGCTGTGTATTTTACTCATTATCACAAACAACAATAAATATAGGGTCCATGAAAAAAAATAAATCTTTTAAAAAATAACTAAAACAAATAGCAATTAATTACAAACATAGTACATATTAATCCAACAATATCAATAACCACTTCAAATGTGCTTCAGCTAAATACATCAATTAAAAGAATTTCACAAGGGAAAATTTAAACCAACACCCAAATCTGTGCTGTGTATCAGAAAACCATTTTAAATATACTGACAAAGGCTGGTGCTACACTACAATAGGCTAAGCCATTGCCTGTGATGCCAGCATGCCATATGAATGCTGGTTCAAGTCCCAGTTGTTCCAGTTCCAATCCAGCTGCCTGTCAATGTGCCAGGGAAAATGCTGTATTATCACTAGAGTGGTTGGGCCCCTGCACCTATGCTAGAAGCCCAGATGGTGTTTCAGGCTCCTAGCTTCAGCATTGTTCAGTCTCAGCCATTGTGGCCATTTAGGAAGTAAACCAGCAGGTGAAATATCTCTCTCTCTGTCTCTCCCTCTCTTTATGTCACTCTGCCTTTTAAATAAATGAATATATTTTAAATAAACAAATATAAAGACATATGAGGGGTTTGAGGACATATCAGTCGAAGGAAAACATTTCATTTGCATAGGAAAAAATTCAAAAGAGGTCTGGCATACATCATGGTGACAGTAGTTAATGACAATGCATTTGACTATAGAAAGTAAATAAGAGATTACATTTTAAATAGCTCCAATGTAAAGAATAGGTGTATGATAGAATGCATGTGGCAATTACCTTGGTTTATCCATTTTACATTATGCATATATTTTCAAACATCATTTCTATGTGCTAAATGCAATCATTTTTTGTGAATTTAAGATAAACATTAAAATTAGTATTTTAATTTTTAAAATATTTTATTTATTTGAAAAACAGACTTATATAGATATAAGGAGACAGAGAGATCTTCCATCTATTGGTTCACTCCCCAAGTGGCTGCAATGGCTGGGGCTGGACCAGGCTAAAGCCATGAGTCACCCATGTTGGTGGCAGGGGCCCAAGCACTTGGGTTATCCTATGCTGGTTTCCCAGGCATATTATTAGGGATGTGGATTATAAGTGAAGCAGTCAAGACTCAAATCAGTACCCATATGGCCTAAGCCTTTGCACCACAATGCTTGCTCTCAAATAAGCATTTTATTTTAAGATTTTTCAAATATTTTTCTATTTCTGAGCACTGCATAAAGTATCATATTGTAGGGATCAAAGAGTATAACCAAAAGGTTAAAAACAAATTTTTGAGTACCACTTCCATTCCTTACTTGAAGTGCAATAAAATCAATAGAACTATACTATTTCCACATTGAATAGAAGTTAATAAAATAATTCCTGCAAATAATGTTGAGAACTTTACCTCAAATATTTGAATTATGATTTGAGATTTTCTAGTATACAACAGAACTAGACTGGGAGGTTACTACCTAAGCAAGAAAAATATTTATCATTAGCAAATACATGAATTGAGACCATAGTTGTAAATTTAGAAACTTGAGACAAACTATATTTATTTGAGGAGTTAAGTAAAAAAACTACAATCTGAGAGGCACCATCCCTAAACAGGAACTTTATCACATATGCAGAGGCTGTTAGGAAAAGAGTTGCATATTGGTGCCTCCTCACATGGGGCACCAAAATGTTAGGAAACAAGGCACAGAATAGAGAGGAGGCAGTGTACAAATTTACAGCCAGACTGATTTCATTCAGAGAAAATAAATCCATAGAGGTGAGTGACCAACTAACTGAATGCACATTGATGGAGATTGTGGCAGAAGGCCCTGACCCCCAGGGGCCAGACCTTTTTATATTTTAGGAGGACTGGGGTTGGGGGTGGGGTAGGTGGCAGCAGGCAGAGGGGATTTCCTGGAAATGGTCTTTCAGGTGTTCAGAGCAACTGGTCTTTCAGGTGGCTGTAAGGGGTCAGCTATGAAGGCAATGTGTGAGACCCAATTGAGTTTCAAGGGCAAGGAATACATTCCAAAGTTTTATCTTTTGGGCAATGAGGGAAAATGGCTGAGGCTCATGTCCTTATTCCATCTGAGGCCATATACTCTTGATAAAAAAAAAACTTGGAGGGGCTGGCACTGTGGCATAGCAGGTTAAGCCATTGCCTGCAGTGCCAGCATCCCATATGGGCACTGGTTTGAGTCCTGGGTGTTCCACTTCAAATCCAGCTCTCTGCCATCACTTGGGCCCCTGCACCCACATGGGAGACCTGGAAGAAGCTCCTGTCTCCTAGTTTCAGATCCACCCCCCTCCAGCCATTGCAGCCATTTGGGGAGTGAGCCAGCAGATGGAAGATTTCTATCTCTATCTCTATCTCTATCTCTATCTCTATCTCTATCTCTATCTCTATTTCTGCCTTTGCCTCTGCCTCTGACTCTGCCCCTGTCTCTCTGCTGCCTTTCAAATAAATAGTCTTAAAAAAAAACTTGGAAGGATCTATACCATAAATTTAGCAGAATATTTTTTATGTACAGGAGCATAACATTTTAGGTTTAGATTATCAATGAAGATAACCTTTAAGTAAATTCTCAAAGGTTTTCTATGAATATTTAAAAAAATAGCCCATGGAGCCAAGAAAATGACTTACTCAAAACATCTATTTACTTACTGAGAGTAGTCAAAGCAGAAAAGGCAGTAATGCATTTTTTAAAAATAGATGTAATCTTCTACCCGTAAGCTCCATTACATCACAAGAATAAGGTGAGTTTAACATTTTACTTAAGGTCACTCAGCATTATCAGTTTTCAAAGAAACAAATACCTTGGAAATAAATCATTCTGCTTTAATAAATTACAATAATGTTAATGAAATTTGAAACTTCTTTAAGGGTAGAAGCCAAAATCCAAACTGGACAATCTTAAAAAAGCTGAAATGTAAAATGTTGACTTCCACTTAGATAAAATGAATTCTTGTTCTAATCTCTGTGGCTTTATTTACCTCCTTACCTTTATTATTTGGCTTGGTGATGACAGTGGCCCCTTAGCATTTCTAATTTCATTCTGAAGGCTGTGGTGGCTGTGGAACTTCTCCACAGAGCTTGAGTAATGGCAAAATGGGAGTACATGTTCATCGATGAGGTAAGCACTGGGTGCCAAGCAGTGTGGGTCAGAGTCTCAAGGTGGAATTTTTCCATGATCTTCTGGTGCCCACACTCAGCAGCAAGATCTCAAATAAGTATTATAAAAGTAACATAAATATAAAGACACAAATTAAATATAAAAACATGCAGAAAGATAGACCATTAGAACAATAGTCCAAAGTAACCCAAAATAGCTATAATCACTTCAGACTAAACTTAGAGGTCTCCCACATGGGTGCACCCTCTGCTGCTTTCCAAGTCACATTAGCAGATCAGAAATGGGGCAGCTGGGAATTGAACTGAGACCCATAAGGGATGTGAGTGCTGCAGGTAACAGCTTAAATTACTGCAACATAGTTCCTGCCCCGGAATCCTTTTGGATGTCACTTCTAACACCAAAGTTGTCATGCTTCCTGAACACCAACCCAGTTCTCCAACACCTACTAATTATCAAACAGTTCAATTCTGATCCCATCTAGAGCTAGAAGAGAACTTGAAGATGCCAGATCCAAGCATGTTTGCTGTTTATGGTCAACTCTCTCCATTCTGAAGTTGTATAGTGAGCTCACAGTTATTGCCAGAAAGGGGTGTGTTATGAAGGATCAGAGCTACACCTATTACTCAGGAAATTATAAAGGCCTTAAAATCTCTGTGCTAGACAATAAGTAGAAAGCCAAATAATTTGTTTCTTATAACTACATCCTCAAATAAACTCTCAAATTCATAAACCCTTTCTCAGCCAGCAAAAGCTAACCTTCCCAGGCATCTTCAATGGGCAAAAACTCTATCTGAAAAAAACTACTCTGTGATACTATTTTTTTCTTTTTTTTTTCTTTTTGACAGGCAGAGTGGACAGTGAGAAAGAGAGAGAGACAGAGAGAAAGGTCTTCCTTCACTGTTGGTTCACCCTCCAATGGCCGCTGCAGCTGGTGCACTGCACTGATCTGAAGTCAGGAGCCAGGTGCCCCTCCTGGTCTCCCATGGGGGTGCAGGGCCCAAGCACTTGGGCCATCCTCCACTGCACTCCCTGGCCACAGCAGAGAGCTGGCCTGGAAGAGGGGCAACCGGGACAGAATCTGGTGCCCCAACCAGGACCAGAACCTGGTGTGCTGGTGCCACAAGGCGGAGGATTAGCCTATTGACCCACGGTGCCAGCCTCTTTGATACTATTTAATAAGCAAACATATGGGTTTTAGGATTTCCTAAAGGTGTGGAAAGACAGAATCAATTAAAAGGTCTATTCAGTGAGGTAATAAATGAAAACATCCTTAATTTGGAGAAAAGGGGACAATCAAGTACAGGAAGCACATAGAACTCCTAATGGACATGACCAGAAAAGATCTTCAGCATGACATATGGTGGTCAAACTTTTAACAGGAAAATATAAAAAAAAAGGATTTTAAAATGTACCTGAGAGAAATGCCATATTGCCTTCAGAGGATCTCCAACTAGATGGACAGTTTATTTCAAATCAGAAACCTTATAGGCTAGGAAAGAATGGAGAGTCGTAGTCTAAGTCTTATAAGAAAAAAACTGTCAACTCAGAATACTATACCATGCAAAGCTCTCATTTATGAGTGAAGGTGAAATAAAGACCTTTCATAAGAAACAGAAATTGAAAGAATTTGTCACCACTCATCCAGATTTATAAATGATGCTTTAAAAGGATGTGCTACACAGAGAAACAGAAAGGTAGTCATCATGATGAAAGCATGTGAAGTCAGAAAATCAGTAAAAGTACAAAGGAACTCCAAGCCAAACAATAGGAATAGTTATGGGAAAATGGCAGGGCAAATTCCTTACTTATCAATAATAATCATGTAAATGCCCTAAATTCTCCAATTAAAAGGTACAAACTGGCTGAATGGATTAAAAAAAAATTCCTCTATTTGCTGCCTGTAAGAAACACACATGACTAACAACGATACAAACAGACTAAAAGTGAAAGGATGGAAAAAGGTTTTCCATGCTAATGGAAAGCAAAAATTATCAGGAGTAGTACAAAAACTGTAAAAAGGCAAAGAATAGCATTATGTTATTATTAAAGGATCAATTCAATAGGAAAATGTGACCAATAAATGTACATGTCCCAATACTAGTGCATCTGGCTTTCTAAAAGCAATGTTAATGGATCTAAAGGGAGACACAGATTCTAATACAATAATGAGACACTTCAACACACCACTTTCATCAATGGACAAATCAACTAGGCAAAAAAAAAAAAGAAAAAGAAAAAACAAAAAGAAACAACAGAACAAATTTACACCATGGACCAAATGGACCTGTTATCTACAGAACATATCATCCCCAAACAGATGAATACACATTCTTTTCATCAGTGAATGGAACTTTCTCTAGGATATATCATATCCTAGGCCATAAAGCAGGTCTCAATAAATCAAAAAATACCTGAAATAATATCATGTATCTTTTCTGACTACAATGGAATGAAGCTGGAAATTAACTAACTAAAGAAATGTGAGAAAACATGCAAACACATGGAGGCCGAACAACATGTTCCTGAATGAACAGTAGGTCATGGAAAATCATAAAAGAATTCAAAAAATTCTGGAAAACAAATGAAGATGACAATATAACATATCAAAAATTATGGGATACTGAAAAAGTAGTGTTGAGGGAAGTTTATAGCAATCAGTGCTTACATCAACAAGTTGGAAAGACAAAAATTAAATGATCTAACAATACATCTCAAGGATCTAGAGAAACAAGAACAAACCAAACCCAAAATCAGTAGGAGGACCAGAAGAAAAAAAAATGGAGGATTAGGGAGTGGCATGCTTCAAAGGCTAGGGAGAAACAGTGAGGAGAATAGTGTAGGAGGTACACTCTTGGTGGAGAATTGGAGAGAAAAACACCCAGGAAGCCCTATGGGAGGAGGGGAAATGGCCTGAACCTGCATAGTGAGTGCTGACATGCAGCCAGAGAGGGCGGAGAGCCAAAGCTATGGAAAGCCAGAGCTGGCAGCATTCTTGAGATGGAGGGAGGATAGACTGTACCAACCCATGAGGTTAGAGCAGAGAATATGGTGTGTGTCCAAACTGCAGTCCAGGGTGCTGGTAGTTGCTGGCAGTTGTCAGTGGTCCTAGTGGAAGTGTAGAGGGTTGTCCAAATCCAACCAATCACTCCAAAACAGAAACTGTGATCCAGCTGAGAGAGGGCAGGTGCCATTTTAAAACAGGGCAAAACTACAGAAGCCTACAGGTGTGCACATAACAGCTCACTGAGACAGGACACTTGAAGTTAGTGCTGGCAGCAGTGGCAGGCAGGCATTCAGCCAGTGACTCTAGGATGTGTGTGATCCAAAACTTCAAACAGTGGGCATGGCCCACAGCCCCCACTGACTCAGAGCTTGGCTGGGAAGCAGCTGGACAGCAATGAAGGACAGAGGGGTGCCGGTGCCAGCAGTGTCCTGTGGACTCAACAACTGTGGGAGACTTGAGCACTGAGACCATGGGGACTTGGTGGCTACAAGTAAAGGTGTAGGGCATAGCTGGGTATTGATTTCCCCCTTGCTCCTGGAACTTAGATGTTACCCTGGAAACTTGCCCCACCCTAAAGCATTGGCCAGAGCCCCTTGGCCACACTCACTATATACCTCCTGGTAGTCACTGGGAGGGCAGACATTCCAAGAAGCCACAGAAGCATACCCCAAAGACAAAAACCAACAAAAGGAAAAATTAAAAATCAACTCCACAAATGCTGAAAAATAAGAACCAAAATGCAAGAAACTAGAATAAGGAAGTCACCATGACCCTCCCAGAGGAACACAACATTTCAACATTAGAATGCTAAAGTAGAGATTAAGGAAATGCCAGAAATGCAATTTAGAAAATTAATCATAGGATGAGTCACTCAAAAAAAAAAATCAGAAGCAAATCCACAAAAGAAAATGATACATGACATGAATGAAAATTTTTTCCTAAGAAATTGAGAACTTAAAGAGAAATCAAAATGAAATTTTAGAAATGAAAATTTCAATGGATCAAATAAAAAAGTGGTGGAAAGCCTTAACAGCAGACTTGATGAGGCAGAAGAAAGAATATCTGAACTAGAAGACAAACTTTCAGAAATCTTACAATCAGGCAATAAATAAATAAATAAATAAAACAAAAAGAAATTAGAAAACCTAAAAACAGTGTTGGAGATTTAGGAG
Organism: Oryctolagus cuniculus; assembly: GCF_051225735.1. Lineage (NCBI taxonomy): Eukaryota > Metazoa > Chordata > Mammalia > Lagomorpha > Leporidae > Oryctolagus > Oryctolagus cuniculus. The sequence continues at coordinate 3,641,786 of NC_142887.1, read as the reverse complement.
ATACTCTCAAATGACACAACATGTGCATCTTAGGAGTTCCTGAACGAGTGGAAAGAGAGAAGGGAATAGAAAACCTATTTAGTGAAATAATTACAGAAAACTTCCCCAGTTCGGAGAAAAGATTCTAAAATGTGCACAAGAGAAACATCAGATTACTCTCAGAGGCTCGCCAATTAGACCCACAGCTGACTTCTCATCAGAAACCCTACAGGTTAAAAGGGAATGGTGAGATAGAGTCCAAATCTTAAAAGAAAAAAACCTGTCAACCCAGAATATTATACCCTGAAAAGTCTGCATTTATGAATGAAGGTGAAATGAAGATCTTCCATAACAAACAGAAACTGCAAGAATTTGGCAACACTTGTCCAGCCTACCAAAGATGCTTAAGGATATGCTACACACAGAAACACAGAAAGATAGCCAGCATTATGAAAGAATGAGAAGGCAGAAAACCCACCAGGAAAAGTACAAAAGAAATCCAAAGTCAACAACAGGAATATTTATGGAAAATGGCAGAACCAAGTTATCATTTACCAGTAGTCACTTTGAATGTAAATAGCCTCAATTCTTCAGTTAAAATATACAAACTGGCTGAATGACTGTAAAACAAGAGCCATCTATTTTCTACTTAACAAGAAAAACATCTCATCAACAAAGATACAAGCAGATTGAAACTGAAATGATGGAAAAAGATAATCGATGGTAACAGAAACCAAAAAACAGCTCGTGTTGCCATCCTAAAATTAGAGAAAATAGACTTTAACATAAAAACTGTTAAAAGAGATTAAGAAAGGCACTATGTAATAACTAAGGGATCAAACCAAAAAGAAAATGTGACTACAATAAATGTATATACACCCATTACAGGGCATCTGGCTACTTAAAAAATATTAATAGACCTAAAGGTAGACAGACTTCAATACAATAGTAATGGAAGATTTCAATACCCCATTTTCAGCAATGGACATATAATCCAGACAGAAAATTAGCAGGGAACAATAAAGTTAATTGACACTATAGAATACATATTCTTCTCATCAGTGCATGAAACTTTCTTTAGGATAGATAATATGCTAGGCCACAAAGCAAGTCTCAGCAAATTAAAAAAAAAAAATTATTCCATGCATTTTCTCTGACCACAATGGAATAAAACTAGAAATCAACAACTCAAGAATCTCTAGAATATATATAAACACATGGAGACTGAACCACAAGCTCTTGAATGAACAGTGGGTCATTGAAGAAATCAAAAAATTTCTGGAAACAAATGAAGGTGATAATACATCATATCAAAACCTATGGGATACAGCAAAAGCAGTGTTAAGAGGGAAGTTCATAGCAATTGGTGCCACCAGGAAAAACTGAAAAGGTACCAAATAAGTGGATCTCAAGGACCTAGGATATCAACAACAAACCAAACCCAAAACAAGTAGGAGGAAAGAAATAATTAAAATTAGAAAAGAAACAAAATTGAAACAAAAGATACAAAAAAACAGTGAAATAAAAAGATTTTTTTTGGGGGGGTGGGTTTGAACTGACTTTTTTATTCTGTAAATGTGAATTTTACAAAGCGTTTTTATCATGAACGAAACATCCTGGGCTCCTGCCTCGGCCCGGGAGCCCCCGCACCCTGGCCGGGAACGCGCCTGTGGCTGTGGCCCCGGGGTCGCGGCCCAGACGCCAGGGCAGCCGGGAGCCAGTGAGGAAGAGGGAGACACTTCCTCCCTCTTCAGACGAACAGAAAACTAAAGCTGGCGTCCCGGCGGCTGCGTCTGCCTGGGAGGCCGCGCGTTCACAAGTCCCGGACGCCCTGCGGCCCCGCCCTCTCCCCGCACGCACGGCTTCCTAGCGTTTGCACCCACTGCCATCCACATTTTCAAGTCAAAAATATTTATACATTTTATGCTGAGTGCTTTTTTTTTGTCTGCTAAAAATAGTATTGCAAGTTTTGGCTTCTTTTGACATAGAAGTTAGAGTCGTACACAAGGCTAACGACGGAAGCGACTGATCGCGCAAGCAGGGCACCCACCCTGAGGCTTCTCCATCCTGCGGTTTGCCTTTCCTTGTATTTTTTTCCCAAAGAAACAAAACAAAACAGACAGACGGACGGACAGGAGACCACCTCTGCCACCTCGCGCTCCCAGCCCCACGGGGGAACCCGCAGCAGCGATTTTCTGAAACAGTAGTCACAGCGCCAGAGGCTGGCCCCATGGCCTGCTCACCGCGGCTGCGCAGGCCCCAGCCTCTCCCCGCCCGCTGCAAAGAGGCGTCCACAGTATGGCCCGCGTGACCCCGCGGTTGGCCGGCCAGGCCTCGTCACCCCCACCGCCCCTCCCCCGGCTCCAAGCACCACACCCCCGGGGGGCACAGTCACCCCCACCAGACGTCACCGACCCCGGGACCACCCTCCCGGGGGGACAGGGCCCACGCGGCTGGGCAGCCGGGCCCCTCCCGGCCGGCCGTCACACACCGCTTTGTCCACACTTGGGGCAAAGTAAGATAGAAAACCAAACGCAAAGTGAAGCGAGCACAGAGAACGCCATGCAGGCAGACGCCGCGGGTTCAAGTGCCAGGGCTCAGTCTCCAGGGCGTCTTTTGCACTTGTCCCAGCTGCCTCCTGGCCCCGCCCCTTGTGAGGGTCCCAGGCCGGCCCCCTCCCCAGCTCGGCCCAGGCCCCTCCGGCAAAAGGCAGCTCTAGAATTGCTACACGGCAAGCTCTGGGGTGCCCACGGGGTCCGGGCGGCTCTGGCAGCCCCCGTTTCTGGAATTAGTCATCATGTAAACAAGGCAGGGAGAGGGTCTGGCTTTCCCGGGGGTGGGGGTGGGGCGATGGAAAGACACTAAGGCACTCTGGAAGGCCCCTCGGAGCCCGGCCGCCCCGCGAGCGTTCTGGGTCGGAGTGGCACCCGGCAGGACAATCACGCCTCGCGGGGACACGTAGTGCAAACGCTCGGCCCAGCCCGCCGGGGGCCGGGGAGCTCAGAACCATTCACATTTTAGATTATTATGAAGTCAACCCACAGCTCCCGCCTTCCCACCAGACCAGAGCAGACGGCGATGACGAACACATAAGGAACACAGGTCACGGCATTGTGCTAGCCTGAGTGACCCAGGCGATCTCGCGTGGCCACCTCCCCCTCCCGCGGCCGGCGGCCCCTCCCTGTCTTGTGGGGGGTGGGGGGGCCCGCTTTGGAATGGAGGGGGACAGAGCTCTTCTGTCACCAGCCAGGACAGTCTCCTGGCTGTCCCCAGGGATGCTGAAATTAAAGTGCAAATCTGGCGGGGGGGGGCGGTGGATGGAAGAAAACTCCAAGGAGGACGGCGGGGGGCAGCCCTGCTTCCCCCCATGATCCTCTCCCCCCTCCAGGAAGACGGTTTTTTAAAAAGATAAAAAAAAATTGATACACCATTGGCACAACTAACCAAAAAAAAAAAAAAAAAAAAAAAAAAAAAAGAAGAAGAGACCCAAATCAATAAAATCAGAGATGGAAAAGGAAATATAACAGCAGATATCATAGAAATAAAAAGAATCATCAGAAACTATTAAAAGAGCAGTGTGCCAACAAACCAGGTAACTTAGAAGAAATGGATATATTCCTAGAAACATACAATTTACCAAAGTTGAGTCATGAAAATATAGAAAACCTAAATAGACTAATAACCAAGATGGAAATTGAATAAGTAATAAAGACCCTCCCAACAAAGAAAAGCCTAGGACCAGACAGCTTCACTGCTGAATTCTAGCAGATATTTTAAAAAGAACTAATTCCAACAAATAGGAGTGAATCATCCCAAATTCCTTCTATGAAGCATACATCATCTCAATGCCTAAACCTGGAAAAGATGCAACAGAAAGAGAACTATAGATCAATATCCCTAATGAACATAGACACAAAAATCCTCAACAAAATAGCTGATTGAATCCAACAAAACATCAGAAAAATCATTCATCATGACCAAGTGGGATTTATCCCAGTATTCAGTGATGGTTCAACATTCACAAATCAATTAATGTGATATACCACATTAGAAAACTGAAGAAGAAAAATCATATGATTATCTCAATAGATGCAGAAAAAGCATTTGATAAAATACAATATTCTTTCATGATGAAAACCCTAAGCAAAATGGATGTAGAAGGGACATTCCTCAACACAATCAAGGCAACATATGACAAACCCATGGCCAGTATCCTATTGAAAAGGTAAAAGCTGGCAGAATTCCTCCTAAGATCTGGAACCAGACAAGCATGCCCACTTTCACCATTGTTATTTAATCTAGTCCTGAAGGTTTAGCTCTATCTAGCTAAAACCTTAGGCAAGCCAAAGAAATCACAGAGATACAGATCAGAAAAGAGGAAGTCAAACTATTCTTATTTGCAGATGACATGATCCTATATATAGGAGATGCAAAAGACTCCACTGAGAGACTACTGGAACTCATAAAAGAGTTTGGTAAAGTGGCAGGATATAAAATCAACAGAAAAATCTTTATATACACAGAAAATGTCATGACTGAGAAAGAAGTTTTAAGATCAGTAGCATTCACTATTTGTTGAACTCTTAGTGTAGGGTTAATCTTATGAATATAAAGTAAAATGAAAATAGATCTTTATAAAAATTAAGACTGCGAAAGGAGAGAGAGGAGGAGGGAGGGTGGGATGAAAAGTATCAATATGTTCCTAAGTCAGTATGTATGAAATACATGAAATTTGTATACCTTAAATAATTTCTTTTTAAATCAGCAGTGAAGCCATTCGGTTCTGGGCTTTTCCTTGTTAAAAGGTCTTTATTACTGATTCAATCTCCATCTTGGTTATTGGCCTATTTAGGTTTTCTATGTCTTTGGGAGTCAATTTTGGCAGATTGTATGTGTCCATAAAACATTCCATTTCTTCTAGGATTTTCCAATTTATTGATGTATAGCTATTTGTAGTAGCTCTTCATGATTTTTTTTAAAGATTTATTTATTTATTTGAAAGGCAGAGTTGCAGAGTCAGAGAGAGAGGGAGAGAGAGAGAGAGAGAAGGTCCTGGCTGCTCCACTTCCAATCCAGCTCCCTAGTGATGAACCTGAGTAAACAGCAGAGGATGTCAAGTCCTTAGGCCCCTGTCACACCATGAGACCTCAATGAACTCCAGGCTCATGGCTTCAGATCAGCCCAGCTATGGCAGTTGCTGGCCATTTGGGGAGTGAACCAGTGGATGGAAGATATATGACTGAATGAGCAGATACTAACATGTCTCCCAGGAATGAGAATGTGCTTGTGAGAGGAGAATCTTAATGTCCCTATGGGTTAGCTCTTCAGATCAAGGATATACTACAGCTAATTCTCAGGCTTAGGGCATAAGCTACTACCTTGCTTTCTTCCAGAAAGAATGAGCTAGGATTAAACTGCAGAGTCCTAGGGACTGAGCCACCGGGAGCATTTAGATCACCACTCACACAGTTTTGAAACTTAGGACAAGGAAAAGAGTGAAGGGAGCTTTGAGGAGACACCACCTTGTAAACTTTCCAAGGGAACAAGCCAATGACATTCATGATAAGATATCTGCATTTATGGTAGCTAAAAGGACATGTGCAAACATTTTTGATTGGAAGAATCAACATCATCAAAATGTCCATTCTCCCAAAAGCAATTTATAGATTCAATGCAATCCCAATCAAGATACCAAAGACATTCTTCGCAGATCTAGAAAAAATGATGCTGAAATTCATATGGAGGCACAAGAGACCTCCAATAGCTAAAGCAATCTTGTACAACAAAAACAAAGCCGGAGGCATCACAATACCAGATTTCAGAACATACTACAGGGCAGTTGTAATCAAAACAGCATGGTACTGGTACAGAAACAGATGGATAGACCAATGGAACAGAATTGAAACACCAGAAATCAACCCAAACATCTACAGCCAACTTATATTTGATCAAGGATCTAAAACCAATTCCTGGAGCAAGGACAGTCTATTCAATAAATGGTGCTGGGAAAACTGGATTTCCACGTGCAGAAGCATGAAGCAAGACCCCTACCTTACACCTTACACAAAAATCCACTCAACGTGGATTAAAGACCTAAATCTACGACCTGACACCATTAAGTTATTAGAGAACATTGGAGAAACCCTTCAAGATATTGGCACAGGCAAAGAATTTCTGGAAAAGACCAGGGAGGCACAGGCAGTCAAAGCCAAAATCAACTATTGGGATTGCATCAAATTGAGAAGTTTCTGTACTGCAAAAGAAACAGTCAGGAGAGTGAAGAGACAACCGACAGAATGGGAAAAAATATTTGCAAACTATGCAACAGATAAAGGGTTAATAACCAGAATCTACAAAGAGATCAAGAAACTCCACAACAACAAAACCAACAACCCACTTAAGAGATGGGCCAAGGACCTCAATAGACATTTTTCAAAAGAGGAAATCCAAATGGCCAACAGGCACATGAAAAAATGTTCAAGGTCGCTAGCAATCAGGGAAATGCAAATCAAAACCACAAAGGTTCCACGTCACCCTGGTTAGAATGGCTCACATTCAGAAATCTACCAACAACAGATGCTGGCGAGGATGTGGGGAAAAAGGGACACTAACCCACTGTTGGTGGGAATGCAAACTGGTCAAGCCACTATGCAAGTCAGTCTGGAGATCCCTCAGAAACCTGAAGATAACCCTACCGTTCGACCCAGCCATCCCACTCCTTGGAATTTACCCAAAGGAGTTTAAATTGACAAACAAAAAAGCGGTCTGCACCCTAGTGTTTATTGCAGCACAGTTCACAATAGCCAAGACCTGGAACCAACCTAAATGCCCATCAATGGTAGACTGGATAAAGAAATTATGGGATATGTATTCTTTAGAATACTATACCACAATAAGAAACAATGAAATCCAGTCATTTGCAACAAAATGGAGGAATCTGGAACACATCATGCTGAGTGAAGTAAGCCAGTCCCAAAGGGACAAATACCATATGTTCTCCCTGATCGGTGACAATTGACTGAACAACAAAAAGGAAACCTCCTGAAGTGAAATGGACACTATGAGAAATGGTGACTTGATCAGCATAGCCCTGACTGTTAATGAACAACTTAATACATTATCCCTCTTAGTAGTTTTTTTGTCTGTTCTACTTAATATGACTGGTTTAATTTTGTAATTATCACACAGTTATTCTTAAGTGTTGAAAATTAACTGAAATGTGATCCCTGTTAAACATAAGAGTGGGAATAAGAGAGGGAAGAGATGTATAATTTGGGACATGCTCAAGCTGACTTGCCCCAATTGGTAGAGTTAGAAACATACCAGGGGATTCCAATTCAATCCCATCAAGGTGGCATGTACCAATGCCATCTCACTATTCCATGTTGTCGCTCCCCGTCTTCGTGGAGGAATGACACAGGACTCTGCGCTGTTCTTTTGTCTGCTCAGCCCTCCCCGGGTTTGCTGCTGGTTCTTCCCGGGTTAGCTACCGTCCCTTCCACCTCCGTGGAAGGGCGGTTCCCCCTAGCCACTTTCCCACTTCCGCGGGGGAGCGGCACACCGCCAGCCGGCTCTCTCAGGGGCTGCACAGGTGTTCCCCTTAGATGTTCCTGGTGCATGTTGTCTCTCTCCTCCTTTATAGTCCTCTTCCGCCAATCCCAACTTGGCTGCCCACATGCCGAGTATGCTGCTCTCCTCCAATCAGGAGCAGGATCAGCTCCTGGAGGTCATCACTCAAGTTGGCAAGAGGCAGCTGCGTAGAAGCTGTTTTCTCCTCTCCCAGCGCCATATTGTGGGAGAGCAGATGCATAGAATAAGTCTTAATTCCAGTAACTTAGTCTAGTCCGGGTTGCTCCTCACACAAGTGATCAATTTCAGTTCACAATTGATCATAATGAAAGGACTAAGAGTCAAAGGGAGCACATAAACAAGTCTAGTACCTGCTAACACTAACCGATAGAATAAATAAAGGGGAGAGTGATCCAACATGGGAAGTGAGATACTCAGCAGACTCATAGAATGGCAGATGTACTAAAGAGCACTCTAGCCTCAGAATCAGCCCTAAAGGCATTCGGATCTGGCTGAAAAGCCCATGAGAGTATTTCAGGCATGGAAAGCCAAGACACTCTGGCAAAAAGATCTCTGTGAGTGAGATCCCAGTGGAAAGAACAGGTCTTCAAAGAAGGAGGTACCTTTCTCTGAAGGGAGGAGAGAACCTCCACTTTGACTATGACCTTGTCTAAACAAGATAAGAATCGGAGAACTCAGAGGGCTTCCATAGCCTTGGAAACTCATGACTGGAGCATAGGGAGATTACTGATGCCATAAACAGGAGTGTCAATTTGTAAAGTCAACAACAGGAGTCACGGTGCACTTACTCCTCATGTAGGATCTCTGTCCTTAATGTGCTGTACATTGAGGCTTAATGCTATAACGAGTACTCAAACAGTATATTTCACTTTGTGTTTCTATGGGGGTGCAAATGGTTGAAATCTTTACTTAATGCATACTAAACTGATCTTCTGTAAAAAAAAAAAAGAAATTATCAATTCCCAACTTGACTCTCACTGGGATTAAACATGACAATAGGTCTGATCTGATTTCATCATCATTTAAAAAAAATCATCTATTATTTTTCACTTTATGTTTCTGTGTGGGAGCAAACTGTTGAAATCCTTACTTAATGTATACTAAGCTGATCTGTATATTAAGATAATTGAAAATGAATCTTGATGTGAATAGAAGGGGAGAGGGAGTGGGAAAGGGGAGGGTTGTGGGTGGGAGGGACGGTATCGGGGGGAAGCCATTGTAATCCATAAGTCGTACTTTGGAAATCTATATTCATTAAATAAAAGATAAAAAAAAAAAAGAAACCTTCTTCATGCTTACCCGATGTCTGGAAACTCACCTGTAGGTTTTTGCATAATAGAAACCTACAGGTGGGTTTTTTGATTTTTGCATACATAACTGATATTAACCATGTGTTCTCTGAATAACATTTCTCTTGGATTTAATAGCTTTTATGCACTATTTTATCTATCTTCTCCTGATAGCATTTTATTATTAATGGATGGAAAAAATAAATAAATGTCATCTGCTTTTTTTGTAAATTTTCTTATTAAAATTAGGTATATCCAAAAACAAAAACAAAAAAAATAAAAAAATAAAAAAAAAATTATTTTACTCATTTGAAATGCAGAGAAATAGACAGAAAAAAGAAAGGTTTTTTTTCCTCCTTCATCGATTCACTTCTCAAATGCATGCAACAACGATGACCAGGCTGAAGGGATGGACCAGGCTGAAGCCAGAAGCCAGAAACCAAATTTGGGTCTCCCATATGGGTGATAGAGACCTAGTACTTAGGCCATCATCCACTGCTTACACGAGTGTGTAATAGCAGCAAAGTGGATTGGAAGGAAGGCTGATACTCTGATATGGAATATGGACATCTGAAGTGACATCTTAACACCTGCTGTAGAGTCAAAATCAAAATGGAGTGAGTGTGGCTATGATTGCAGATCTCTTGCTTCTGTACATATTAGCTTTGCTTGCTAATGGCTAAGGGTGTGTCTTGTAAAACTATGTGGGCCAAAATTCCAAGGAAATAAGTTGAGAGAAATGTGTCCTGCACTGTTATCTTGCAACCATATTTTAGAGTTGTTATTGTTCCTGGGTTTTTTTATTGTTAACTGTTATCTTACAACCATATTCTGGGTTTTTTTTTTATTGTTCACTGCATACCAGGGGTTTGAAATTGTGAGCCTTAGTGGAAGAATACTGTAAAAAACTGTGTAACTCGCTGTTGGGGACCACACTCTGGTAAGGAGTGATGGTCCCAATCAGATGCCTTGCCTCTCATTTTCAATTAAATTCACGTGTGACTGTCACTTGTTTTTGTAATATTCTATTTTAGCTTACGAATGGATGCAACACTGCTCTAAACATCCACCAAAGCAGAGTTTTTACATGAGAATGATAAATAGGTTTTCTCCACTTTTTTCTTATGTGAAATGTTCACAAATAGAAAACAAACCATTTTTTATTCCTGTGGGAAAATGCTGATTGTTCTTTGGAAAAAGGCTGAAATACCAAAGCTGAATGAAAAGTATCATGGCAGAAAATATTTAATAGTGTTGGGAACTTCAGAGGGGAAGGTGCCATTTGACAATGTGGGGCTGAATGCAGATATTTAGGATTTATTTCCACATTTAATGGTTTGTCCCCTTTGAAACCCGTGGGGAAATTTAATCCAAATTATCATAGTAAGAGATGAGATCATGTGGAACCTGAGAGGAGGTGATTAGGATCAATTCTTTCATGTGATTAATGGGTTGCAGGTTTATCTCCAGGGGTCTGTTTCAGCAGTCACTTTACATTAGCCTCTCCTATACTCAGCTTTATTGGTCCACATGGTTCTTGTGCTAGGCCTTTGCCAATAAGAAGGCCAGCACCAGATGTTACCCCTAAAACCTGGGACCAAATCCTTGAGCCAAATAAAACCATTTCTTTGTAACTTACCCAGTCTGATACTGTGTTATTAACAAGAGAATACAGATTAAGATCCCAAGGAAGAGCCATGCTGAGAGGTCAGGGTCATGGACTAGAAATCTTGTTTCCCAACTCAGGGGGACCAGATCACCCCTGGTATGAGAGGAAGGTTTAAGGATCCTACAGATAACAGCAGATCCCCCCAGTGAATAGCATATCTGCAGGCATATTCCCTCTGAGGACCCTCTCATCCTACCACACTATTTAGGGAGACGTGCAGCTATCCAGAGGGTCTCCAGCACTGACCAGAAGTTTCTGTGTGCAGGAACAGGACAGAATGCCCAGGGGCCCAGCTACCTGCTCAATTCGAGCAAACTGGTCCAACACACTCACCATTTCCTTGCTTCCGTGATATCCAGGCGCCCTCTTGAGGGGTCTTGTGATGACCGAAATTTGCAGAGTGACAGCTAAGGCCTCTCTCGGGAGCAGATCCGGGGAGTACAGCGGTGCCAAAAAATAATATCGCACGTGGTTCCCCAATGATGCCCCTGGGCGCCTTGATTGAACAATTTGCCCAACCGGCAAGAATGCACGACGTCAGAAAAGGTGTAGCCAATCAGAATACCGTTAAGGTTCCTTGAGTCTGTTCCTGGAGAGGGGAGAAGCTTGGACTTAAGCTGCCTCCTTCTCTCAGATGGCAACTCTTCTGGCGGTAGGAGGCACTTTCCCCTCTTGATAGTCCCACCTCCTTGGATCCCCCCTCTTCCTCCCTCTCTCCAGTGATCACAATCCAACTGAGATCCCATGATCCTGCGCTTGCATGAGCTACAATTTACAAAATGTTGGCTGGACTGTTACCTTTCTTTTTCTTTGTATTCATAGCTTATGTTATGAGGTTGTTTGACAATTTTTTATATTGATTTTAAGACTAAAATATTATGTAGGTTAGTTTTTTGTTTCATTTCTCTTATAAGCATTTGATTTCTAGTCTGTGTTTTGTCCTTTAAAATGTTTTCTATTTGTTTCTTGCTGGTACATAGTAACCCAGTTGATTTGTATGTATTTATTTTATACCTAGTAAGCTTATTCTCTTATCAGTTTTATTTATCTAGGGATTATGTTGTATTTTCTCTGTATACAATAGTATCATCCAATAAATTAACAATTTTGTTGCTTAAAAGTTTATCAAAAATTTATACCTAATATTTCCTTTTTTGTTGTTTTATTTACCTGATTATACTTCCAAGATGAAGTTGGAGAGAAACAATGAGAAGAGATAGACTTGTCTAGATCTTTTCCCATTTAAAAAGCTTGCAATGTTCTGTAGTAATTATGCTGCCATAGGTTCATTTTATACAATCTTAGTCGGAATGTGGAAGTTGCTATTTTAATATTCTATTAGTTGTTGTGTGTTTATGGCCCAATGATGAATTTTATTACATGTTTTTTAACATTTACTCTAAATGATCACATTATTCTCTTGTATTTTTCACTCATGTGAATGTTTACTCTATTTGTTCCAGACTGTTAACCCCCTTTGAACATTTTAGTATATTCTGTTCATTATTAATTTATTATCATTTCATATTTTTGCAGAACAACCCCCCAAACTTGTTGGAAGTGTTGTTTTAGAACCCCAAACATGGCCTACTTGTCCAACATGCAGAAAGCCAATTACTGACATCAATGTAGAAGGAAAAAGGTGTTTATTTCAAAGACAGGCCGGCGCCGCGGCTCACTAGGCTAATCCTCCGCCTAGCGGCGCCGGCACACCGGGTTCTAGTCCCGGTCGGGGCGCTGGATTCTGTCCCGGTTGCCCCTCTTCCAGGCCAGCCCTCTGCTGTGGCCCGGGAGTGCAGTGGAGGATGGCCCAGGTGCTTGGGCCCTGCACCCCATGGGAGACCAGGAAAAGCACCTGGCTCCTGGCTCCTGCCATCGGATCAGCGCGGTGCGCCGGCCGCAGCGCGCCGGCCGCGGCGGCCATTGGAGGGTGAAGCAACGGCAAAGGAAGACCTTTCTCTCTGTCTCTCTCTCTCACTGTCCACTCTGCCTGTCAAAAAAAAAAAAAAAAAATTTCAAAGACAGAGCAAGAATCCATGCAGCTATTGCTTAATTCCTAGATTCCCCAAGGAGTAAGGGTTGAAGGTTTTTATAAATGAAAGCTAGGGCTGACAGGTGGAGGTTTATCTTGTGTGCAAGGCCCTGGTGTTTCAGTGGTACTCATGACCTTCCTTTGATTGGTGGCATGGTGCACTTTAAGGGATTATTTTTACAATGGCCCAGTGGGCTGGGGGACTGGGGGACTACGTATAAGTGGTGGTTATCTTTTGCCCAGACCTGGAATTTCCATGCTGAATCTGGAATCCCCCTAAACAAACCCATCCAGGGAATATTGACCAGCAGGATTTGATCTACTGCAGGAGCAAGTGCCTCCTTGTACTGTGGGAGAATGGCATTTAATTTTAATCATATCCTTTGCCTTTTACATTAAAAGCATTCTAGGTGCAGGCACATAGGTGATGAATGAAGTAATAAAGTTTATTTAAAAGGTAAGAAAGCAAGCACAGACATGAGTGGGCATAATTGAAGAGTAGAGTTGATCAGAGAATGCGTAGGGGAAAGGAAATATAAAGACGGTACCTCACCACCTCCATTAGTCTTGATCTCCAATGGAAGACAGCATAAGCACTTCCCAGCACCTCCTTTTATGAGATAATGTGGTCATTTGTGAGGTTTATGGCAGCTCCATAAAATTCCAAGTGGAGCTCAATATACATATTTACATGACTTTCCCCTAGGTCCCAGATGAAAAGAAGGTTTCCTGGGAAAGGAGGTGTTCTGACAAATATTGTAGAATTACACGGGGGCAGGGCTTTATGGCTTTTGACCTCCAGCTCACTTAGCTACCTTATCCCATATCACATGAGCCTGATGATTTGTCAGTATAGCTGTATCACTTCTTCAATTCAGTGAATTTCTTTTGGTAATGGACAAGCAAGGACCTTGGTCTAGGGAAACAAATGAGATGATGGGTCCTGCCTTTACATTATAGGGGTTCAGTCACAATATGTAATTTAATATAATAATACTTTGTTATCTCTTATATATTTGTTATCTCTTATATATTTGTATCTCTTACATAGAGAGATGGTCCTTAAGTTCATTTTTATTTCATGTCCTTGTCTAACTTTGTAATCAATGTAATGCTGATTCCTGTGGGGAGCAACTGAGACTAGACTAAGTTACTGGAATTAAGACTTATTCTATGCATCTAATCTCCCACAGTATGGCACTGAGAGAGAGACAAAACAACTTCTACACAGCTGCCTCGCCAATTCGACTGATAAACTGCAGGAGCTGATCCTGCTCCTGATTGGAGGAGAGCAGTGTGCTCAGCGTATGGGCAGCAGAGCATGGATTGGTGGAAGAGGACTATAAAGGAAGAGAGAAACAACATGCACCAGAGAACATCTGAGGGGAACATCTGAGCAGCCCCCGAGAGAGCCGGCCGGTGGTGTGCCGCTCCTCCATGGAAGCAGGGAAAGCGGTGGGGGGGGGTGCCGCCCCTCTGCAGAGGCGGGGGGCCGGCAGCTAATCCGGGACAGCATTGTTCCTCTGTGAGTGAGGGACTGGCAGCAAACCCAGGAAGAGCCGGGCAAAGAGAACAGCACAGGGTTTAGTGTCGTTCCTCTGCGAATGGGGGAGCAACAGATTCACACCAAAACTATTTCCTGTTTGGTTCCACTTTGGATAAATATAAAAAATTTTGGAATTTTTTTCTTCCTTAAAAGTTATCTCACTGTCCACTCTGCCTGTCAAAAAAAAAAAAAAGTTTGGGCTGTTCCAAAAATCTGGGACTGAAATTTCGTTTGTAGAAATGGTTTGTTGGCTCTTTTCATTTGTAAAATATTGATTCACCCTGTTTAGTTCATGAGACATTTTCCTATTTATGTTACATTCACATTTTAATATTCTGAGTTCAAAAATTTGGTGGACTTTTGTGGTGCAATGAGAAGGCCATGCCAAGATGGCTGCTGGCAATGGAAACTGCCTGGCAACAGGTTGTGATTGGATGGCTTTGGAAACTGCCTGGCAACAGGCTGTGATTGGTTAGGGCATAGACAGCCCCTTGACCAGATTGGCTGCCTTGGCTATTTAAGCTGCTATACCAACTGAAATAAATAAGTCTGTGGGCTGCTTGCAGCAGGCTGTCTCCTGGGGTCTGTGTGGTGACTCCATGCCTCCTGCTCTCACAACACTCCTCCTCTCAGAACGCATCAACCTCAAAATCTGGTGCCCAATGTGACTGAGAGAGAAATAGCCTATCAAACTCGATGAGGTCCCCCCTTGATTTCGGCAAGTAGGCCCCTCGGTGTTTTGTGTGCTGTTTGGTTCTGTAAGGGTGAGCACAGAACTCCCTCCTATGCCCCTTTCCTTCTCTTTGTCCTTGGTCTAAGTGCCCCAGTTAGGCACACAACACCCAGAAGCATAACACTGCTTCTCAGCTCCTCCTTTTACTTTCAGGTTGCCTGTTAAATTCACATAAGGGGCTGATCATCCCAGAATTCAGAACCAAGTCATCTTCCCTCACTTGTCAGAGGTGACACTCTAGAGACACCATGTGGGCATACAGCCTTGACCTAAAAATCAAGGAAGTCCCCCACTAAGCACAGGACATACGTACAATCTGATACACCACTGTCTGTCCATCTAAGATAGGGAACCCCTGCAGAATGCCATCAGCTGCTGAGGTGCTAGGAATTTTTTTTTTGACAGGCAGAGTGGACAGTGAGAGAGAGAGACAGGGAGAAAGGTCTTCCTTTTGCCATTGGTTCATCCTCCAATGGCCACCGTGGCTGGTGTGCTGCAGCTGGCACACTGCGCTGATCCGAAGGCAGGAGCCAGGTGCTTCTCTTGGTCTCCCATGGGGTGCAGGGCCCAAGCACTTAGGCCATCCTCCACTGCACTCCCGGGCCACAGCAGAGAGCTGGCCTGGAAGAGCGGCAACCGGAACAGAATCCGGTGCCCCGACTGGGACCAGAACCTGGTGTGCCGGCACTGCAAGGCAGAGGATTAGCCTATTGAGCTATGGCGCTGGCCTTAGGAATTTGTTTTGTTATGGCAGCAGTGCTGTGCATGTCTTTCCTTTGGCTAGAGTTGGGGTGGCACACTGCTCTTAAGTGTTCAAACATGGGAAAGATAACCCCCTCTCAGAAGCGCACACATATTACCAAACACAATGACTCTGTGAGTAAAAAGAGCCTGTCACTCCAGGCCTCTGCCTCATAGGCAACAGTTGATAACTTAGGGAGAGAGAGCTCCCACAGTGAAAATGACATGGCAGCAGACAACGCAACAATGCCTAGTCAGCCACCCCCAAATACTCATGGAATGAACTTAGACAACCTCGAGGCAATAACCCATGCAAAGTCATCCCATCCACACCCAGTGAGGACCCCCACACTTGTGGCAGTCCTCAGGCACCTCGGGCTCTCAGGGCAGTCCCACCCATATGTTTGCCATTAATGTAGGAGAGGACACAGAATTCAGGACTGGATGACCTTACTATGCTAAAAAATAAATGATCTTGGCCAGCACTGTGGCTCACTTGGCTAATCCTCCACCTGCGGTGCTGGCACTCTGGGTTCTAGTCCTGGTTGGGGTGCCGGTTCTGTCCCAGTTGCTCCTCTTCCAGTCCAGCTCTCTGCTGTTGCCCGGAAAGGCAGTGGATGATGGCCCAAGTGCTTGGGCCCTGCACCCACATGGGAGACCAGGGGGAAGTACCTGGCTCCTGGCTTCAGATCGGTGCAGCACGCTGGCTGTAGTGGCCATTTGGGGGGGGGGTGAACCAATGGAAGGAAGACCTTTCTCTCTGTCTCTCTCTCACTGTCTAAATCTGCCTGTCAATAAATAAATAAATAAATAAATAAAATTTTTTTAAAATGACCTTACTATGCTAAAAAAGGCTTCTCAAGAGTCAGGCCCTGACTCTCCCTACTTCGAACAGGTGCTCACACAATGGGCAGTGAATCTTCAAACTCATTTTGATTGGGTTACACTGCTCAAAGCATATCTGTCAAGACCACTGTTCTTACAGTCAAAAGCCTCCTATGAGGAAGAGGATGAAACCGTGGTGAGGAATAATGCTGCCTGGGGAATTGCAGTAAACTTTGATTTGCTTAGAGGCCATGGCACCTACATATATTCTCATTGAAGGGCCTGTTTTGATCAGGTCAGAGATTTGGCACTTAGAGCCTTAAAAATTATAAATCCTCCTAAATATAGTCAGCTCTTTAGAAACCTAGTTCAAGGCCCAGGTGAATGGTTCCCTGATTTCCTTGCCAGAGTCTTGGAAGCAATAGAGAAAAGATTACTGCTTGGCCCCAATCAAGAAAATCTGGTCAAACAATTAGCTTGGGAAGGCGCTACTAGAGGCAAAAGCTGTAATTGCCCCAGTCTGTAAGGAAGACCTTTCTAAATGGATAGTAGCTACAAAGGAGGTAAACCCTGCTGATACACCCATACAAGCCATACAAGCCCTAACTGCAGCCATTAACAAACTGAACACAAGGAAGTCTAATGACCCTCCAGTTTATTGGGGATGTCGGGAAACAGGACACCTACGGCAAAACTGCCCAAACACTGACAGATGGGGCAAGCCCAAAATGCTGTGTCCCAGATGTAAAATAGGCTTTCATTGGGCAAAAAATTGCAAGACCAAGCCTTTAAACACTCCCAGCGGGGTGGCCCTCAGCCCAGCAAGTAAGATATTGACCACTAACTGGTCAATATCTTCAATCTGAGGTCAAAATGGACCCTATACTTAGATGACATTGCCTTTGTGGGTTTAATTGATATGGGGGCAGATGCCACTATCTTAAAAGCTAGGGATGCAAGAAAAATTCAACATTGGAAGACAGCGCCCAGGCCCAACCTCCAAGGTGTTGGAGGATTAAAATTGGCTGATCATGTCATCATGCCTATAATGTGATGAGATGACAGCAGAGATACAGGAACCATCTTTCCACTAATTGCTGATGTTACCATGACCTTATGGGGGAGAGATGTGCTCTCACAAATGCAAATGGTCCTTACTATGGATCACAAATCTCCATGAGTCAACAGCTTTAATGGAGAGCCTACAAGTAAGATTCACCCCCAATTCTATGAGCCACTGTTCACCTCATAAAAAAGCCACACCCAATCCCCACTGAATGAGGAAAAACAGGAAACATCTTGGTAGAAGAGTGGCCAATATCACAACCCAAACTTGGCATCCTTACAGAATTGGTACAAGAACAATTGTAAAAGGGACACATAGAGCCCTCCACTAGCCCTCACAACATTCCCATTTCCGTGATACCAAAGAAACAGAGAAAATATAGGCTACTACAGGATTTGAGGGCCGTCAACAAAATCATAAAAAAGAAGAGAACATTCCAGGCTGGTATTCCCCATCCAGGGGCCATTCCTAATGGATAGCACATAGTTACCATTGATATCAAAGATGGCTTCTTTTCCATTCCCATCATGGAGGAGGATAAGGCCTACTTTGCCTTTACAGTATGGGAGCCAAATTTCAAGCTCCCCACAAAAAGATTTCTCCCACAAGGCATGAAAAATTGCCCTGCCATTTACCAAAGATACATTTCTCATGTGACCAGCACACTTAGAGATCAGTGCTTGGTCATACATTATGTGGATAATATCTTACTTGCTTACAAGAATGCAGAAACTCTGAAGGCCTGTCTAATTGAGACAGTAAGAAATTTACAATTCTGGGGCCAGTGCAGTGGCGCACTAGGTTAACCCTCCACCTGTGGCACCAGCATCCCATATGGGCGCCGGGTTCTAGTCCCAGTTGCTCCTCTTCCAGTCCAGCTCTCTGCTGTGGTCCAAGAAGGCAGTGGAGGATGGCCCAAGTGCTTGGGCCCCTGCACCCACATGGGAGACTGGGAAGAAGCTCCTGGCTCCTGGTTTTGGATCAGCATAGCTCCAGCCATTGCAGCCATCTGGGGGGTGAACCAACGGAAGGTAGACCTTTCTCTGTCTCTCTTTCTCCCTATCTGTAACTCTAGCTGTCAAATAAATAATCTTAAAAAAAGAAATTTACAATTCCTGGGTTTGTCTATTGCCACAGAAAAGGTACAACATTTTCCTCCCTTTCAATTCTTGGATTATCAAATCTCCTCCCATATATCTCCAATGGGCCTAAACCTAAAAGTCAAGCATAAATACTCACTTAATGAACTTCAGCAACTATGCAGCCAAATCAATTGGCTGAAGCCCTTCCTTCCCCTAACACCTGCAGAGCTTAGACTGCTATTCGATTTACTAAGGGGAACAGCCCTTCTTCAAAAATTATATTGACACCAGCAGCCAAACCCACTATAGGAAAGATCAGCACCCAGTTGTCAAATTTTAAAACATTTAGATATGACTCTCAGGTGCCTCTGTTTGCCATAACCATATGTACCCTCAAGACCCCCTTAAGGAGTTATTTGGCAACAACACAGACCACTTTTTTGGGTGCACATAACCTGGAGCAAGTGTCATAAAATAGTTAACAAAGAAGATGCCATCCTTATGATGGGACTTAAATTAAGATAGTATGCCAATAAGATATTTAATACAGAACCAGACATAGTGGTCCTATCCCTATCACAATTAGAACTGTCCACATTGATGCAGAATAGCATGCTCTTTCATACTTTAATGATAAATTTCCCAGGACAGGTTGACAATCACCTTCCAGTGGACAGGCTACTCCAGACGTTACAAACCTTAGAAATAGACTATCCAAAACATGCTTTCCCTGCTAATCAACCTATACCCATAGCATTGTGTGTGTTTACGGATGCCAACACGTCACTGTTTGGAATAGTGATCAAATCCTCAACAGAAAAAGATAAGATCCATGTAAAACCCCACGGGGGATCAGTACAGTTGGGAGAAATAAGGACAATAGTCAAGGTTCTACTCTTTAGCCAGGATGGGCCGGTAAATATATTTTTGGACAGCAAATACTCAGTACAGGTAGCAAAGGCGATCCCTTCTGCAGTCTTTAACCTGACCAATACGCCAATTGACAGATGTTCACAACACTTAAAGAGCTAACTGAGAACAGAAAACACCCATGGTATATCTCACACATAAGATCACATACTGGGTTACCTGGCTTTATTTTCCAAGGCAACAAAAAGGTTGATCGTCTTATCTCCTGCAACACAGCTTCCATTGGACACCTAGAACAAGGCCATATTCTACACCAAAAATTTCATATGTCAGCAAGCAACATAAAATTGCTTTTCCCAGAGCTAACAATGATCCAATGCAAATGCCTAGTGCACTCTTGCAAGAATTGTGCACCCCTCGTCCTGTTAGGCCCACTGCAACAAGCAGGAGTGAACTCATGAGGCCTTGCTCCTAATAAGCTCTGGCAAGTGGACACCACTCACATGAACTTCTTTGGTAAACTTAAATTTGTCCATGTGGTGGTACATACTTATTCAAAGGCTGTATTTGCAACAGCCCAATATGGAGAAAAGGCTAGTAATGTGATAAAGGCAGTCAAGTCAGCCATGCTGGTCCTTGGTGTCCCCTGGATCATAAAGACTGATAACAGGCCAGCATATACATCACAGGAATTTAATTCCTTCCTGAAATCCTGGAACATACAGTCTGCCACAGGTATCCCATTCAACCCACAGGGACAGGCAATCATTGAAACAACTCATAGGACAATTAAAGATCTCTTTCAAAAACAGAAAAACAATCATATGCCCCCAGACACACGGCTTGCTTTGACTGAGGTCCCTTTCACTATCAATTTTCTTACTTTTGATCCCCAAGGGATAAGCCCAGCTTATAAACACTGGGGATCCTTTCCATCCCAGACCCCAGCCCCTATGGTTAGGTGGAAAGAACCCCCTCATAGGAGAATGGAAGAGACCACACCCTCTGCTAACCAAAGGTGGAGGATATGCTTGTGTCTTTCCAGAGAATGCAGGATAGCCCATTTGGGTAGCAGTCAGAAACATCAAGCCTGCAACTGACAGTCAACCAGAACCAGCTGAACAAGACTGAGAGTCCACCTCGTTAGCAGATGCACCTGCCCTATCATCCTAGCCTGAGAAACTGCCCATGGCCACATCTGCTACTGCTTTATACCCCACTTAGCTCTGGTCAGCCACTCATACTGCCCACAGCCTGTGTGTGGTCATGCCGTTCCTGATTACCATTGTCCCTCATTCCTACCTCCATCTGAGGAAGCACTCCTGTGGTCTCCCATTTTGAGCACTGGTTAGTCAACAAGGGCAAGATCCCCTGGGAGACAACCTAAGACAGGCACAGCCACATATGGATTCCACAAGGAAATGGGGTCAACAATGGTATGGCCAAGAATCATACCTCCTATTGCTCAAAAATAAGCAAAAAGTGGGAAATGTGGTGGAATGAGAAGGCCATGCCAAGATGGCTGCTGGCAATGGAAACTGCCTGGCAACAGGCTGTGATTGGATGGCTTCAGAAACTGCCTGGCAACAGGCTGTGATTGGTTAGGGCATAGACAGCCCCTTGACCAGATTGGCTGCCTTGGCTATTTAAGCTGCTGTACCAACTGAAATAAATGAGTCTGTGGGTTGCTCGCCTTAGGCCTGCTTTCACCCAACTCCCGGGGTCTGTGTGGTGACTCGCGCCTCTTGCCCCACCACGCTCTTCCTCTCAGAACGAATCTACCTCAACAGATTTTGATCTCTTTTAAAAATTATACTCCTAATTCAGAAACTCGTCTTAATATTTTTAAATATTTATTTATTTATTTATTTGAAGGCAGAGTTACAGAGTCAGAGCCAGAGAGAGGGGTGGGGGAGAGAGAGAGAGAGAGAGGTCTTCCATCTGCTGGTTCACTCCCAAGATGGCCACAACAGCCAGAGCTACACCAATTGAAATCCAGGAGCCAGGGTCTTCTTTTGGGTCTCCCACACAGTTGCAGGGGCCCTAGGACTCGGGCCATCTTCTATTGCTTTCCCAGGCCATAGCAGGGAGCTAGTTCAGAAGTGGAGTAGCTGGGACTCAAACCAGCACCCATATGGGATGCTAATACTGCAGGTGGCGGCTTCATGCACTACATCACAGCACTGGCCCCTTTAATATATATTGAAAGGCAGAGTTAGAGAGGGAAAGAGAGAGATCTTTTTTCCACTGGTTCACCCCCCAAATGGCTACAATGGTCAGGGTGGGATCAGACTGAAGACAGGGGCCTGGAATTCCATCCAGGTCTCCCACATCAGTGACAGGGGTCCAAATATTTTTTTCCATCTTCTGCTGCTTTCACAGGTGCTGAGACTTGAGCAGTGCACTTGTGGGATGCAGGCATTACAGGTGGAGGATTAACCTACTTTTCCACAAAGCCAACCTCTCCTCTTAATATCTTGTTAAGATCTTTGATATCTGTAAGGCTAATTCTATTTGATTTGTGAAATTTGTTATTTGTGTTGTGTTGTATTTGTGTTTTTCTCTTAAACACTTTTATCAGATACGAATTTTGTCAATGTTGTCACATCCTGGTTGGGGAGCTGCTTCCCCTAGTCTATGGACTTGTTGTTCAGCATAGAAATAAAGAGAAGAGGGCAGCATTGTGACATATTTGGTTAAGCTACCACCTCTGATGCCAGCACCCTATATGGGTGCCAATTCATGTCCTGGAAGCTCCACTTCTGATTCAGCTTTCTTCTTGCTAGTGTGCCTGGGAAAGCAGGATAAGACAGCTCAAGTACTTGGCACCCTGCACACACATGGGGAGACCAAGAAGAAGCTTCTGGCTCCTGGCTTGTGCTTCACCCAGCCCTTGCTGTTGTGGCCAGTTGGGGAGTGAACCAGCACATGGAAGAACTCTCTGTCTCTCTCATTCTCTCCCCATACCCAACACTAACTTTCAAATAAATAAACAGCTCTTTAAAAAAAGAAATAAGGAGAAAAGTACAAGAGAGAGTACAAGAGTGAGAGCAAGCTTATTTGCAATAAATGACAGAAGCTTGCACATGTTGGGGAAGGGACTTGGAGTTGGCAATCCATTGCCTCCAGGGGGTTGGTCTGTTTTATGCTATTTCTTCTTCCCCTCTCTTATGTGTTATGTACTAATGCCTTACCTAGTGCATGTAGTAGAGGTCATGTTTGGGTTGGCTTCCCTGTCTCTGTCCAGGAGTACAGAAGGGATAAGTAATTGGATCCCCTTCCTCTGTGCAGGAAGTATTGGTAATTGACTAATATTTTCCATATCCTTGTCTTAGGTGCCATACCATTCCTCTTCCTCTCTTTGGTCTATTCTAAATTATGCTTTGTTACATTTTATTTTTCCCTAGAGAGGTAGAATTTTTCTGGAATTTTCCCAAAGCCTACTCTTTTCTCTAACCCTGCTTCAGGGTCCCTCTTGCCCTACAATATGATTTAAAACTTTTTTTTTTTTTGCTTATTAGTTTCTGCTGTACATTTTTACTACAGGTATTTCATGGATGTTTACTATTCTTTTTTTCTTCGCATTTATTCTATGCTATTTTAGGATGATCATTTTAGTTCTTAAGAAGAAAACCGGACCGAGCTGCGGGACCGAGCCACGGGACCGAGCTGCGCAAGCTGCAGGGTCTGCGCGCCAGTGCTCGAAGGGGAGTGCCTGCCACACAGACAACAGCTGGGAGACTTGGGACTTCCAGGGCTCTGAGTCCACACATCGGCGCTGGAAGGGGAGCGGACCTGCGTGGAGAGCGTGGGAGCCCACAGTTCGGGACACCAGCGGCAGACTCAACACACCAGTGCTGGAACGCGAGGTGAGCCGAACCTCAATAACCCGAGACACTGGCAGGCAAGCGGAGAGAGGAGACTAGAGGGAATGACCCCCGGGGTGGGGGGGGGGAACTTCACCAAGCTAACTGGAAGAGAGAGAGAGGAAAAAAAAGGTGACTGGTACGGACACGGGTTTCTCTCTCTCCGCTCACCTCTCAAGGGCGAGCAAGACAAAGAGCAGGTGCCATCTTGGACATACATCATAAGCAGAGCGACCTCAGGTCTGCACTGGCCCTGAGCCTAGCAGAAAAACCTGACTCTGGGTGGGGCGAATTAACAGGAGATTAGGACCTAGTAAATTTGTGGTGCTACTGAACTGAGACTGTGAAAAAAGAGACGGTGGGGGAGAGAACTCACGGAATTCACGTGAGCACTCTCCAGAGACGCTACAATTCCGTAACTTTGGCAACCCAGTGGGAGACTGAAGGAGAATTTGAGCCCACTCTGAGGGCCGAACAGATTCCCTGTGTGGTCCTTGGGAAAGAGCTTCCGATCTCTGGCTCCTGCGGGTATATCATTTGCCTGCTAACTACCTCCAACTTCGTTCAGCTGTGCAGAATAACTTCCCTTTTGAATCAAAAAAAAAGAGAGAGAGAGAGAGAGAGAGGTTTACCACGCCTAACCTGGGAGTGTCACCTTTGGCACACCAAACAGAGCTCTCAGGCCACACCCATCTCAAGCCCTAAGGCTCCATCAAAAAAAGATAGTCCACTTAATCTAGAGTCATAGTATAACAAGAAAAAGCACCACAGTGAAGAAACCAAATATCTCCAATATGCCAAATAACAAACGCAAAAACCAAGGTAATAACAAGGAAGTCACCATGAAGCCCTCAAATGAAAAAGACACACCAATTCAAGATTATGAGGATGATGACATAGAAGAAATGCAAGAAGCAGATCTCAAAAAATTGATAAGAACATTAAGAAGTTCTCAAAAACAAATTCTTGAACTACAGAAATCCTTAATGGACAAGATAGAAAATCTCTCTCATGAAAATGAAATATTAAGGAGGAATCAAAATGAAACGAAACAACTAGTACAACAGGAAACTGGGATAGTGACTGAAGTGAAGAATTCAATAGATCAAATGAAAAACACAATAGAGAGCCTTACAAACAGAATGGGTGAAACAGAAGAGAGAATATCGGACTTAGAAGACAGAGAACAGGAAAGGATACAGTCAAACCAAAGAAAAGAAGAGGAAATTAGAAATCTAAAACATATTGTCGGAATCTGCAGGATACTATTAAAAAACCCAACATTCGGGTTCTAGGAGTTCCTGAAGGCATGGAGAGGGAGAAAGGATTAGAAGGCCTTTTTAGTGAGATATTAGCAGAAAATTTCCCAGGTTTGGAGAAGGACAGAGAAATCCTAGTACAGGAAGCTCACAGAACCCCTAATAAACACGACCAAAAGAGATCCTCACCACGACACGTTGTAATTAAACTCTCCACAGTGAAACATAAAGAAAAGATCCTAAAATGTGCAAGAGAGAAACGTCAGATTACTCTCAGAGGATCTCCAATCAGACTCACAGCTGACTTCTCATCAGAAACTCTACAAGCTAGGAGGGAATGGCGAGATATAGCCCAGGTACTAAGAGAGAACAACTGCCAGCCCAGAATATTATATCCTGCAAAGCTATCATTTGTGAATGAAGGTGAAATAAAGACTTTTCATAGCAAACAGAAATTGAAAGACTTTGTTGCCACTCGTCCAGCCCTGCAAAAGATGCTTAAAGATGTGTTACACACAGAAACAAAGAAACACGGTCATCGATATGAAAGAAGGTAAAGGAAGAAAACCAAGGAAGGAAAGCTCACAGCAAAAGATCACAGGGAATTCAAAGCATATATTAGAACTTATCTTTGGCAAATGGCAGGGCAAAGTTACCACTTATCATTAGTCACATTGAATGTGAATGGCCTGAACTGTCCAGTTAAAAGACACCGATTGGCTGATTGGGTTAAGGAACAAAACCCATCTATTTGCTGCTTACAAGAAACACATCTTTCCAACAAAGATCCATACAGACTGAAAGTGAAAGGCTGGAAAAAGATATACCATGCCAACAGAAATGAAAAAAGAGCGGGCGTGGCCATCTTAATATCAGACACCATAAACTTTACCACAAAAACCGTTAAGAGAGACAAAGAGGGACACTACATAATGATTAAGGGATCAATTCAACAGGAAGATATAACAATTATCAATGTATATGCACCTAACTACAGGGCACCGGTTTATCTAAAAGATTTGTTAACGGACTTAAAGGGAGACTTAGACCCCAATACAATAGTACTGGGGGACTTCAATACTCCACTCTCAGAAATAGACAGATCAATAGGACAGAAGATCAACAAGGATACAGTAGATTTAAATGACACTATAGCCCAAATGGATCTAACAGATATATACAGAACTTTCCATCCTACAGCTAAAGATTTTCCATTCTTCTCAGCAGTACATGGAACCTTCTCTAGGATTGACCACATACTAGGCCATAAAGCAAGTCTCAGCAAATTCAAAAGAATTAGAATCATACCATGCAGCTTCTCAGACCATAAAGGAATGAAGTTGGAAATTAGCAACTCAGGAATCCCTAGAGCATACGCAAACACATGGAGATTGAACAACATGCTCCTGAATGAACAATGGGTCATAGAAGAAATCAAAAGGGAAATCAAAAACTTTCTGGAAGTAAATGAGGATAACAGCACAACATACCAAAACTTATGGGATGCAGCAAAAGCAGTGTTAAGAGGGAAGTTTATATCAATAGGTGCCTACATCAAGAAATTGGAAAGGCACCAAATAGATGAGCTTTCAAATCACCTCAAGGATCTAGAAAACCTACAGCAAACCAGACCCAAATCTAGTAGGAGAAGAGAAATAATTAAAATCAGAGAAGAAATCAACAGGATTGAATCAAGAAAAACATTACAAAAAATCAGCCAAACGAGGAGCTGGTTTTTTGAAAAAATAAACAAAATTGACACCCCATTGGCCCAACTAACTAAAAAAAGAAGAGAAAAGACCCAAATCAATAAAATCAGAGATGAAAAAGGAAATGTAACAACAGACACCACAGAAATAAAAAGAATCATCAGAAATTACTACAAGGACTTGTATGCCAGCAAACAGGGAAACCTATCAGAAAAGGATAGATTCCTGGACACATGCAACCTACCTAAATTGAACCAGGAAGACATAGAAAACCTAAACAGACCCATAACTGAGACAGAAATTGAAACAGTAATAAAGGCCCTCCCAACAAAGAAAAGCCCAGGACCAGATGGATTCACTGCTGAATTCTACCAGACATTTAAAGAAGAACTAACTCCAATTCTTCTCAAACTATTCAGAAAAATCGAAGAAGAGGGAATCCTCCCAAATTCTTTCTATGAAGCCAGCATCACCTTAATTCCTAAGCCAGAAAAATATGCAGCACTGAAAGAGAATTACAGACCAATATCCCTGATGAACATAGATGCAAAAATCCTCAATAAAATTCTCGCCAATAGAATGCAACAACACATCAGAAAGATCATCCACCCAGACCAAGTGGGATTTATCCCTGGTATGCAAGGATGGTTTAATGTGTGCAAGACAATCAATGTGATACACCACATTAACAGACTGCAGAAGAAAAACCATATGATTATCTCAATAGATGCTGAGAAAGCATTTGATAAAATACAACACCCCTTCATGATGAAAACTCTAAGCAAACTGGGTTTGGAAGGAACATTCCTCAAAACAATCAAAGCAATCTATGAAAAACCCACAGCCAACATCCTATTGAATGGGGAAAAGTTGGAAGCATTTCCACTGAGATCTGGGACCAGACAGGGATGTCCACTCTCACCACTGCTATTCAATATAGTTCTGGAGGTTCTAGCCAGAGCTATTAGGCAAGGAAAAGAAATTAAAGGGATACAAATTGGGAAGGAAGAACTCAAACTATCCCTCTTTGCAGATGACATGATTCTTTATTTAGGGGACCCAAAGAACTCTACTAAGAGACTACTGGAACTCATAGAGGAGTTTGGCAAAGTGGCAGGATATAAAACCAATGCACAAAAATCAACAGCCTTTGTATACACAGACAATGCCATGGCTGAGGAAGAACTTCTAAGATCAATCCCATTCACAATAGCTACAAAAACAATCAAATACCTTGGAATAAACTTAACCAAGGACGTTAAAGATCTCTACGATGAAAATTACAAAACCTTAAAGAAATAAATAGAAGAGGATACCAAGAAATGGAAAAATCTTCCATGCTCATGGATTGGAAGAATCAACATCATCAAAATGTCCATTCTCCCAAAAACAATTTATAAATTCAATGCAATTCCAATCAGGATACCGAAGACCTTCTTCTCAGATCTGGAAAAAATGGTGCTGAAATTTATATGGAGGCACACGAGACCTCCAATAGCTAAAGCAATCTTGTACAACAAAAACAAAGCTGGAGGCATCACAATACCAGATTTCAGGACATACTACAGGGCAGTTGTAATCAAAACAGCATGGTACTGGTACAGAAACAGATGGATAGACCAATGGAACAGAATTGAAACACCAGAAACCAAATCAAACCTCTACAGCCAACTTATATTTGATCAAGGATCTAAAACCAATTCCTGGAGCAAGGACAGTCTATTCAATAAATGGTGCTGGGAAAATTGGATTTCCATGTGCAGAATCATGAAGCAAGACCCCTACCTTACACCTTACACAAAAATCCACTCAACATGGATTAAAGACCTAAATCTATGACCTGACACCGTCAAGTTACTAGAGAACATTGGAGAAACCCTTCAAGATATTGGCACAGGCAAAGAATTTCTGGAAAAGACCTGGGAGGCACAGGCAGTCATAGCCAAAATCCACTATTGGGATTGCATCAAATTGAGAAGTTTCTGTACTGCAAAAGAAACAGTCAGGAGAGTGAAGAGACAACCGACAGAATGGGAAAAAATATTTGCAAACTATGCAACAGATAAAGGGTTAATAACCAGAATCTACAAAGAGATCAAGAAACTCCACAACAACAAAACCAACAACCCAATTAAGAGATGGGCCAAGGACCTCAATAGACATTTTTCAAAAGAGGAAATCCAAATGGCCAACAGGCACATGAAAAAATTGTTCAAGGTCATTAGCAATCAGGGAAATGCAAATCAAAACCACAATGAGGTTTCACCTCACCCTGGTTAGAATGGCTCACATTCAGAAATCTACCAACAACAGATGCTGGCGAGGATGTGGGGAAAAAGGGACACTAACCCACTGTTGGTGGGAATGCAAACTGGTCAAGCCACTATGGAAGTCAGTCTGGAGATCCCTCAGAAACCTGAAGATAACCCTACCGTTCGACCCAGCCATCCCACTCCTTGGAATTTACCCAAAGGAATTTAAATTGGCAAACTAAAAAGCGGTCTGCACCCTAATGTTTATCGCAGCTCAATTCACAATAGCTAAGACCTGGAACCAACCTAAATGCCCATCAACGGTAGACTGGATAAAGAAATTATGGGATATGTACTCTTTAGAATACTATACCGCAGTAAGAAACAACGAAATCCAGTCATTTGCAACAAAATGGAGGAATCTGGAACACATCATGCTGAGTGAAATAAGCCAGTCCCAAAGGGACAAATACCATATGTTCTCCCTGATCGTTGACAACTGACTGAACACCAAAAAGGAAACCTGTTGAAGTGGAATGGACACTATGGGAAATGGTGACGTGATCAGCATAGCCCTGACTGTTAATGAACAACTTAATACATTATCCCTCTTAGTAGGTTTTTGTCTGTTCTACTTAATATGACTGGTTTAATTCTGTAATTAATACACAGTTATTCTTAAGTGTTGAAATTTAACTGAAATGTGATCCCTGTTAAACATAAGAGTGGGAATAAGAGAGGGAAGAGATGTACAATTTGGGACATGCTCAAGCTGACTTGCCCCAAATGGTAGAGTTAGAAACATACCAGGGGACTCCAATTTAAACCCATCAAGGTGTCATGTACCAATGCCATCTCACTAGTCCAAGTGATCAATTTCAGTTCACAATTGATCATAATGAAAGGACTAAGAGTCAAAGGGAGCACATAAACAAGTCTAGTACCTGCTAACACTAACCGATAGAATAAATAAAGGGGAGAGTGATCCAACATGGGAAGTGAGATACTCAGCAGACTCATAGAATGGCAGATGTCCTAAAGAGCACTCTGGCCTCAGAATCAGCCCTAAAGGCATTCGGATCTGGCTGAAAAGCCCATGAGAGTATTTCAGGCATGGAAAGCCAAGACACTCTGGCAAAAGATCTCTGTGAGTGAGATCCCAGTGGAAAGAACAGGTCTTCAAAGAAGGAGGTACCTTTCTCTGAAGGGAGGAGAGAACCTCCACTTTGACTATGACCTTGTCTAAACAAGATAAGAATCGGAGAACTCAGAGGGCTTCCATAGCCTTGGAAACTCATGACTGGAGCACAGGGAGATTACTGACGGCATAGACAGGAGTGTCAATTGGTAAAGTCAACAACAGGAGTCACGGTGCACTTACTCCTCATGTAGGATCTCTGTCCTTAATGTGCTGTGCATTGAGATTTAATGCTATAACGAGTACTCAAACAATATATTTCACTTTGTGTTTCTATGGGGGTGCAAACTGATGAAATCTTTACTTAATGCATACTAAACTGATCCTCTGTAAAAAAAAAAAAAAAAGAAAAGAAATTATCAACTCCCAACTTGACTCTCACTGGGATTAAACATGACAATAGGTCTGATCTGATTTCATCATTATTTAAAAAAATCATCTAATATTTTTCACTTTATGTTTCTGTGTGGGAGCAAACTGTTGAAATCCTTACTTAATGTATACTATGCTGATCTTCTGTGTATTAAGAGAATCGAAAATGAATCTTGATGTGAATGGAAGGGGAGAGGGAGTGGGAAAGGGGAGGGTTGTGGGTGGGAGGTGTAGGACTTGCTCCTGATTGTAGAGCAGCGTACTCGGCGTGTGGGTAGCCGAGTTAGGATTGGCGGAGGAGGACTATAAAGGAGGAGAGAGACGGCATGCACCAGGAACATCTAAGGGGAACATCTAGCTGAAGGAACACCTGTGCAGCCCCCGAGAAGAGCCGGCCGGCGGTGTGCCGCTCCCCTGCGGAAGTGGGGAATGTGGCAGGGGGAACCGCCCTTCCACGGAGGTGGAAGGGACAGTAGCCAACCCGGGAAGAACCAGCAGCAAACCCGGGGAGGGCCAAGCAGACAAAAGAACAGCGCAGGGTCCTGTGTCGTTCCTCCATGAAGAGGGGGAGCGACATAATGGTGCCGTGACTCGGATATGAAGCCTAGGCAAGGTTTAGTGTCGTTCCTCCATGAAGAGGGGGAGTGACATAATGGTGCCGTGACTCGGATATGAAGCCTAGGCAAGGTTTAGTGTCGTTCCTCCATGAAGAGGGGGAGCGACATAATGGTGCCGTGACTCGGATAGGAAACTTAGGAGGGAAGAAACGGGAAGAACTGGGAAAATACCGGAGAGAGAGACTAGCAAACAGCCTAGGGAAAAGCCGGACGAAAAAGGTGCCGGAAGAAGCTATCAAAAGCCTAGGCATAGACTCAGATACGGACTACGGGGGAAGCTGGGAGAAATCTCTAAGGTCGAAAAGCGAAAGTGAAAGCTAGAACAAACAGACTCGGATGCGGACTGTGGGGAGAGGCCAGGAGAAATGAGGGAGGAGTATTGTTGGAGGAAAGCTTGGGGAAACATACCGGGTAGAGAAAAATGTTAGGGAAATTGAAGCCGCGGGGGGCAGGCCGAGGCGGAAACGAAAGCCACTTTGGGATTCTCAAGTTAGCCCGGGAATAGGGGGCGAAAAGTTGAAACCAGAAGCTGAAACGTAAGCCAGATTGGGATCCGTCTGATTAGCCCGGGGAGCAAAGGACGGGAAGCCAAACCGTGGGGCGGAGACGTAAGCTGGGTTGAATTCGCCAGGCTAGCCCGGGGAACTTGGATTGAATGCTAGTGGTGGAGACGCAAGCTACGCTGTGTGACTCGCGGAAGCCGCCGTGTGCAGAGAGAGCACGGGGCGTGAATAGATAGGGAACGCGGGGCTGGCGCGAGGCCGTGGTTCAGACGCGAAAGGGCTAGTGAGAGACCGCGGAGTGAGCGCGCGAAGCCAAGCCGCACAAAGCCGGGAAGCCGCGCAGATGAGAGAGGCGCGGGCTGAAGCGGTGCAGAGCCGGGAACCCGCCGGCGGGGCGAGGTGCCGGAAAGCCGCAGGGATAAGAGAAACAGAAGTTTAGAAGTAAAATGAGAGAAATAGGAATGTTGGCAGACAGAAGTAAAATGGGAGAGATAGGAATGCCCGGAGATAGAGAAATAGAGAAATAGAAAGGCCTCCCTACAATACTGCAATTAGAAGGCTTGGATTCGGTCTGCCCGATTAGTGAGGCGATGAGCACCTGCGGCGGCTAGCAGTTTATGCGCCGCAGGTCACCGAAGACAGGCACGAATTAACATCAGTAAGGCCTCCCCACAATACAGCAATTAGGAGGCTTGGATTCGGTCTGCCTGATTAAGGCGGTAAGCACCAGCAAGCGGCTCGACCAGAGTGTGAGCTGCAGGTCACCGAACACAGGCACGCATCAGCGCCTAAAAACCTCCTCACAACATGGCGAAGAGAGGACCCGGATTCGGTTTGCCTGATTGATAGGACTTGTAAGAACCTGTGGCAACTCTAGCAAGTAGAGCAGAGTGTGTGCCGTGGGACACCAAAGACAGGCGCATATCAACGCCAAAAAATAAAAAGAAAGGGGGATCTGTGGGGAGCAGCCCGGACTGGACTGAGTTACTGGAATTAAGACTTATTCTATGCATCTGCTCTCCCACAATATGGCGCTGGGAGAGAAGTAAACAGCTTCCGCACAGCTGCCTCCAGTTCAACCAATAAACTGTAGGACTTGCTCCTGATTGTAGAGCAGCGTACTCGGCGTGTGGGTAGCCGAGTTAGGATTGGCGGAGGAGGACTATAAAGGAGGAGAGAGACGGCATGCACCAGGAACATCTAAGGGGAACATCTAGCTGAAGGAACACCTGTGCAGCCCCCGAGAAGAGCCGGCCGGTGGTGTGCCGCTCCCCTGCGGAAGTGGGGAATGTGGCAGGGGGAACCGCCCTTCCACGGAGGTGGAAGGGACAGTAGCCAACCCGGGAAGAACCAGCAGCAAACCCGGGGAGGGCCGAGCAGACAAAAGAACAGCGCAGGGTCCTGTGTCATTCCTCCATGAAGAGGGGGAGTGACAGGAGGGACGGTATGGGGGGGAAGCCATTGTAATCCATAAATCGTACTTTGGAAATTTATATTCATTAAATAAAAGTTAAAAAAAATAACACTAGTAGTAAAAAAAAAAGAAGAAGAAAACCAAAATGAATAGCTTTCAGTCTTCTGTTCTAATGTATTCACTGAGGCTAAAAATTTCCTCTAAGCACTGCCTTAAATAACACCTGATGTATTCCTTCTTATGTTCCAGGTCCTGTACCTGCAGACCCTGTCTTCCTCCCAGTTTCTCTATCCCCTTGTGCCTGTAGCTATGCCAACAGATTTATACATCCAACATTGTGCCTAAAATCCCAATAT
The DNA here is from genome assembly GCF_051225735.1 of Oryctolagus cuniculus. Lineage (NCBI taxonomy): Eukaryota > Metazoa > Chordata > Mammalia > Lagomorpha > Leporidae > Oryctolagus > Oryctolagus cuniculus. The sequence goes on along the minus strand of NC_142887.1, from coordinate 3,608,818 downwards.
TTGCTATCCAGTATGACCATCTCCTATAACTCTGACCCATGCTCATCCTTGCATTTTTCTTGCTTTAAAATCTTGTCTGTCTATAGCCCAGGTCAGTTTTCAAAAGTTTCTCAAAAGAACTCAAACCAGCACCCATATGAGATGTCAACACTGCAGGTGGTGACTTTACCTCCATGCCATTGTGCTGGCCCTGACCAAAAACTTTTAAAAGCATGATAGTCATGAGAGCCAGGAAATTCCCTTAGGTATTGTGTTATTTTTTATTGAATGTTTTAGAAGTAATAGCTCCCTTCGAGCACTTTAGCAAACTGAGAGAACTTGCTGAGATGAAGCTGTTTCCAGGCTTTCTTGTAAAATTAGCTATACCTGGGCCCAGTGCTGTGGTGTAGCAGGTAAAGCTGCCTTCTGTGGTGCTGACATCTCATATGGATGCTAGTTCAAGTCCTAGCTGCTCCACTTCCAATCATCTCTGTGCTATGGCCTGGGAAAGTAGTGGAAGATGGCCCAAGTCCTTGGGCCCCACATGGGAGACCCAGAAGAAGCTCCTGGCTTCTGGCTTTAGATCAGCCCAGTTCTGACCATTGCAGCCATTTGGGGGGTGAACCAACAGATGGAAGACCTTTTTCTCTTTCTCTGACTTTCTATAACTCTACCTTCCAAATAAACAAATTAATCTTTATAAAAAAAAGTCCTTGGGGCCGACACTGTGGCACAGCCAGTAAAGCTGCCACCTGCAGTGTTGGCATACCATATGGGCACCAGTTTGAGTCCTGGCTGCTCCACTTCTGATCCAGCTCTCTGCTATAGCCTGGGAAACAGTAGGAAATGGGCCAAGTCTTGGGCCCTGCACCTGAGTGGGAGACCCAGGAGAATCTCCTGAATCCTGGATTTGGATCAGCCCAACTTCAGTCACTGCAGCCATCTGGGGAGTAAACCAGCAGATGAAAGACCTCTTTCTCTCTGTCTCTTTGCCTCTGCCTCTCTGTAACTCTGCCTTTCAAACAAATAAATAAATAAATCTTTTTTAAAAAAGTCCTTGTTATGTTCATGGTAAGGTATTGTTAGCATGCTTAAAGAGAGTCCTCTTCCAAATCTCAGCAATTTAAACAAAATCCAAATGTTTAAAATTGCTTCCTAGTAAGTGCATACCAGTTTGATTATTGTATTTGTTTTTAATGGAATAAGGATGTACTGATGTCAGTTTTAAAAAACAACCTACATATTTTGGAACATCCTACATAATGTACTTACTATTTTCAAAATAAAGTATTATTTTATATGCTAACAGACTATATTTGTTGCAAGTTAAAGTCTAGAAGCATGTGTTGGTGCTGTGTTGTACTAGGTTAGGTCTTCACCTGGGGCATTATCATCCCATATGGGTGCTGGTTCATGTACCAGCTGCTCTTTTTCCAATCCAGTTCTCTGCTAATGGCCTGGGAAAGCTGTGGAAAATGGTCCAAGTGCTTGGGTCCTACACCTTCATGGGAGATCCAGAAGAAGATCCTGGATCCTGGCTTTGGAATGGCCCAGCTCCAGCTATTGCAGTTATTTGGGGGAGTGAATATGCAAATTTAAAACCTTTGTCTCCTTCTCTCTGCCTGCAACTCTACATATGTTATAATACATAACAGCCATAAAGTGTCATGTTGTATTAAAGAGCTTAGTTAAATTTTTTTAAAGCCTTAGAATGAATTTTACCTATTTCACACCCAATAAGTCCTTTATTCAGGAAGAAGGGTGGAGGGAAGGAAAAATTGTGGGAATAACTTGATCCCATTCCCTGATAAACTCCTGTATGAATATAGACTGTGTACTCAGCTCTTTCCTGAGATGTCCACTTGATCTATCAGGAGTATTTCAGCCCCCTAGTTCTTTGCTGAGATGCACATCTGAGCAGTCAAGTGTGTTCTCTCCATTAAACTGTGTAACTTTGCTTATACCTGTCTGAATGGCTGAGTACTCTCTCAAATTCTGTCTAGAGAGGGGTCCATCCATTCTGACAAATTCTCTACCCATTAATTCTTGCTACCTTCCTTACCACTACTCTCTTACATCTGTTCAAAGTCCACATTATGTTTATGGGTAATGCTTTCAGTATTGTATGTAAAACTAATTTTTGTACAGAATTCTTATATATTTTATTCTTACATATCTGTGCTTTCTACTTTTTTTTAAATACAAGTTTATTCAGCATGTTTGTGCTTGTATTTCTAAAAATTTATTTGTTTGAAAGGCAGAGTTATACACAAAGAAAGGGGAAGAGAGAGAGAGAGAGAGAGAGAGAGAGAGAGAGACCTCTCATCTGCTGACCCACTATCCAAATGGCTGCAACAGCTGGTGCTGGGCCAATCCAAAGCCAGGAGCCAAGAACCTCTTCTAGATCTCCCATGTGAGTGGCAGAGGCTCAGGGACTTGGGCCAATTTCTGCTGCTTCCCCAGGTGTATTAGCAGGAAGCTGGATTGGAAATGGAGTAGCCAGGACTCAAATCAGTGTTTGTATGGGATGCCAGCACTGTAGGCACCTACTTTGACCTGCTAAACCACAGATCTGACCCCTTATTCACTAGAGTGACTTCATGTGTTATTTGCACAGTATACATCTTTTGATTTTTTCCTTATTATCATCCATTTGCATTTTCACTATTTTTGTAAACTACATTACCTGTACCAGGCTGACTCTGTCCCCTTGACAAAGATTAGTAAAATAATAAGTATTTGAGACCATTTATACCTTGCCATTTACCTACATGTCTGTTCTTTGTCCAACATTATGAACTTTCTTTAGATTTATTTATTTGAAAGGTAGAGTTTCAGAGAGAGAGAAAGAGAGAGATCTTCATCCACTGGTTCACTCCCCAAATGGTTGCAATTGCCATAGCTGGGCTTATCCAAAGCCAGGATCCAGGAGCTTCTTCTGTCTCCCACCTGGGTGCAGGGGCACAAGGAGTTGGGCCATCTTCCACTGGTTTCCTAGGCACATCAGCAGGGTGCTGGATTGGAAACAGAGCAGCAAGGATCTGAGCAGGTGGCTATATGGGATGCCAGCACTACAGATGGAGGCTTTACCCACTAAGCCACAGTGCTGGCCCCATATTTTGATGATTGTATGTTTAGATTAAAGCATAAAATTAGGAATTGTGAAGATGGCGGAATAGTGAGGGCACACACCGATAGTCCGGGAAAATTTAGTTTAATAAAAGGGGAGTTACAGTATCCTCAGAAAAAAGAACCAGGAAAATATTGCAGAGGAAACTCTTCTGGATCGAGTGGCTGTGAATCGGAGGACCTACTGGGAGAACAAGGTCGCCCACCACGTGGAAGCCGAGCCGCAGGAGCCGCGGGAGCCGTGGGAGCCGCAGGGTCTGCACGCCAGTGCAGGAAGGGGAGTGCATGTCACACAGACACCAGCGGGGAGAGTTGGGATGTCCAGGGCTCTGAGTCCACACATTGGCGCTGGAAGGGGAGGTGAGCTCAATAACCCGAGACATTAGCGGGAAAACGGGGGTCAGAATCTAGAGGGGAGCCGGAAAGTGCAGCAGACTCACTACCAGAAAGAAGGAAAAAAAAGGTTGGGGGTTTCTCTCTCTGCCAACCTTGCAAAGGCTGCAAGGCTGCAAGGCTTGAAGAGTTTGCAAGAGACAAAGAGCAGGCCCCCTCTTTGGATTTACATAACAACAGGGGAGAGCTAAGGAACTGAGTCACTACAATTCAGTAGCCTAGGCAACCCAGTGGGAGTCCAGAAGAGAAACGGAGCCTACACAGACTCTTTGGGTAGAAGCCAGAGACTGGAAGCTAAATACCATCAATTCTGCACAGCCGTGCCATGCGGTATTACTTACCCCCTGAATAAAATAAATAAATAAATAAATAAATAAATAAATAAATAAAAGAGAGAGATTTACAACGCATAACCTGAGGGTGTCACCTTTGCACACCCATAACCAGGAAGAACCAAGCAGAGCTCTCAGGCCAGAGAAAGATGCAGCTTTGAAAGAAAATTATAGACCAATATCCCTGATGAACATAGACGCAAAAATCCTCAATAAAATTCTGGCCAATAGAATACAACAACCCATCAGGAAAATCATCCACCCAGACCAAGTGGGATTCATGCCTGATATGCAGGGATGGTTCAACATTCGCAAATCAATCAATGTGATTCACCACACTAACAGACTGCAAAAGAAAAACCATATGATTATCTCAATTGATGCAGAGAAAGCATTTGATAAAATTCAACACCCTTTCATGATGAAAACTCTAAGCAAATTGGGTATAGAAGGAACATTCCTCAATATAATCAAAGCAATTTATAAAAAACCCACAGCCAGCATCCTATTGAATGGGGAAAAGTTGGAAGCATTTCCACTGAGATCTGGGACCAGACAGGGATGCCCACTCTCACCACTTCTATTTCACATAGTTCTGGAAGTTTTAGCCAGAGCCATCAGACAAGAAAAAGAAATCAAAGGAATACAAATTGAGAAGGAAGAAGTCAAACTATCCCTCTTTGCAGATGATATGATTCTTTATTTAGGGGACCCAAAGAACTCTACTAAGAGACTACTGGAACTCATAGAGGAGTTTGGCAAAGTGGCAGGATATAAAACCAATGCACAAAAATCAACAGCCTTTGTATATACAAGCAATGCCATGGCTGAGAAAGAACTGCTAAGATCAATCCCATTCACAATAGCTACAAAAACAATCAAATACCTTGGAATAAACTTAACCAAGGACGTTAAAGACCTCTACGATGAAAATTACAAAATCTTAAAGAAATAAATAGAAGAGGATACCAAAATATGGAAAAATCTTCCATGCTCATGGATTGGAAGAATCAACATCATCAAAATGTCCATTCTCCCAAAAGCAATTTATAGATTCAATGCAATTCCAATCAGGATACCAAAGACATTCTTCGCAGATCTAGAAAAAATGATGCTGAAATTCATATGGAGGCACACGAGACCTCCAATAGCTAAAGCAATCTTGTACAACAAAAACAAAGCTGGAGGCATCACAATACCAGATTTCAGGACATACTACAGGGCAGTTGTAATCAAAACAGCATGGTACTGGTACAGAAACAGATGGATAGACCAATGGAACAGAATTGAAACACCAGAAACCAAATCAAACCTCTACAGCCAACTTATATTTGATCAAGGATCTAAAACCAATTCCTGGAGCAAGGACAGTTTATTCAATAAATGGTGCTGGGAAAACTGGATTTCCATGTGCAGAAGCATGACGCAAGACCCCTACCTTACACCTTACACAAAAATCCACTCAACATGGATTAAAGACCTAAATCTATGACCTGACACCATCAAGTTATTAAGAACATTGGAGAAACCCTTCAAGATATTGGCACAGGCAAAGAATTTCTGGAAAAGACCCAGGAGGCACAGGCAGTCAAAGCCAAAATCAACTATTGGGATTGCATCAAATTGAGAAGTTTCTGTACTGCAAAAGAAACAGTCAGGAGAGTGAAGAGACAACCGACAGAATGGGAAAAAATATTTGCAAACTATGCAACAGATAAAGGGTTAATAACCAGAATCTACAAAGAGATCAAGAAACTCCACAACAACAAAACCAACAACCCACTTAAGAGATGGGCCAAGGACCTCAATAGACATTTTTCAAAAGAGGAAATCCAAATGGCCAACAGGCACATGAAAAAATGTTCAATATCACTAGCAATCAGGGAAATTCAAATCAAAACCACAATGAGGTTTCACTTCACCCCGGTTAGAGTGGCTCACATACAGAAATCTACCAACAACAGATGCTGGCGAGGATGTGGGGAAAAAGGGACACTAACCCACTGTTGATGGGAATGCAAACTGGTCAAGCCACTATGGAAGTCAGTCTGGAGATTCCTCAGAAACCTGAAGATAACCCTACCGTTCGACCCAGCCATCCCACTCCTTGGAATTTACCCAAAGGAATTTAAATTGACAAACAAAAATGCGGTCTGCACCCTAATGTTTATCGCAGCACAATTCACAATAGCCAAGACCTGGAACCAACCTAAATGCCCATCAATGGTAGACTGGATAAAGAAATTATGGGATATGTACTCTTCAGAATACTATACCGCAGTAAGAAACAACGAAATCCAGTCCTTTGCAACAAAATGGAGGAATCTGGAACACATCATGCTGAGTGAAGTAAGCCAGTTCCAAAGGGACAAATACCATATGTTCTCCCTGATCGTTGACAACTGACTGAACACCAAAAAGGAAACCTCCTGAAGTAAAATGGACACTATGAGAAACAGTGACTTGATCAGCATAGCCCTGACTGTTAATGAACAACTTAATACATTATCCCTCTTAGTAGTTTTTTTGTCTGTTCTACTTAATATGACTGGTTTAATTCTGTAATTAATACACAGTTATTCTTAAGTGTTGAAAATTAACTGAAATGTGATCCCTGTTAAACATAAGAGTAGGAATAAGAGAGGGAAGAGATGTACAATTTGGGACATGCTCAAGCTGACTTGCCCCAAATGGTAGAGTTAGAAACATACCAGGGGATTCCAATTTAATCCCATCAAGGTGGCATGTACCAATGCCATCTCACTAGTCCAAGTGATCAATTTCAGTTCACAATTGATCATAATGAAAGGACTAAGAGTCAAAGGGAGCACATAAACAAGTCTAGTACCTGCTAACACTAACTGATAGAAAAAATAAAGGGGAGAGTGATCCAACATGGGAAGCAAGATACTCAGCAGACTCATAGAATGGCAGATGTCCTAAAGAGCACTCTGGCCTCAGAATGAGCCCTAAAGGCATTCGGATCTGGCTGAAAAGCCCATGAGAGTATTTCAGGCATGGAAAGCCAAGACACTCTGGCAAAAAGATCTCTGTGAGTGAGATCCCAGTGGAAAGAACAGGTCTTCAAAGAAGGAGGTACCTTTCTCTGAAGGGAGGAGAGAACCTCCACTTTGACTATGACCTTGTCTAAACAAGATAAGAATCGGAGAACTCAGAGGGCTTCCATAGCCTTGGAAACTCATGACTGGAGCATAGGGAGATTACTGATGGCATAGACAGGAGTGTCAATTGGTAAAGTCAACAACAGGAGTCACTGTGCACTTACTCCTCATGTAGGATCTCTGTCCTTAATGTGCTGTACATTGAGATTTAATGTAATAACGAGTACTCAAACAGTATACTTCACTTTGTGTTTCTATGGGGGTGCAAACTGTTGAAATCTTTACTTAATGCATACTAAACTGATCTTCTGTGAAAAAAAAAAGAAAAGAAAAGAAAAAGAAATTATCAATTCCCAACTTGACTCTCACTGGGATTAAACATGACAATAGGTCTGATCTGATTTCATCATCATTTAAAGATCATCTATTATTTTTCACTTTATGTTTCTGTGTGGGAGCAAACTGTTGAAATCCTTACTTAATGTATACTATGCTGATCTTCTGTGTATTAAGAGAATCGAAAATGAATCTTGATGTGAATGGAAGGGGAGAGGGAGTGGGAAAGGGGAGGGTTGTGGGTGGGAGGGACGGTATGGGGGGAAGCCATTGTAATCCATAAATCGTACTTTGGAAATTTATATTCATTAAATAAAAGTTAAAAAAAATTCGGAATTGTAGATTCCTTAAATTTGCTTTTATTTTTATTTTCCAGACTTTTCAAGGATAGAAATAGCTTTTAATTGTCTACAGAATAGCTTACTGAGATTATTGTTGAGATTGTACTGAATCTATTGCTGAAACTTGGAAGAATTTACATCTTAATAATATATCATTTGATCAATAAAAAGACATATATACACAAATTGATTTAAATTTTCTTGTATTCAATAGATTTTCAAAAAAATTTCCACACACATCTATATAAATTTAATGAATTGATGCTTCAGTAATTCTATTATTTTTATTCTCAATTATTCTTTTTTATTCTCACTTTCTCTTATTATGTTTTGTTATTTTTGGTTTATTGTAAATTTTTGCGTTATTTGAAATTCAAATTGTCCATGTCTGGTATATATAGTATTATTTTACTTTCTATATTGCTAGTTAAATTGGTTTCCTGTAATTTCCATCAAGTCTCATCATATATGAAATAATGGGATGTATTTCTGTCTGAATTTCCAAAATAATGTCAGTGGATTTTCAGAAAAATGAATTTTAATGATTTAGTGAGAGAACATAAAGTGCCCATGACTGCCACTTCACAAAATCCTCTTGCTTTCCTATTCTATGTGTCACAGCTGCTAGAGGGGATTCTAACCTGCCTTTTCTGCCTGCTGTGGCTTGCATGCATGCACTTGGTATGAGACAGTCATGGTATCCCTTCTTTTTGTTGAATTCTCCCTGAAGTGGATTAAAGGTTTCATCTCACTGGACACAATTCTAGCAGACATATCTAGAATGGCTGGTCTGAAATTTGGTTGGTGTATACTGATTTGTGAAAGCCACATGGGAGTTCAGTTTAAATGCAGGTGTGGTCTCCTTTCAGATATTCAAAAACAAAAATATAATATTGTGTTCAAATGACACAACTATAGAGAAAACATGTCCAGAAATAAAGAATTTAAACCTCTTATTGAGTAGCATGATCATGCAGAACAGGCAGTTTTTCTTTTAAAAGATTTATTAATTTATTTGAAAGTCAGCATTACACACAGAGAGAAGGAGAGGCAGAGAGAAAGAGAGAGGGGTCATTTGTTCATTTGGTTCACTCCCCCAACTGGTTGCAATGGCTAGAGCTGTGTGATCTAAAGCCAGGAGCCAGGAGCTTCCTCCAGGTCTTCCCATGTGAGTGCAGGAGCCCAAGGGCTTGGGCCATCTTCTGTGATTTCCCAAGCCATAACAAAGAGCTGCATCAAAAGTGGAGCAGCTTGGACTCAAACCAGTCCCCATATGGAATGCTGGCACTGCAGACAGTGGCTTTACCTGCTGCACTACTGTGCCAGCCCCAGAACAAGCATGTATAACACAGCAAGTTAGAATATTGGATTTTGAATATGAATTCACATTAGGATATGCTTTATATTGTAGGAGTTTATGGATAGAGGTTATGGGCAAACACAAGACTTGTGTAGGTAAGTTTTACATAGATACTTAGGCATGAAGATAAATTTTCCATTACCTACACAATCATATTATTGAAAAATAAAAATAGAGATAAAGGATGGAAAAAGAAAGCAGAGGAGTCATATGTGATATTTTTTTCAGGGCCCATATAAATAGTGACACTTTGGTAAGGGATTTTTCATGAGATTGTTTTAAGGAAAGAAATTTTTCTGAAAAGGAAACTCAAATGTAGCACACGCTTATTTTCTATGATATTTCTGCTTAAGCAAAGTGCTTATGTATGTATTACTTTCTTGTAAATTCAAAATTATCAGACAGTTCATCGGGAAAAAAAAGGAGAAGGTCAAAAAATTGATTTAGAGTTCATTTTTCTTTTACAATGTAGACTGATTGACAAAATATTTTTAAAATAAATGTAACCCTTGATATTGTAGAAATATTGCCATATTGGAAATGTGTGAAATATGGGAAATACTTATATATAGTAAAAACACAAAAAGACACACACATAAACTGTACACATACTAGGGTCTATTCTTATCTTTAGGGGGAAAGGACTCAAAGACAAATGTCTCCGCAGTTCTTTAACTCAGAACTACTCTCAGTGGTTCACACATATTACTGATGAGTGAACCTGCTTCAAGTTTTCCATGAATAGAAATTGAGAAATTTGTCAATTGTACTCTATGGAGCATGTAAGTGACCATACCATAAACTCTCAAATGCAATGGTGTGTTGGAGTTGTTTCCTGGATATTGTTCCTGACCATGTGGGCAGTGGGAGCCACAGGAGAGTTAAAGGTACTTCAGCTGACAGATCTGTTACTTGGAGGCTCCACAAAGGAATCAATGACATCTTTGTGCAACTTGAGGGCTCGGCTGCTCCTCTCCTGATCCACCTCTCTGCTATGGCCTGGGATAGCAGTAGAAGATGGCCCACATCCTTGGGCCCCTGCACCCATGTGGGAGACCTGGAAGAAGCTCCCGGCTCCTGGTTTCTGGCTTTGGATTGGTGCATTTCCAGCTGTTGTGGACAACTGGGGAGTGAACCATTGGATGGAAGATCTGTCTCTCTCTCTCTCTCTCTCTCTCTGCCTTTCCTCTCTCTGTAATTGAGACTTTCAAATAAATAAATAAATCTTTAAAAAAAAAAACAACCAAATAACCCAGCATACAGGTCTTAAGAGTACCTAAAGATGTAGAAAGAGAGAATGGAATAGAAGGCCTATTTTGTGAAATAATCACAGAAAACTTCCCCAATTTGGAGAAAGAAAGGGATGCCAAGTGCAGGAAGCACATAGAACACATATGAAACATTACCTGAAAAGATCTTCACCATGACACATTGTAGTCAAACTTTCCACAGTAAGGCATAAAAAAAAATTCTGAAATGTGCATGAGAGAAATGCCAAATTGTTTTCAGAGGATCTCCAACTACACTCACAGCTGATTTCTCATCAGAAACCCTACAGGCTAGGAGAGAATGGCAAGATATATTTCAAGTCTTAAGAGAAATAAACTGTCAAGTCAGAATATCATGCCCTGCAATGCTCTTATCTAATAATGAAGGTGAAATCAAGACCTTTAATAATAACAGAAATTGAAATAATTTGTCATTTCTCATAGAGCCTTGCAAAATATGCTAAAGGATTTGCTACACACAGAAATACAAAAAGAAAGCCATCATCATGAATAAATGTGATGGCAGAAAATTCCCCAATAAAAGTATGAAAGAAATTGAAAGTAAATGATAGGACTATTCATGGAAAATGGCAGGGACAACAAGTTACTTATAAACAGTTACTTTGGATGTAAAGGACTCCACTCTCTAGTTAAATGATACAGGCTGGCTAAATGGATTAAAAAAAAAAAGACCAATCTATTTTCTGCCTACAAGAAAGACGTCTCACTAACAAAGATACATGAAGACCAAAAGGATGGAAAAAGATATCTGATGCTAATGAAAAGCAAAAAATGCAGATTTAACCATCTAATATCAGAGAAAATAACCTTTAACACAAAAATGGTTAAAAGAGACAAAGAAGGGCACCATGTAATGATTAAGGGATCAATTCAACAGAAAGATGTGACTATAATAAATGTATATGCACCTAATGACAGGAAACCTGTCAGGTTATTTAAAAGAACTGCTAATGGATCTAAATGGAGACATAGAGTCCAATACAACAGTAACAGGCAAATTCAACACCCAATTTCATCTGTGGATAGATCAATCAGACAGAAAATCAACAAATAATTGACACTATGGACCAAGTGGACCTATCTGATATCTACAGAACTTTCCACCTCACAGTTGCAGAATACAGATTCTTACCATCAGTGTGGTGAATTTTCTCCAGGATAGACCATACACTAGGCTATAAAACAAGTCTCAGCAAATTCAAAAAAATCAAAGTCATACCCTGCATCTTCTCTGATCACAATGGAATGAACTAGATCATATACAAACACATGGAGATTGAATTACATGCTCCTGAATGAATACTGGGACATAGAAGAAATTGAAAAACTCCAGGAGACAAATGAAGACAAAATACACCATATAAAAACTTATGGGACACAGCAAAAGCAGAGTTAAGAGGGAAGTTCATAGCAATTGGTGCCTACATCAAGAAACTGGGAAGTCACCAAATAAATGAGCTGTGGATGCATCTCAAGGATCTAGAAAAACAACAAATTAAAGCCCAATTTAGTAAGAAGAAATAAATAAGTAAAGAAGAAATAAACAAAATTGAAACAAAAAAAACCCACAACAGATTAAGGAAATGAAGAACTGTTTTTTTGAACAAATAAATAAAATTGACCTACCATTGGCCCATATAACCAAATAAAAGAGGGAGAGGACTCAGATAAATAAAATCAGCCATGAAAAAGAAAATGTAGATATGGTCACCCTATAAATAAAAAGAGTGATCAAGAGTTATTGCAGAGAGTTATATACAAACAAATGAGGAAAACAAAAAGAATAGGCCCAAGTCTAGGAGAAGACAGTTTAAAAATGAACTGGTAAGAGTGCAGTCTCGGGAAAGAACAGCAGAGGAAACTACACAAATTGGAGGAACATAATGGAACTACTTAGAGGGCAAGGACATGCACAACTTAGGAGTCCAGCAGCAGAAAGCCTCTGCACCAGTGTTGGAGAGTGAAGTAAGACCAGACTTCAGCAGCACAAGCCACTGGCAAAAAAGCTATAGGAAAAGCCTAGAAGGAATTCAGCTTGGAGCCCTGTGGGGGATAGTGTACCTGTCAAACCAGAGAAAAAAGACAAAGGGGGGGCATATTTTCTCTCTCCCTGATCATGCTGCAAAGGTGTGTAACAAGTGACACCAAGAAAGTGCCATTTTGGACATATGTAACACCTATGCCAGCTTGTGTCCACTCCCAGCAACCAGCCAAGCAGACTCCTGAGTGTGGTGGGGAGAACAGACAGGGAGCTGGGTGCTCATGACCATGGGAGGCTTGTGCATGTGGACTGTGAAAACACTGAGGCTTCGTGGGAGGACTCAGGGTGTGGCTGAAGCAAGAGCAGTCACTTGTGGGAGGCTCCACGTCATCAGGGCTCCCTGGTTACATGGCAAAGGACATTGCTGGGGAATCTGAGCTTACACTGAAGACTGTCCAGATCCTTTGGGTGGTTCTTGTGGCAGAATGGACAAATAATATACTCATTGGGGCTAGCACCCAGGCACTGGCCTCTTTTGAGGTGAGGAGCTCAGCTAAGTCTATACAAACAGACAAGAAGAAACCTCCCCTCTGATTAAAAATGAAAAGGAGATTTACCACACCAAACCTGGATGTGTCACCTCAGACACACCCTTCACCCTGGAGTACAGAACAGAGCTCCCTGGCCATACCCACCAGACACCTCTAGATATTCATTGAAAGCAGACACTAGTCACTCAGACACAGCTCAAAGACAAAAGCCACCACACCAAAAAAGAAAAGAAAAGAAAAGAAAAGAAAAGAAAACAACAAGTATCTCCACAAATGCCAAAAATAAATGCACCAATTCAAGAAACAAGAATAAGGAAGGCAACATGACACCCCCAAAAGAATACAACACCTCAAACCTAGATTGTAAAGATGATGAGATTGAAGAAATGCCAGAAATACAATTCAAACAATTAATCATAGGATTACTTAGGAGTAATCAAAAGCAAATTCATGAACTAATGAAATCCATACATGATATCAAAGAACATTTCTGCCACAAAATTGGAATTCTAAAGAGAAATCAAAATGAAATATTAAAAGTGAAGATTTCAATAGAACAGATAATACTTACAGTGGAAATCGTTAACAGAATTGGGGAAACAGAAGAAAGAATATCCAACTTAGAAAACAAAGAACAGTAAATTTTATAGTCAGACCAAACACAAGAAGAAGAAATTAGAAAACTAAAAAATACGATTGGAAATCTACAGGATACAATCAAATGACCCAACATATGGATTCTAAGAGTTCCTGAAGGTGTGGAAAAAGAGAAAGAATTAGGGCCAGCGCTGTGGCACTGTGGGTTAAATCCCCAGCATGCTGTGCCAGCATCCCATATGGGCACTGGCTTGAGTCCCAGCTGGTCCTCTTCCGATCCAGCTCTCTTCAATGGCCTGGGAAATCAATAGAAGATGGCCCAAGTGCTTGGGCCCCTGCATCCATGTGGAGACCCAGAAGAAGCTCCTGGCTCCTGTTTCCTGGCTCCTGGCTTTGGATCAGCTCAGCTCTGCCCATTGCAGTCATCTGGTGAGTGAACCAGTGGAATGGAAGACTTCTTTTTCTCTGGCTCTTCCTCTCTCTCTGTAACTCTGTCTTTGAAATAAATAAAATAAATCTTTAAAAAAAAAGCAAGTCCCAAAGGGACAAATGCCATATGTTCTCTCTGATTTGTGAGAACTAATAGAGCACCTAACAGGAAATCTGTAGAAGTGAAATTGACACTTTGAGGAGTGATGACTTGAACAGCTCTTGTCTTGACTGTTGAGGAATGAGTTTTTTTCCTTAATAGAGAATGGGACTGGGAAGGAAAAGGGAGGAGAAGGTGGGGTGGGAGTGTGAGTGGTAGGGGGCTATGGTGGGAAGAATCACTATATTCCTAAAGTTGTACTTATGAAATTTGTATTCATGAAATAAAAGGTTCCTTTGGGAAAAAAAAAAAACACAAAGATTCCTAGACACAATCTACCAAAATCGAGTCATGAAGACATAGAACACATAAACACACCAATAACCAGGATGGAGATTGAACCAGTAGTAAAGACCCTTCCAACAAAGAAAAGCCAGACATTTAAAGAAGAACTAATTCCAACTCTTCCCAATCTATTTAAAACAATCGAAAGGGAGAGTATTCTTCCAAACACTTTCCATGAAGCTGGCATTACCTTAATTCCTAATTCGGAAAAAAAGAATAATAGACCAATTTCCCTGATGAGCATATATGCTAAAATCCTTAGCAAAATACCAGCCAATTGAATACATCAGAAAGATCATTGACCCAGACCAAGTGGGATTTATCCCCGGTATGCAGGGATGGTTCAACATCTGAAAATCAATAAATATGATACATCATATTAACAAACTGAAGAACAAAACCATATGATTATTTCAATAGATGCAGATAAAGCATTTGATAAAATTCAACATCCTTTTATAATGAAAATGTTAAGCAATTTGGATACAGAAGGAATATTCCTCAACATAAGGCAAAATTATGACAAACACACAGCCAGCAACCTATTGAATGGGGGAAAAATGGAGGTATTTCAGTTAAGATCCAGAACCAGACAAGCATGCCTACTCTCACTGTTGCTATTTAATATTGTCCTGGAAGTTCTAGCCAGTGCCATTAAGCAGGAAATAGAAAGAAATATGATAAAAATTGGGAAGGAAGAAATCAAGCTATCACCATTTGAGAATGAAGGCATGATTCTATATATAGGGAACCCAAAAGACTCCATGAAGAGACTATTGGAACTCATAAAAAGGGTTTAGTAAAATAGCAGGATCTAAAATCAATAGCCTTTATATACACAGACAATGCCATAGCTGAGAAAGAACTTCTAAGGTTAATTCCATTCACAAAGTTACAAAAAATATTGAAATAATTTGGAATAACTTTAACCAAGGATGTCAAAATCTCTACAAAGAAAATCACAAAAAAATTAAAAAACAAAATAGAAGAAGACAGAAAATGTGGAAAAATCTTCCATGTTCATGGATTGGAAAAATCAACATCATCAAAATGTCTATACTACCAGAAGCAATTATAGATTCAATGCCATCCCAATAAATATAACATACTTCTCAGATCTAAAAAGCATGATGCTAAAATTTATATGGAAACACAGAGATCCTGAATAGCTAAAGCAATCTTAAACAACAAAAATAAAGTTGGAGGCTTCACAATACCAGATCTGAAAGCATACTACCAGGCAGTTATACTCAAAACAGCCTGGTAGTGGCAAAAACAAACAAACAAACAAAAAAAACCAACAACAACAACAAAAAAACCAGACATATAGACCACTGGAACAGAAAAGAAACTCCAGAAATCAATCTGTGTATCTACAACCAATTGAAATTTTACAAAAGAGCAAAAATCAATCCCTGGAGCCAAGACAGTCTCTTCAACAGTTTGATGCTGGGAAAACTGGACCTCTGCAGAAGTATGCAATAAAATCCCTACTTTACACCTTACAAAAAACTCCACTCAAAGGCCAGCACTGTGGCTCAATAGGCTAATCCTCCACCTTGCAGCGCTGGCACACCATGTTCTAGTCCCAGGCAGGGTGCCAGATTCTGTCCCGGTTGCTCCTCTTCCAGGCCAGCTCTCTGCAATGGCCCGGGAGTGCAGTTGAGGATGGCCCAAGTGCTTGGACCCTGCACCTGCATGGGAGACCAGGAGAAGCACCTGGCTCCTGCCTTTGGATCAGCGCGGTGCGCTGGCTGTGGCGGCTATTGGAGGGTGAACCAACGGCAAAAAGGAAGACCTTTCTCTCTGTCTCTCTCTCTCACTGTCCACTCTGCCTGTAAAAAAAAAAAAAAAGAAAAGAAAAAGAAATAGCCAAAGGAGCTGATCAAACATTTTTAAAAAAGATTTATTATTTATTTATTTATTTGAAAGAAGAGCTACAGAGAAGCAGAGGCAGAGAGAGAGAGAAAGAGAGAGAGAGAGAAAGAGAGAGAGAGAAAAAGAGAGAGAGAGAGAGAGAGACTGAGACTTCCATCCACTGGTTCATTCCCCAAAATGACCACAATGGCCAGAGCTGAGCTGATCTGAAGCCAGGAACCAGGAGCTTCTTCTGGGTCTCCAACATGGGTGCAGGGGCCCAAGGACTTGTGCCACCTTCTACTGCTTTCCCAGGCCATAGCAGAGAGCTGGATTGGAAGTGGAGCAGCCAGGACTTAAACCAGCATCCATATGGGATGCTGGGACTGCAGGCAACAGCTTTACTTGTTACACCACAATACCAGCCTCTGAACAGACATTTATTTATTTGAAAGTCAGAGTTACACACACAGAGAAGGAAAGGCAGAGAAAGAGAGGGATCTTCCATCCTCTGGTTTAGTCCCCAATTGGCTGCAACAGCTGGAGCTGTGCCAATCCAAAATGAGGAGCCAGGAGCTTCTTTCAAGGTCTTCTATGCTTTCCCAGGCCATGGCAGGAGCTGGATATGAAGTGGAGCAGTTGGGACTCGAATCAGCACCTATATAGGAAGCCGGTACTACAGGCAGTGGCTTTATCTGGTATGCCACAGTACTGACCCAAACACATTTTTCAAGAGAGGAAACTGAAATGGCCAACAGACATATGAAGAAGTAGAGCAGCCAGCCGGCGCCACAGCTCAATAGGCTAATCCTCCACCTTGCGGCGCCGGCACACCAGGTTCCAGTCCCGGTTGGGGCACTGGATTCTGTCCCGGTTGCCCTTCTTCCAGGCCAGCTCACTGCTGTGGCCTGGGAGTGCAGTGGAGGATGGCCCAAGTGCTTGGGCCCTCCACCCCATGAGAGACCAGGAGAAGCACCTGGCTCCTGGCTTCAGATCAGCACGGTGCACCAACCTCAGTGCGCCGGCCACGGCAGCCATTGGAGGGTGAACCAACGGAAAAAGGAAGACCTTTCTTTCTGTCTCTCTCTCACTGTCCACTCTGCCTCTCAAAAAAAAAAAAAAAAGTAGAGCAGCCAGGACTCAAACTGGAACCTGTATGAGATGCCAGCACCACAGGTGACAGCTTTACCGGCCACACCACAATGCTGGCCCCAGATTAATACTTATTTTTAGGGGCATTGCAAATGGGATATTTTTAACATTTGGATTTCAACTGTTCATTTTGATATAAAGAAATTTCTTGCAATAGTTCATATACTAATTTTGTATGTTTCTCCCTGTCTCCATCTATAATCACCAACAGTTAAGATATTGCACTTTTTAATATTTATTTATTTATTTATTTGAAAAACAGAGTTAGAGAGAATGAGAGACAGAGAGAGAAATCTTCCATCTGCTGGTTCAGTTCCCAAATGGCTGCAATAACTGGGGGCTGAGTAAAGCTGAAACAAAGAGCCAGGAGCTTCTTCTGGGTCCCCCACATCAGTGCAGTGACCAAAACATTTGGGCCATCCTCCATTGCCTTTCTCGGTGAATTAGCAGGGTGCTGTATTGGAATTGGGCAGCCAGGACTTGAACTATCACCCATATGAGATGCCAATACTGCAGGCCATGGCTTTAACCCACTGTGCCACAGTGCTGGCCCCAATACTGCACTTTCAAAATGCTAACATTAAAATTCTGAACACCACATTTGAGTGATTCAGTCTGAGATCCAATAGAAGCAGTGGGGAACCACCAAATTGCTCTGAACATTTTGTGCTCAAATGCCTGTTCCTGTAATTGATATTATACAACTTCCTTATAGAGAGCTAGTCTGAAGTTCATGGCCTTAGAGCACATTGGTAACTTAAACTTATTTAAAGATAATGATCAATGCTCTTGCAGAAAATTATCTGAAATGCTGACCAGAAGAGGACCACAACCACACAGTGGGGGAGTCTGTGCACAGTCATGGTGGTTTTTGATAGAAATTTAGAACTTTGACAGGACAGGAGCTGGCATGTAGCATAGTGGGATAAGCCACAACCTGTGATGCTGGGATAAGCTACAACCTGTGATGCTGGTTCAAGTCCTGGCTGCTCCACTTCCAATCAGCTCCCTAGAAATGTACCTGGGAAAGCAGTGGCAGATAACCTGGGACCTTGCGATCCATGGGGGAGACCTGGATAAATCTCTTGGTTCCTGGATTGAGTATAACCTAGCCCTGGCCATTGCAGACATTTGGGGAGTGACCTGGAAAGTGAAAGTGCTCTCTCTTTCTCTCTGTCTCCCCCTATCTCTTTTTTAAAAAGATGTATGTATGTATGTATGTATGTAATTATTTGAAAGGCAGAGTTAGAGAGAGAGATGGACAGAGAGAAGTCCCCATCTGCTGGTTCACTGCCTGAATGAACACAGCAGTCAGAGATGAGCCTGTCCAAAGCCAGGAGTCAGGAACTCCCTCTAGGTGCAGGAGTCCAAGCACCTGGGCCATCCTCTGCTGCCTTCTCAGACACACAGTCAGGGAGCTGGATCAGAAGTGGAGCAGTTGGGATTCAAACCAGTGCCCATATGGGATGCTGGCACTGCAGTCAGAAGCTTAACATGCTATGCCACAATAAGTTTTATTGTAGTTGAGTCCCTTCAGGTCTTTATAGATATTGGATATTAACCCTTTATCAATTATATAGAGTACAACTATATTCTTCCGTTCTGTACGTTCACTTTGCTGCTGAATGTTTTCTTTGCAACACAGAAGCTTCTTTGCTTTTGGCTCTTTCTTCTTTCATTCCCTGTGCTTCTGGGGTCTTTTCCAAGACATCTTTGCCTATGTCAATGTCTTGCAGAGTTTCCCCAATGGTTTCCTCTAGTAATTTGATAATATCAGGTCATAGATGTAGATCCTTGATCAATTGTGAGTTTATTTTGTATAGGGTGTTAATACAAGTCTTATTTCATACTTCTGAATGTAGAGGTCCAATTTCTCCAGCACCATTTGTTAAAGAGATAGTCCTTTCTTCAGAGATTGATTTTTAGTTCATTGGTTGATTGTGGATGCATGGATTATCTTCTGTGGTTTATATTGTGTTTCTTTGGTGTACATGTCTATTTTTGTGCCACTTCTAGGCTGTTTTGTTTATAACTGCCCTGGCCCTGTAGTAATTCTTGAAATCTAGTATTGTGATGATTCTGACTTTATTTTCCTTGTTTAAAGTTGCTTTAGATATTTGGGGTCTCTAGTGTTTCCATACAAATCTGAGAATAATGTCCTTGGTATTTTTACTGGGATTTCATTGAATCTATAAATTTCTTTGGCTAGTTTGAACATTTTTATGATATTAATTCTTCCAAACCACAAACATAGAAGATTTTTCCATTTTCTTGTGTGTTCTTCTGTTTTTTTTCTTTAATGTTTTATAATTTCCATTCTGGAGATCTTTCACATCTTTAGTTAAATTTTTTCCAAGATATTTAATTTTTGGGTAAACATGTTTATAGCATCAACTTCCCAAGTGTTTCAAGGATTATTTTTTGATACAATATTAAAATTATAAAAGGCATTGTTAAATACCCATCCCAGATAATAATTCCTGTCAAATCATGTGAAAGTAGATATAATTATAGATGTGAATTTTAATTACAAATATAGATACTTATGAATCCCTCAAAATTCACTATGGTATTTTTGTTTAAATTTTAAGTCATTCCTGAATATAAACTCATGAGTATCATAAAATTTGTGGCAGTGAAGAGTGTTCATAACTTACATTCCTACTTTCTCTGAATTCTGAATGATTTAAAGCTAGACATGGAAGGAAATGTGAGCTTTATAGCCCACAGAGTTATTAGTCTTGGTGCTTAGCAAAAAAGACTCCCTTCTGTTGCCCCAGTACCTTGCATCCTTACCTAGTCACTTGCAGTGCACAGATTATGTTCTAAATTTACAGTATAAATGAGGGCAGACAAGAACTCATGTTCATTTGTAGGCATCCTAAAAACATCCTAAGTACAACAAAATGTGGTGTGGTAGCTCAATTACTCCTTCCCATATCTCCAATCATGTAAGACATTAAGAAATCCCATATAGAGGAACAACTGAGGAGGGGTCAGGAGCAATGCTCTAATATTTAGGCATTTTTCTTTGTGGAGTGGGCTGAATCCTTGTCAGTCTAAATTCAAACACTCTGCCTCCCAAAAAACAAGAAGGCTAGAAAAGTGATCATACCCAAATTTCTTCTTTTAACTGTAGAGAATCACTTGTGTGGGGCCAGCATTGTGGCACAGCAGGTAAAGCTGTTGCCTGCAGTGCTGGCATCCCACATGGGTGGGTGGTGGTTTGAGACCTGGCTGCTCCCCTTCCAATCCAACTATCTGCTATGGCCTGGGAAAGCAGTAGAAAATGGCCCAAGTCCTTGGGCCCGTGCACCCACATGGGAGACCTGGAAGAAGCTCCTGGATCCTGGCTTCAGATCAGTGCAGCTCCCACTGTTGCAGCCATTTGGGGAGTGAACCAGCATAAAGAAGACCTCTCTCTGACCACTTCTGCCTCTGCCTCTCTGTAACTTTGACTTTCAAACAAATAAATATTAAAAAAGAGAATTTCTTGTGCCAACTAGTCACCATATTAAATACTGAGAAGAATGTGAAAATTTTGAATTTGAGCAAGGAATTCCTCTCATATGACATGGGTATGAATCTATTGTAAGAATAATATGTATGAGTACATGTTCATAGAATATTCCTGCAGTGGTTTTAGAGTTCTGTGGACTTCAATTTTGTAAAACGATGCCAAATTATTTTTACTTGTTTTCTCAAGAGATATATAAATTATTTTTCTTTGAAGTGAAGAGACAGCTTTGCACAGTGGCAGCGTTGTAGCCAATGAGGTTTATCCGAGGTGCAATTATTGTTAATTGAAGTCAAGAAACAAATTGTAAATGGTTGGAAGCAATTAATTCTGGTAGGTGGTAGGTTTCAATAACCAGTAAGGATGAATGAAAATACTTATATATAGATAATGTTACAATTTTAAAATGCAAATGAAGTAAAAAATGCATTTCAAAATGAACATTTTATAAATGGTCAAAAATAAACATTATAAATTCTCTCCTTAAAATGTATTTCACTTTATAAACTCTCACTTCTTATTCTCAAGACATTAAACTGTGACATGCTTTTATTGGGAAGCAAAGAAAAATGTTCGATTTCACAATATTTAAAACATACAATTTTAAGTTTTGTTGAACAGTTTGTAATAGTTGTACTTAAATTTTTAGGCATAAATATATTTTCTTCATGATGCACTATGATAGATATATTATTTTAAAGGTAGTGGAATATCTGGGGTAAGTGATCTAACAGATTTGTTTTCATTAGAGCAAGCAACTTGCCCCTGTGTGTCTAAACTTAGACTGAGTTTCATATCACAACATAATTTACCTTCTGTGCAGGAAAAGTAAAGGATGTTAGATTTCAAATCACAAAATAAGACAGTCCAATTTACTTCTGGTTCTCAGTGATATATTTAGTGTGGTTTATAACACCATGCATTCATGAAAGCTAGATGTTTATTCAAAAGTTCATATTTGTACCTTTTTTTTTTCTTTAGCTCTATAGGTCTAAAATTTTCCTAAAGGACAAGTTTTTTAAAAATACATGTTCATATGTGTTTTCTGCTGTAATCAATTTCTAAAGTGTATGTACTGACAAGAAGAACTGCACAAAGTACGGTCATCGAACAAGGTATATCTCCTGAGAGGGGCTCCAGGAGGCTCAGCCAGTGCTACTGTTTGTGTTTCCCACACTGCAGGAGCCCTCAGGAGGACGCTAGGACTCCAGTATGCAGTGGGCTGGCTGTCAGGACCACGGGGTGGTGTGCACTCCCCACCTGCAGCTTCTTTGAACCCTGGGGCATCAGCTTTCCAATCTCTGTGTGGTGAGAGAGAACTTGAAAGTCAAAGGGATCACACAAACAAGACTAGTGTCTGCTAATACTAGCTGATAGAATCAAAAAGGGAGAGAACGATCCATCATGGGAAGTGGGATACACAGCAGACTCATAGAATGGCAGATGTCCTAAATAGCACTCTGGCCTCAGAATCAGCCCTTAATGCATGCAGTAAACTGTTGAAATCCTTACTTAAGGTATACTAAGCTGATCTTCTGTATATTAAGATAATCGAAAATGAATCTTGATGTGAATGGAAGGGGAGAGGGAGTGGGAAAGGGGAGGGTTGTGGGTGGGAGGGACGGTATGGGGGGGAAGCCATTGTAACCCATGAGTCGTACTTTGGAAATTTATATTCATTAAATAAAAGATAAAAAAAAAAGATCTGAACAGAATTTTCTCTAAAAAAGATACAGAAATGCCACAAATATAGGGAGAGATGTTCATTAGTCATTAGTTATTAAGAAGATGGAAACCAAAACTCCAAGATACCACTTCATGTATACAAGGATGTATAATAAAGATACAATAACGGATATTAGAAGGTACGCAGAAACTGAAAATTTCAGATATTGCTGGGGTGATTATAAGATAGTGTAGGTATTTTTGCCACTTCCTCAAAATGTTAAATATAGTTGTCTTGATCATCCAGATCAATTCTACTCCCAGACATATACCCAAGAGAAATAAAAATATATCCATAAAAATCTTATCCATCTATATTCATAGTATGATTATTCACTCTCACCAGGAAGCAGAAATAACCCAAATAATCATCAAATGATAACGAATAAATGAAATGTGGTAGTACTATTCCACAAAAGAAAATAATGAAACACAGGTACATGCAACAATATGAACGGACATCAGAAATATTGTGGTAAATGAAAGCAGCCAGTTTCAAGAGACAAAGTACAGCATGTTGTCTATAATACATACAAATGTTAGGAGAAGGAAATCTATGGAGATAAAAAGTACACCAGTGTACTTTTTATGTACTCTATAAGCATAAGCAAACTGAATGAGGCGGGGCTGTAACAGAAAATGACCCACCAGTGGATACAAGGTTTATTTGGGGTGATGGAATGAAAATGTTCTAAAATTAGATTTTGGTAGTAGTTGTAGAATTCTACAAATATACTACAGTCTACTGAATTATATATATACAGGTGATATCTAATTACAGTATATAAACTAGATCTAATAAAATTTTAAAAACTTAGGATGGGGATGTAAATAGCTTCAAATGCTTTGAAGAACAATTTGGAATATCTAATATATTTAAATACATACATAGACCCAAGAATTCCATTTTTACCTACATAAAAAGGTAGGAGTCTTAAATATGAGCACAATGAAACAGGCAAAAGTGTTCATTATATATTCTAATAATTGAAAAAATAGAAATTATAGACATACTGTCATAGTATTTAGAATTCAAAAATATGATACACAACATATACCACTTTCAGATGAATAACCATATAATAATTTCTTAGGAATAAAAAACACTAACTTAAGGGGCTGGGGCTATGGTATAGTAGGTTAAGCCTCTGCCTACTGTGCCATCATACCACATGGGTGCCAGTTTGAGTTTGGCTGATCCATTTTTTTTCAAAGATTTTTTTTTTTGACAGCAGACTTAGTGAGAGAGACAGAGAGAAAGGTCTACCTTTTCCGTTGGTTCACCCCCCAAATGGCCGCTATGGCCAGCATGCTGCACTGATCTGAAGCCAGGAGCCAAGTGCTTCCTCCTGGTCTCCCATGTGGGAGGAGGGCCCAGGCACTTGGGCCATCCTCCACTGCCTTCCCAGGCCTCAGCAGAGAGCTGGACTGGAAGAGGAGCAACCAGGACAGAATCCGTTGCCCCAACCGGGACTAGAACCTGGGGTGCCGGCACCACAGGAGGAGGATTAGCCTAGTGAGCCACGGTGCTGGCAATTTTTCAAAGATTTTATTTGTTTATTTGAAAGTCAGAGATACAGAGAGGCAGAGGCAAAGGCAGAGAGAGAGATCTTCCATCTGCTGGTTCACTCCCCACATGGCTGCAAAGGCTGGAGCTGCATGGATCTGAAGCCAGGAGCCAGGAGCTTCTTCTGGGTCTCCCATGTGAGTGCAGGGGCACAAGGACTTGGGCCATCTTCTACTGCTTTCCCAGGCCATAGAAGAGAGCCAGATTGGAAGTGGAGCAGCTGGGACTCAAACCAGAGCCCATCTGGGATGCTGGCACTGCAAGTGGCGACTTTACCTGCTATGCCACAGTGCTGGCCCCTGGCTGCTCCACTTCTGATCCAGCTCTCTGCTAATGCCTGGGAAGGCAGTGGAGGATGGTCCAAATGTTTGGGCCCCTGTGCACATGTGAGAGACAGGGATGAAGTTCCTAGCTCCTGGCTTCAGTATGCCTCAGCTCTGGCTGTTGCATTTGGGGAGTGTACCAGTGGAAGGAAGTCTCTGTCTCTGTCTATCCCTCTGTAACTGCCTTTCGAATAAAACAAAAGCTCTTTAAAAAATACTAAGTTCATGGTGTAACTGCTAAGAAAGGTGATGGGTCTGGTAATGAATTTTATCTACAGTGTAACATTATTATTATCAAAAATTCTGTAGCAATCAGAACAAAATATTAATTTATTAACTTATATAATAGTCAAATAGGCACTGCTTTGATTAGTCTCCATCTTTCTTTTTAGAGATTAAAATATATTTTAACACACAAAAATGCCATGAACCAATAAATTTAAAGTTTCCCCAAACATCAAAGCTCAACATGATTTTGTTGTTTTTCAATCAATATATCAAGGGCAAATACTCACTTGAGCCAATATTAGAGTACCACGAAAACTTAAAGGATTCACTTAGTCAAAATGCTACTTTTTTAAAAAAAAAGGTGAAATTACTATGCATGAATTCAAGCCCTTCAAAAATTACATGCTTTTGGCCTTCCCAGTAAAGTGTCACCTGACAAGGTCATTATCAAAGAATGTAGTAATTATTCAGGAATGAGGGAGAACATTCAGTGAGGTATTCTCCCTACTGCTTTCTCTGTTGAAATCACAGAAATGACAACTGTAATTCAATCTTTTTAAAAAGTTACCTATGAGTTTTAAGTTTGGATGGAAATTATTTCTACCTGTATGAACTTTCACATTACACTGTACTAAAAGAAATCCTTACAGTTTTCTTATCAATATGACAGTTAAATAAATAGGAAGTCTTCACTTCTGACCTTTCATAGCTATTCAAAAGAAGCAATTCTGTTTGCCACTATTCCATTTACCAAAGATAAAAATGAATCAAGTTTAAACACTAATTCATCTCTTTTCCAAGATTTGAATGATTTAAGAAAATTATTATTACAAAAAAACAAGAGAGAGAGAGGGAGACAGAGGGTAATATTTAGCTCCTAAGCCACAGAAATTAACACTTCCTTTCCTTCTGGTAGCGACGATTTCAATTTCAAAAACAAAAGAAAAAGGAAGATTTTTCAGGTTCAAGGGAAACATTATATAAATCTAACCATCCACAACTATTATCATTATATTAAAGTTTAACTTCTTGGCTGGTGCCGCAGCTCACTAGGCTAATCCTCCGCCTGTGGCACCAGCACTCCGGGTTCTAGTTCCGGTTGGGGTGCTGGTTCTGTCCTGGTTACCCCTCTTCCAGTCCAGCTCTCTCCTGTGGCCTGGGAAAGCAGTGGAGGATGGCCCAAATGCTTGGACCCGGCACCTGCATGGGAGACCAGGGGGAAGCACCTGGCACCTGGCTTCAGAAAAGTGCAGCGTGCCAGCTGTAGTGGCCATTTGGGGGGTGAACCAACGGAAAAGGAAGACTTTTCTCTCTGTCTCTCTCTCTCACTGTCTATCTCTGCCTGTCAAAAAAAAATACTTTAACTTCTTAGGAAGTTTAAGATTTAACTTTTAATAATATAACAAAATAAACATTAATGTGCAGACTGCTTTTTTGTTTGCCAATTTCATTTCCTTTGGGTAAATTCCAAGGAGTGGGATGGCTGGGTTGAATGGTAGGGTTATCTTCAGGTTTCTGAGGAATCTCCAGACTGACTTCCATAGTGGCTTCACCAGTTTGCATTCCCACCAACAGTGGGTTAGTGTCCCTTTTTCCCTACATCCTCGCCAGCATCTATTGTTGGTAGATTTCTAAATGTGAGCCATTCTAACTGGGGTGAGGTGGAACTTCATTGTGGTTTTGATTTGCATTTCCCTGATTGCTAGTGATCTTGAACATTTTTTCATGTGTCTGTTGGCCATTTGGATTTCCCCTTTTGAAAAATGTCTATTGAGGTCCTTGGCCCATCTCTTAAGTGGGTTGTTTGTTTTGATGTTGTGGAGTTTCTTGATTTCTTTGTAGATTCTGGTTATCAACCCTTTATCAGTTGCATAGTTTGCAAATATATTTTCCCATTCTGTCGGTTGTCTCTTCACTCTCCTGACTGTTTCTTTTGCAGTACAGAGACTTCTCAATTTGATGCAATCCCAAATGTTAATTTTGGCTTTGACTGCCTGTGCTTCTGGGGTATTTTCCAAGAAGTCATTGCCGGTACCTATATCTTGCAGGGTTTTTCCAATGCTGTCTAATAATTTGATGGTGTCAGGTCATAGATTTAAGTCTTTAATCCATGTTGAGTGGATTAAACCCAGCCATCCAACTCCTTGGAATTTACCCAAAGGAAATGAAATTGGCAAACAAAAAAGCAGTCTGCACATTAATGTTTATTGCAGCTCAATTCACAATAGCTAAGACCTGGAACCAACCCAAATGTGCATCAACAGTAGACTGGATAAAGAAATTATGGGACAGGTACTCTATTGAATACTATACAGCAGTCAAAAACAACGAAACACAGTCATTTGCAACAAGATGGAGGAATTTGGAAAACATCATGCTGAGTGAATTAAGCCAGTCCCAAAGGGAAAAATATCATATGTTCTCCTTGATTGGGGACAACTAACTGAGCACCAAAGGGGAAACTTGTTGAAGTGAAATGGACACTGTGAGAAACAGTGACTTGATCAGCTCTTGCCCTGACGGTTGATGTACAATGTAATACTTTATCCATTTTAGTATTTTTTTTGTTCTAGTACCATTGGTTGAACTCTGTAATTAACACACAATTATTCTTAGGTGTTTAAATTTTAACTGAAAAGTGATCACTGTTAGAAATTTGGAAAACATTATGCTGAGTGAAATAAGCCAATCCCAAAGGGACAAATACCACTTGTTCTCCCTGATCGGTGACAACTAACTGAGCACCAAAAAGGAAACCTGTTAAAGTGAAATGAACACTATGAGAAACAGTGACTTGATCATCCCTCACCCTGACTGTTGATGAACAACTTAATATGTTATCCCTCTTAGTATTTTTTTGTTTGTTCTACTTAATACTTTTGGTTGAATACTGTAATCAATACACAATTCTTCTTAAGTGCTGAAACTTAACAGAAAAGTGATTGCTGTTAAATATAAGAGTGGGAATAAGAGAGGGAAGAGATGTGCAATTCGGGACATGCTCAAGCTGACTTGCCCCAAACGGTGGAGCTAGAAACATACCAGGGGATTCAAATTCAATCCCATCGAGGTGGCATGTACCAATGCCATCTCACTAGTCCAAGTGATCAATTTCTGTTCACAATTGATCGTAATGATAGGACTAAGAACCAAAGGGATCACATAAACAAGAATAGTGTCTGCAAATACTAGCTGATAGAATCAAAAAGGGAGCGAACGATCCAACATGGGAAGTGAGATACACAGCAGACCCATAGAATGGCAAATGTCCTAACAGCACTCTGGCCTCATAATCAGCCCTTAAGGCATGCAGATCCGGCTGAAATGCCCATGAGAGTATTTCAGGCATGGAAAGCCAAGACACTCTGTGGGAAAAAAAAAAACTAAATGAAAGATCTCCACGAATGAGATCCCAGTGGAAAGAATGGGTCATCAAGGAGGAGGTACCTTTCTCTGAAGAGAGGAGAGAACTTCCACTTTGACCATGGCCTTGTCTAAATATGATCAGAGTTGGTGAACTCAGGGGGCTTCCATAGCCTTGGCAGCTCATGACAAGAGCCTAGGGTGATTACTGATGCCATAAACAAGTGTGTCAATTTGTTAAGTCAACAGGAGTCACTGTGCACTTACTCCTCATGTAGGACCTTTGTCCTTAGTGTGCTGTACATTGAGATTTAATGCTATAACTAGTACTCAAACAGTATTTTTCACTTTATGTTTCTGTGTGGGAGCAAACTGTTGAAATCTTTACTTAATGTATGCTAAACTGATCTTCTGTATATAAAGAGAATCGAAAATGAATCTTGATGTGAATGGAAGGGGAGAGGGAGTGGATAAGGGGAGGGTTGCGGGTTGGAGGGACGTTATGGGGGGGAAGCCATTGTAATCCATATTCTGTACTTTGGAAATTTATATTCATTAAATAAAAGTTAAAAAATAATATAACAAAATAAATTATCTTTTATTGACATGCTCTCCAAGAGATATAATGAAACAAAATGTCATATTCTAAAATTTTCTAGACTTCAGTTACATTCATCTCAGGAATGACAAACAGGTCTCATGCTTGAAGGCAACTCTGAATGACTAAAAAGGACCCTGCTGTGGATACTACATCAGGAAATGTCCCTAGGGCATACAAGTTGATCAGTAAAGTGATAGACTTATTAGGGAAAAAAAAGTAGTGATATGTAGCCAAATGTTTCCCAAATTGGCTTTGTATCTATAGCTAGGGACAAGAAAAACTATCATGTTTATTCACCCATAAATATATTTAAGGATATGTACTAAAATTGGTTCCTGTCAAAATAATTTAAATAAAATTCAAATAATTGCTGATGCATAACATAAGAAACAAATAACATACTGAGGGAAAAGGAAGACTTTTTCAACCGGGAGGAATATATAGGAATTGGTAGCAGGGCTGGAGGGAACATGAGCCACAAAAGGAAGAAACTCAATGATTCAAAATATTATTGCTTAGCTGATTCTAAACATTTTATATAAGTAGAATCATACAACATGTTTTTTTTGTGAACAGCTTCTTTCATTTAGCATAATGCTTTCAAAACACATCCATGGGGGCCAGTGCTGTGGTGCAGGGGGCTAAGCCTCTGCCTACGGTGCTGATATTCCATTAGGGGTACAGGCTTTTGTCCCATCTGCTTCTCTTCTGATCTAGCTCTTTGCTAATGGCCTGGGAAAGCAGTATAATACAGCCCAATCCAATTACTTGGGCCCTTGCACCTGCATGGAAGACCCAGAAGAAGCTCCTGGTTCCTGGCTTTGTACTGGCCCAGCTCCTGCAATAGTGGCCATTTAAACTACTGGATAGAAGACCTTTCTCTCTGTTTCTCCCTCTCTCTGTAACTCTGCCTCTCAAATAAATAAATAAAATCATTAAAAAATTCATGTTGTAGCATGTATAACTTCTTCATTCTTTTTTATGGCCACATAATGTTTCATTGAAAAGATATATTTGTGATTTTCCATTCATCAGTTGATGGATTTTTATGTTATTTTTAATTTTTAACATGTTTTGTTGGATATGTTAAGTAATATGATTCTCATTTTGTGTTAGAATTTCAAAGCACATGACAATTGATACCCCTATAACATCTATGAAATTGCACAACAACCATATTTTATTTATTTATTTAAAAGATTTATTTTATTTTTTGAAAGAGTTTCAGAGAGTGATAGAGCCAGAGGTAGGTCTTCCATTTTCTGGTTCACTCCCCAGATGACTGCAATGGCCAGAGCAGAGCTGATCTGAGGCCAGGAGCCAGGAGCTTCTTCCAGGTCTCCCATGCAGATGCAGGGGCCCATGGACTTGGCCACCTCTTCTGCTTTCCCAGGCTATAGCAGAGTGCTGGATTGGAAGTGGAGCAGCCGAGCCTCAAACCAGCACCCATATGGGATGCCGGCACTGCAAGCCAGGGCTTTAACCTGCTGTTCCACAGTACCAGCCCCACTACCATATTTTTAAAGCTGTTGAAGATGGAGAAAAACCTATTTTGATACTCAGCAATAAATCCTTACAAATCAGCAGTTACTGAGACTAAATTTACTGGCTTAAGTTGCCTCTAAAAACAGAAAAATTATGATTTCTTAAGTACTTAATCTGTTACTGAAGAGATTTCGTGTTTAGAATCTGTTCCAGTATAGAAAAAGTATAAAATAACTTGTGCAAAAGAATCATTAAAAGTATCAAGAATAGATGTATTATCCATATTATAAAAGGAAGCCCCACCTATCTCAGATCCAGAAAAATGGGTATTACCACTAGAAGAAGTTATATTCCTCTGGGATCCCATTTCCTCTCAACATATTGCCCAACTACCCAGAACCTACCCAGAAAACAATGGCTGATTCTATCAGTTCCTAGGAAAAGTCTTGACATACCCCTAACACTCTGGCTTGTTTCCCATTTCTACCTCCAAGTAGATTTTTGTTCACCAACTACAGTGAAAAACTATGGGAAGGAATATTTGTGTTGAAGTTTTTCTGTGGACATGTTTTCATTCATCTTGGTTAGCATTGCTTAAGAATGGAATTTATTTGGGTCATATGTTAACTCATTTTGGAAAACTGCTTTCCAACTTTGCTGTGCCATTTACATTCCCACTAACAATATATGAGGGCTCCAACTACTGCACACCATTGTCAATGCTTGCTTTGTCTTTCTTTTATTAATTGTTCAAAGATTGTTGATCATTTGTATATAAGCTTTTGAAAACTTCAAAACATTTTAGATTTAAGTACAGTGATTTGGTGCTTTTATTGCTGTGATTTTTTAAAGAATATACTCCTTTTATAGGCCACTTATGAGGTGTATAATGTATAATTAATCTCTTCAGTTCTATGGATTGTCATTTCATTTTCTTAATGGAGTTCTTTGAAGCATAGGTTTTAATTGCGATGAAGTCCATTTTGCTATTTTTTCTTTTGTCATTTGTGCTTTTGGTGTCAAAGCTAAACATACACACACACAGATTTATTCTTATGTTTTCTGCTAAAAAAGTTCTTTAGTACTAACCTTTAAATTTAGGAATTGGATCCACTTTGAGATATTGTTTGAGGTAGGAGCCAAATTTCATCTTTTTGCATGTGGATACAATGTTATTTTCCAATTAAATTATCTTGCAGCACAGCCAGCATTTAATTAACCATAAATGTAACAGTTTGTTTCTGCAATCCCATTCATTCATCTGTCTGTCCTTATGCTAGACCAGAATCTGATTACCACAGCTTTGTGATAAGCTTTGAAATTGGGACCACATTGTTAAGAACTACTTAAATTTGAATGAAATACAGTTTATTTTTAAATATTTATTTTCAATCCTGCAACAATGATGAATTGTTAGATCTAATCTTATGTGTGTGTGTGTGTGTGTATTCTTTAGCTTCCTATACACAAACTAGTTTTCCATTTTCTTTTTCTCCCAATCTGAATGCATTTTTCTTGTTAAAATTCCCTGGCTAGAAGTTCTAGTACAATGTAAAATACTAGTATTTGAGAGTAGATATCCTCATGTTTTTCCTGATCTTCCCAAAAAGCAGTCTTTCTCCACAAAAGATGATATTAGCTGTGTGGTTTTCATAAAGGCTTTTAATCAGGTTGAGCACTTTGCTGGGTACTTCTAGTTAGTTGAGTGATTTTATCATGAAAGGATGCTGAATTTTATCATTTATTCTACATCTATAATAATCAGGTAACTTTGTCCTTGATTCAGCTAATTTGATATATTATATTAATGGATTTTCAGATGTCAAACCAAACTTATTCCTGACATGAATCCTATTTTGTCATAATATGTTTAAATTATTATTTTAATATTGCTGATTTGGTTTGATGGTATTTTATTGAAGACTTTCTCATCTATATTTAATAAAGACTACTGGTTAAGAGTATATTTTGATGTTTTTGTCTAGCTTTGGTAAAAGGGCAACACTGCCTTATAGAGTAAGTGGGGAGTGTTCCCTCCTCCCGTATTCTTGGAAGTGTTTGTGATGTTTTGATGTTACTGTTCTTTAAACATTTGCTACAATTTCTCAGTGAAGCTTTCTTGGCCTGGGCTGGTAGGAAGTTTACTAACTCAATTTCTTTACTTGTTACACAATCTATTCAAAATTTTAATCCTTCTTCATTAAGTTTTGGAATTTGCATGATTTTCATTATTTAAATTGACTGAGACTTACTTAATAACCAATTTTATAACAGGACTATTTTAGAGAATATTCCATGAACCTTTCAGAAGTCTGTATTCTGCTGGTGTTTGAAGGATTTTTTTATTTTTTTTAACTTTTATTTAATGAATATAAATTTCCAAAGTACAGCTTATGGATTACAATGGCTCCCCCCCCCATAATTTCCCTCCCACCCACAACCCTCCCATCTCCCACTCCCTCTCCCCTTCCATTCACATCAAGATTCATTTTCAATTCTCTTTATATACAGAAGATCAGTTTAGCATATATTAAGTAAAGATTTCAACAGTTTGCACCCACATGGAAACACAAAG
The DNA here is from genome assembly GCF_051225735.1 of Oryctolagus cuniculus. Classification (NCBI taxonomy): domain Eukaryota; kingdom Metazoa; phylum Chordata; class Mammalia; order Lagomorpha; family Leporidae; genus Oryctolagus; species Oryctolagus cuniculus. The sequence continues at coordinate 3,576,141 of NC_142887.1, read as the reverse complement.
TGAAAAATACTGTTTGAGTACTGGTTATAGCATTAAATCACAATGTACAGCACACTAAGGACAGAGATCCTACATGAGGAGTAAGTGCACAGTGACTCCTGTTGTTGACTTTACAAATTGACACTCTTGTTTATGGCATCAGTAATCACCCTAGGCTCTTGTCATGAGTTTCCAAGGCTGTGGAAGCCTTTTGAGTTCACCAACTCTGATCATATTTAGACAAGGTCGTAGTCAAAGTGGAAGTTCTCTCCTCCCTTCAGAGAAAGGTACCTCCTGAAGGATTCTTTTTTAATCAGTTCATATTACTCCTACATTTCCTTCTTCAGCTATTATTCATTACTGAAAATGAGATATGAAGTCTCTATTTGTAACAATATTTATTTATTTTCATATTGTATTTGAAAGGCAGAAGGACAGAAGTCTTCCATCCACTGGGTTACTCAAATGTCTGCAAAAGCCAGGCTTAGGTCAAGCTGAAGCCAGGAGTCCAGAACTCAATCTGGGTCTTCCAAGCGGTAGCAGGGTCCCAAGTAATTGAGCCTTATCTATTGTGTCCCAGGGTATGCATTTGCAGGCAGCTAGAAAATAAGCAAATGAGCTAGGACTCAAACCAGGCACTCTGAATATCAGATGAGAACATTCAAAGTGGCCAAACAACTGCACCTGCAACTACTATATTTGAATTATCTGTTCTCTGTCTATTGTTGCTTTGTGCATTTTGGGATGTGTTATTAGTGCTAACATGTTTATAATTTCTATAACTTCTTGATACATTACCTCTTTGTTTCTGTAGTATAAGAATACTTCAAAAAGTTCAAGAAAAAAATAGGAAGAAAAGATGAGTTTGTTTTAGTTAAAAAAAAAAGTTGAAGCCCATGCATAAATTTTTCATAGTACATATTTTCCAACAACTTTTTACAAAAGAATATTTAATTGTTTGAGAGGCTGAGTTACAGATAAGAGGGAGAGACAGAGAAGTCTCACATCTGCTGGTTCACTACCCAAATGGCCTCAGTGGCTGGAGCTGGGATGATTTGAAGCCAGGAGCCAGGTGCTTCTTTCAGCTCTTCCATGTGTGTGCAGGGGTCCAAGCACTTGGACCATCTTTTACTGCTTTCCCAGGCCATTAGCAGAGAGCTGGATCAGAAAAGGAGCAGCCAGGACACAAACCCACACCCATACAGGATGCCAGCATCACAGGTAAAGGCTTAACCTTAAAGATTTATTTATTTTTTTTAACTTTTATTTAATGAATATAAATTTCCAAAGTACGGCTTATGGATTACAATGGCTTCCCCCCCATAACGTCCCTCCAACCCGCAACCCTCCCCTTTCCCACTCCCTCTCCCCTTCCATTCACATGAGGATTCATTTTCGATTCTCTTTATATACAGAAGATCAGTTTAGCATACATTAAGTAAAGATTTCAACAGTTTGCTCCCACACAGAAACATAAAGTGAAAAATAATAGATGATTTTTTAAATGATGATGAAATCAGATCAGACCTATTGTCATGTTTAATCCCAGTGAGAGTCAAGTTGGGAATTGACAATTTCTTCTTCTTTTTTTTTTTACAGAAGATCAGTTTAGTATACATTAAGTAAAGATTTCAACAGTTTGCAACCCCATAGAAACACAAAGTGAAATATACTGTTTGAGTACTCGTTATAGCATTAAGTCTCAATGTACAGCACATTAAGGACAGAGATCCTACATGAGGAGTAAGTGCACAGTGACTCCTGTTGTTGACTTTACAAATTGACACTCCTGTGAAAGTCAGAGTTACACAGAGAGAGAGAGGGAAAGGCAGAGAGAGAAAGAGAGAGAGAGAGAGTGAGAGAGAGATAGCGAGAAGTCTTCCATCTGCTGGTTCACTCCCCAGTTGGTCACAATGGCCGGAGCTGCACTGATCTGAAGGCAGGAGCCAGGATCTTCTTCTGGATCTCCCACATGGTTGCAGGGGCCCAATGACTTGGGCCATCTCCTACTGCTTTCTCAGGCCATAGCAGAGAGCTGGATTGGAAGTGGAGCAGCCGGGACTCAAACTGGAACCCATATGGGATGCTGGCAACACAGGCATGGCTTTACCCTCTACACCATGGAGCTGGCCCCATTCACCATAGATTTTTCAAGCTTGTTTTCTTAGTGTTTGCTCTGGGGATTCCAATTAACGTCTTTATTCAAAACAATCTAACCTGGATAAAAACTGAACTAATTCCAACTGTACACACACATTTTCCTCCAATAATTCCTTGGTAGTATCATTGTCATACAAATTACAATTCCATACATTATAAGCTCATCAACAAATTTTTATAATTATATGATTAAGTATAATTTATTATACTTTTATTTTAAGAATTATTTTTCATTTTTATTTGAAAGACAAAGAGATAACAGAGAGAAATAAAGATTTCTATCAATTAGTCTAACTTCCTTAATGTCCTTAGTAACCACCGTTGGGCCAGGAGTCTGGAATTCAATTCCTATCTCCCATGTTGGTGGTAAGGACCTAAGGACTTGAGGCATCATCTCCTACCTCCCAGGGTACGCATTAGCAGGAAGCTGGATGGATATAAAGCAGAGGAGCCAGGACCAAATCAGGCATCCCAATTTGAGATGCAGGTATACCAAGTAGTGTCTTAACTGCTCTTTCTGATGAAAACTTAGCTGCTAATTTGACTCTGGAGCCCTTGCACAGGATGGTTATTTTTATATTTTGCTTTTAAGATTATATCATTTTATAGTCTGACTAGGACATCTAAGTGGGAATGTCTTTGTTTTATCCTATTTGGAGTTTACTGAACTTATCAGATGTATAGATTATTTTTAATCAAATCTGAAATGTTTTCTATCACTATTGAATACCCTATTAGCTCCATCAGTCCTCTCCTTCTAGACCTCTTCTCATACATATGTCGGTATGCTTGATAGTATCACACAGGTCTCTAAAGTTCTGTTCATTTTCCTTCAATCTTAGTCTTTCTTACCCCTAGAGTGGATAACCTCATCTTATCTATTCTTATATTCAATAATTCATTTTTCTTCCAGCTCAGATATCAGAATGAGATCCTCTAAATAAGTGATTTTTTTCTTGAGGACACTTTCCACATTTTATTTACATTTTAAGACTAACTTTAATCTCAAAATCACATATCTATACAAATATTTCCCCTTTTTATTGACTTCACTTAAACTTAAATGCATGGTTTGTTAAGCAAAGAATGTGAACAAATATTCACCTTGTCTGTTACATGTAACAGGCAGGAATAGCTTTTAACAGAAATTCATCAACCCCCCAAATTTTTATTATAAATAAAGGTATCAATATAATCCTGAACATATTTTTATTCTACTGGTAGTCAGCACCTACAGCACTTCAAAATTTAACACTATCTGTGACAATATTCATTGTACCTGCTACTTTAAATAATGTCACCTGCAGCTCTTTCACTAAACAAGATGGATAAAACATGCCATTTCTGTTTGTCCTTATTGGGATTTTTACTTTTCAGAAACGCATGTTTCCACTGCCATCTCGCATGTCTCTCCATGCTTGCATCTTGAAAACCTGAATCCTAGTTGGAGCACTCCAGGTTAATGTTTAAATGACAGTGCCTCAACAAAAGAAAGAAAAATTGTGCTACAGTTTTCTTCCCGTTACCTAAAAACAAAATGGGTGTACATACATTAAATATATTACAAATGTCCAGACCATGTATCCCAGCTGGAATTCTTTACTGAATGTGTGGTATTTTGCATTGTGATGTTTAGTCAAGACATTGATGTGAGTAGCAGGTTGTTGATTTAAGGCAAGTCTGAGCTTCATTAAAATTAACTGTTGTATGTTTGTTCTGGTGGCTGTAGAGGCTTCATGTTTGCTTTGGACACCATTAGACATCTTAGCTCTTGAAGTACAACTTGAATGCTACATGCATTTTGCCATTTTGCTACTTCAAGTATGCTCTGTGCAGCCATCTTTCCACTGGTATTATTTATCCCATTCATATTAATTTTGTTACAAATCTAACTGATGGAGGAGCTTCTGGGTATTTAGGTCCACATTCTACTTTCAGGCTATATATTCTGTTTTCATAATTTGTCCTTGGTGGCCCCATAATCATGCCTGTCCACCTTGTAAGTGTCATATCTTCATCATCTTCAAGACCCAAGCTAACCATCCCATCACCTACTCCTTTTTGTCCTTCTTCGAGTTCTTCCAACAAGCAAAAATTACTAGGAATTTTAACTGTTGTGGAGACCACCATCTTCTTCTGCAGCCCAAGGTAGCTGCTACATGCATGGGATAACTGCCAAAATGAATTTTTAATTTCAGTTATTATACTTTTAAACACAATTTCTGTTTCATTCCTTTTTATAATAGCTATTTTTAAAATTGATATTCTATATTGGGTAACACATTGTTCTCATACTTTTCTGTAATTTTTTTAAATAAGTTTTTAGTTCTCTGAAGATATTTAAGGCAGTTAATTTGGCCGGCACCATGGCTCACTAGGCTAATCTTCTGCCGGCGACACCAGCACCCTGGATTCTAGTCCTGGTTGGGGCAGTGGATTCTGTCCTGGTTGCTCCTCTTCCAGTCCAGCTCTCTTCTGAGGCCTGGGAAGGCAGTGGAGGATGGCCCAAGTGCTTGGGCCCTGCACCTGCATGGGAGACCAGGAGGAAGCACCTGGCTCCTGGCTTTGGATTGGCACAGCGTGCCGACCATAGTGGCCATTTGGGGAGTGACCCAACAGAAGGAAGACCTTTCACTCTGTCTCTCTCTGTCTAACTCCACCTGTCAAAACACAAAAAAGACAGTTACTTTAAGCCTTTGTCTAGTAAATATAACACCTGGGCTTCCTAGCAAGAGTTTCTGAGAACTGCTTTTTATCTCTATATTTATGTGCTATGTCTTCTTATATTTACTGTTTTCCTTTAATATTTTTTGAAAAACCCACATTATGAATAGTATAATGTGTAAACTCTATGAATTACATTCTATATCCACTCAACAGGGCTTGTTGTTGCTGCTGTTTATTTTAGCCAACCTTCCTGGAATATTCTTTGTATGTTAACCACTTAAATCTCTGTTAATTTTGTTAGTATATAGCTAATTATTAGACAAAAATTTTCTTAAATTTCTTAAACTACTTACTACCCTATTATTATTTTCTTAAATTTCTTCAACTATTTATTACCCTATAAACTCTGTGTGTGTGCTGGCACATGCTTTCATCACTACAGAGTAAACAGCTCTGCCTTAGCAACCACTTCCTGTTTGCACACTCCATCAAGTCCAAACAGAGGTGAGAGTTCTATGGCTGCTCATTTTCTCAATCTGCAAAAAGCTGCACAAATGTGTGGCCTTCTAGATCTCTGGGAACATTTAGAAGATTTTCAAAGCCCACTATAGTTATCTCATTTCCCATATTTTCACTTTACATTTTTTGGTCAGCCTTTTTTTGGCCTCAATTAGAATCATTGTGTTGGGCAGTTATAATGTTAAACAATTGCTTCCAATTGTTTTCAAAAAACAGGACCAGCAGTGAAGTTTTTCTCACAGAGTGTGCACTGAGTCAGGTCAAAGACATGCCTTGTAAACACTGCTTTTCCAGGGAGCTGTCAGTCAGTTTAAAAAGCAACAGCTCTCTGAGGATGGGGCTTCTTGGAAGGTCTATCTTCATTTTGCCTTCTCCACTAGCTGCTGGGCTGCTAATTTTCACAGCTATTACAAGGCAATGAAAGGCTAATATTTCAAGATTAGCTTAGGAAATGAATATGAAAATAAGGCAAGGTAAAACACCACAAACCTTATTGTTCCTATTGAGATTCAGCATTTTTCTTGAATAACTACCCCCTCAGATTGTTGTCATCCTTTGGTTGAATTCCAAAGGTCTCAGAAAGCTGATTTGGATAATATTAGCATGGTTCTTGTTGGCTTAACAAATGAACAGGTTATCAGAGGCTCTTATTCCTATATTTCTTTTTTTTTTGGTTATCATTTTGGATTTATTGAACTTGAGGTACCATTTGGAAATCTACAAAGAAGAATTCAACAGAAAGTTGAAAGTATCCAGAGCTTGGAAAGATGCCCAAGCTAGAAACAGGAATGTAAAACAACATATGGCCAAATCAGTCATGGTGAATTAGGGGGTGGAATGAATGAGAAACTACATATAGCATTAGGATGGGTCATACAATGAAGGTCATTGAGAAGTCCATGAAAGAAGCATAACACCAGTTAGTTCTTGGTAGAAACTAATGAAGAAGAATTGCCAAGAGAAAATCATGGACAGTAGTTGAAAAAATGGCAAAAAGATTTTAAAATGGGACAAACATGTAGCATAGTAGATAAGATGCTAGTTAAGCTGCCCTAGTTCCACATCAGAGAGGTTTTGTTTGATTCCCTATTCCGGCTCCTCATTACACCTTCCTGATTATGTAGACCATTGTAGTCTAGCAGAGTGTACCCCTAATTTGGGTGACTTGGGCCAGTATCCATCAAATTCTAGCTGCTCTGGGCATTTGGGGAGTGAAAGAGTAGATGAGAACTCTGTATATGCCTGTCTCTCTCACTTGGTCAATCTGTCTCTCTAGCTCTCAAATATGTAAAAAATTAAAAATACATTCAAGTACAAAGGGTAGAAAGTAGTCTTTAAATCTGACTAGAAATTAGTTATTGGTAAATTTCTTAAATGCTAAAGTGAGTCTATATTGAGTTGGTTAAAGAAAAAGAAATGCAAATATTCTCTTGAAAATATAGCTTGGACAGTTGGCAGTATAACTTGCACATATGGAAATATATGGAGATTTATTTAAGGATCTGCAGTACAGCCTCCATGCATTTTCAGTTCTATCCATCAAACAAGCATTTCTCTAAATAATTATCGGCAATAATCTGGTGTGAGTTTTCAAACCATAGTATAATTATCAAAACTAAATAGAAGTAAAGTTAGTGAAAATACAAAATGTTCTTTCTATATTTGAATGTATTCATTCATAGCACATTTATTTCAAATATGAACTTACTAAACCACACATTAATAAAAAAGTTAGAATTGTCCATGAGTTCTGCTGTATCCTATCTGCTTTCCAGGAAGATGGGCTGTCTGCAAAGAAAATATAGGGATCATCCTCCTTGTTTAGTTATGGATGGCTGCAGTGCAGGAAATGTAATCTTATGCTCCCTTGATTCACCAGCTCAGGTTCATGAGAAGGACTTCATAGGCTGCCAAAAGATATTGCAAACTTTTAACAATAAAACAAAAAGAAAATACCAAAATGTGCAATACAGAAATGTCAGATAAATTTCAAAGGATTTCCAACTAGATTCACAGGTGACTTCTTATTAGAATCTCTATGGTCTATGAGAACATGGAGAGACATAGTGTGAGTCTTAAGAGAAAAAAAAAATCCGTCCACTGAGAATACTATACCCTGCAAAGTACTCATTTATGTTGAATGTGAACTAAAGACCTATCAAACAAAAAGAAACTGAATTTGTCAACACTCACCCAGCCTTACAAAAGCTGTCAGGTGTTATGAGTTGTGATTTACAGCAAAAAGCTTTTCTGTAGCCATAACATTCATGAGGTTATTCTCCTGTGTGAATTCTCTGATGGATTTTGAGTTGTGATTTATAGCTGAAGGCTTTTCCACAGTCATTACATTCATAAGGCTTCTCCCCTGTGTGAATTCTCTGATGCATTATGAGATGTGACTTCTTGCCAAATGTTTTCCCACAATCATTACATTCATAAGGTTTCTCCCCTGTGTGAATTCTCTGATGGATTATAAGTTGTGACTTATAGCTGAAGGGATTTCCACAGTCATTACATTTATAAGGCCTGTCCCCTGTATGAATTCTTTGATGGGTTATGAGTTGTGACTTAGAGCCAAATGCTTTTCCACAGTCATTACATTCATAAGGTTTCTGACCTGTATGAATTCTCTGATGCATTATGAGATGTGACTTCTGGCCAAAGGCTTTCCCACAATTTTGGCATTCATAAGGTCTCTCCCCTGTGTGAATTCTCTGATGGATTAAAAGTTGTGACCTATAGCAAAAGGCTTTTCCACAGTCATTACATTCATAAGGTCTCTGCTTTGTGTGAATTCTCTGGTGAATTTTGAGTCATGACTTATAGCTGAAGGCTTTTCCACAGTCATTACATTGATAAGGTTTCTCCCCTGTGTGAATTCTCTGATGTCTTCTGAGGTCTGACATTTGGACAAAGGCTTTTCTACAGTCTTTACATTCATAAGGTCTCTCCCCTGTCTGAATTTTCTGATGGAGTATGAGTTGCAACTTCCGTCCAAAGGCTTTTCCACAGTCATTGCACTCCTAAGGTTTCTCTCCTGTGTGAATTCTCTGATGGATTATGAGTTGTGACTTATAGCTGAAGGCTTTGCCACAGTTATTACATTCATAAGGTTTCTTTCCTGTGTGAATTCTCTGTTGCATCATGAAATGTGACTTCTTGCCAGAGGCTTTTCCATAGTCTTTACATTCATTAGGTTTGTCCTCTGTGTGAATTTCCTGATGTCTAATGACATCTAACTTCTGGTAGGTGGCTTTTCCACATTCATTACACGCATAGGAGTTTTCCTGTGTGGAACTACTGTGAATGATGGTATGGCAGGACTTAAACTTGAAGGATTTTCCACGAGGCTTACATGCATAGGGTTTTTTTCTGTATATGTTGTCTCTGATTTATTGCAAGATTTGATTTATAAATAAGAGGCTCCACATATCCCATATCTTCATAGAGTTCCTCTCCTGTGTTGATTTGTTGATGCTTACTGAGGTTAGTATTTTTATGAAGAGTCTTTTCTATTTGAGTTGTCTTTCCAACAGTGACAGTTGACTTATTACAGGAATCTCCCATATGGACCGTGCCAAATCTAAAGAATATCTTCTTCTTTTTGAAGTGTTTCCCTTGTGCACTATGTTCAAATGAAGGCTTCACAGTCTGAATCTTGTGATACTCACTAAGAGGCTCAGAGCACTGGGCAGAGTTCTCAGGTACCTTAGTGGCATCAAATTTCTCTCCAGCTTGCAGCTCATCATGCCCACAGTGGGGAAACACATTGTGACACACGTTGCATTCCTCAGGTTTCATTGATGAATAATTTCTTTTTTTGTTAATCAGCTTTGAAACATGACTTGAACTTAAATTAAGTCTTTTTATTGACATAACTCTTTTGGGAGTTGATGTCTTGTTATTTGTAATAACATTCTGCTTAAAAATGTTTTCTTGAATTTCCTGGTTGGTTCTAATAATGTCATCACTTTTCATGGCAACTGGAAGGTTCTGATTTAGGAATTCGCTCACCATCCATGGCTGTGCTCCTTGCTCCAACTTAAAGATCAAGTCGGGTTTGGTAATGCAGTGTCCCAAGAAGAGCAGGCTGCTGTAGGTCTCCAGCATCACATCCCTGTACAGGATTTTCTGAGCTTTGTTCATGTTCTGCCATTCCTCCCAGGTAAAGTAAACAGCCAGGTCTTCAAATGCCATCATCACCGTGGAATGTCCAGGGAGCACGTCCTCTTTCTTCCGGGCACATGAGGAGCAAAGCAGAGTGTGGGGCAGAGAAAGTCCCCAGCACGTGGGACCCACAGGCAGCAAATGAAGAGGCGCAGCAGCAGTGGGTGGGAGGCTCTGGGTGTGTCTCTTATTCCTATATTTCAAAAGTGCTTCACATTATTCATATTTAATGTATTATTTCATGTTTATTTACATCGTATTGGTCCTCTTTGCAATAATAGGCTAAAAGATTCACATCAGATACTGTGCATTCATAATTTCATACTACATTCAAATATTTCCATTAATGGGTTAAAAGGGTTTTTTTTAGATTTACCCATTTGAAAGGCAGAAAGAAAGAATGAGAGAAAAAGAAAGAGCATGCTCCCCTCCCCTTGTTCACTCCTCAAATGTCTGCAGTGGCTGGGAGGCCAAAACCTGGAGCCAAGAACTCAATCCAGATCTCTCAGTGGGTGGCAGGAATTCATCCTCCAGAATCTGCATTAGCAGGAGGCTCGAATGAAGAGCTAGAGCTGGGAATTAAAGTGAGTTACTCCTATATGGGATACAGGTAAGTTTTTTTTAAGATTTGTTTATTTATTTGAAAGGCAGAGTTATAGAAGGAGAGAGAATGGCCAGAGCTGGGCTGATCTGAATCCAGAAGCCAGGAACTTTTTCTGGGTCTCCCATGTGGGTGGGTGGCCCATGGACTTGGGCTATCCTACACTGCTTTCCTGGGCACATTATCATGTATCTGGATGGAAGTGGAGCAGCTAGGACTCAAAATAATGCCCATATAAGAGGCTGGTGCTGCAGGTGGTGGCTTTACCTACTACACTGCAGCAGTGACCCTGGATACAGGCATTTTAACCAGCATCTTAACTGCCAAGGCAAATGCTCACTCTAGGAAGTTAGTTTTTGAAAGCTTTATGTATTGCAAATACCCTTAGCAAATTAGTATATAGGTTGCATTTTCTTCCATCTAAGATAAAGCAATACAGGCTATTGTTATCAAAAAATTATTATTCAGTTTACTTGAATGGATTAGATTCAGGAAATAAGGAAGTTCAAGGTGCTATGATAAGTGCAAAAATTTGGAGCATTTCCATAGTCACAGTAGGTATGGGAGAAAGCATGTGGATGGTGGCAGGCTGTCAGAAAAATCTTTCTAGTAGAGGTGATATGAATGTTACTTTGCAGTAGGAGTAAAAATCAATTAAGTAAGACCTGGGGTGTAAAAGCGGGAAGCAGGAGAATTAGGTTTTCCTGGAAGAACAAATGGCATGAAAAAATAAAACAGCATGGTCTGCTTTGAGCACTAAGTGTTGTGTTGTATTGATGCAATAGAAAATAGTGCAACTGCAATGTGCTTTAAGCTGCCTCTTACATATCACTTTTTTTTGACAGGCAGATTTAGACAGTGAGAGAGACAGAGACAGAGAGAGAGGTCTTGCTTTTTCCATTGGCTCACCCCCCAAGTGGCCACTACGGCTGGTGCATTGTGGCAAGCATGCTGTGCTGATCTGAAGCCAGGAGCCAGGTGTTTCCTCCTGGTCTCCCATGCGGGTGCAGGGCCCAAGGACCTGGGCCATCCCCCACTGCACTTCCAGGCCACAGCAGAGAGCTGGACTGGAAGAGAAGCAACTGGGATAGAATCTGGCACCCCAACCAGAACTAGAACCTGGGGTGCCAGCACTGCAAGTGGAGGATTAGCCTAGTGAGCCATGGCACTGCACATATCACTATTAAAACTACTAGCAGGGTTGGTATTATGGCACAGCAGTGTAAGCCTTTGCCTGCAGTGCCAGCATCTCATGTGAGTGCCGGTCCCTGTCCTGGCTGTTCCTCTTCACATCCAGTTCTCTGCCTTGGCCTGGGAAAGCAGGAGAAGATGGCCCAAGTGCATGGGCCCCTGCACCCACGTTGGAGACCTGGAAGAACATCCTGGCTCCTGGCTTTGGACTGCCTCAGCTCTAGACATTGCAGCCATTTAGGGGGTGAACCAGTGGATGGAAGACCATTCTCTCTATCTCTGTCTCTCTCTCTGTAACTCTACCTCTCAAATAAATAAATTTTTGAAAATAAATAAATAAAATCATTAAAAAATACCAGCATGGCTGATATCATATATAAGGTAATGAGTAGCAAAAGATAAAAGTCAACATATTGTTTTACATTTCATGGAATAATTTCAGTTACCCTTAGATTCTGAAAAGCAATGTAAATTGAAAACTTGAACATTCTATTAACAGCTGTAGCCCTAATAAGCATTTTACTACTGAGAATTAATGCAATTTACTTTGTAGTTTTATATGCTTAAGTTGAAATGTTCATTTGCAATCACTGAAAAGTTTAGAGCAGTGACAAACCTATACCATTCTGCACTGTTTTCTTAGAATGACTGCACATGCTTCTACAAGTTTGTGTCATACAATAATGCTTTTTTTAATGCTACTTAATGAAAAGTGAATATAAGAAAACTCAGCTTACTTCTAATTTCACTTTTTAAAAAACCACCAGAATATATGTAAAATTCCTATTACATGTTTATAAAGAGTATTCATAGATTGTTACCTCAGTTCCTTATTTTTTCTTCTATAGTTTTACCTACTTCTCTGTGGAAGACAGACTTTCAATTATCTATCACAATGTTTTTATTTATGTGTCCTGTATTCCACAATATTTCAAAAATTCTCTTTCTCACCCACATTAAGAATAAGATAGTTCATATGAAGAGAAGTAGCTCATGTTGGTAACCCCTTTATGAAGACTTAATTCTTTTGGCTCATTCAAATACTCTTGGGCAAAGGTTTATGAACTAGAGTCACACTGAGTAAAGGTCCTCTCAGGCCTGTGAATATCCACTGCCATGGCTGTACTGGCTCTCCCCATCTGTTGGTTTCAATCCAATACATTCAATATGGCACTGATTCAGAGAGTAGGAGTGAATACTGTGTATTAGGATAGTAGCTCCATCATTGGCCACTTTTATAATTTGAATACAGTATATCATGACTACTGGGGACTAAGAAAATACAATCAAATAAGAATATATAAATACAATTAGTTTTATTGAGATGTTAAATCCATTATTTTACTACTCTCCCTGCTTTTCACTTCAATGTTGCATTTCTAAAGTGCCAAAGTATAAACACTATATTTGTTAATTTTTAGAATTATCTAGAACAAATGGTTGCTTTTTTAACTTTTATTTAATAAATATAAATTTCCAAAGTGCAGCTTATGCATTACAATGGCTTCCCCCCATAACTTCTCTCCCACCCACAACCCTCTCATCTCCTGCTCCCTCTCTCATTGCATTTACATCAAGATTCATTTTAAATTCTCTTTATATACAGAAGACAAATCTAGCATATATTAAGTAAAGCTTTCAAAAGTTTGCACCCACACAGAAACACAAAGTGTAAAACACTGTTTGAGTATTAGTTACAGCATTCACTCAAATTGTACAACACATTAAGGACAGAGATCCTACATGAGGAGTAAGTGCACAGTGACTCCTGTTGTTGACTTAACAATTTGACACTCTTGTTTATGGTGTCAGTAATCACCCTAGGCTCTTGTCATGAGTTTCCAAGGCTATGAAAGCCTTTTGAGTTTGCTGACTCTGATCTTATTTAGACAAGGCCATAGTCAAAGTGGAAGTTCTCTCCTCCCTTCAGAGAAAGGTACCTTCCTCTTTGATGGCCTGTTCTTTCCACTGGGATCTCACTTGCACAGATCTTTCATTTAGGATTATTTATTTATTTATTTATTTATTTTGCCAGAGTGCTTGGCTCTCCATACCTAAAATACTCTCATGGGCTCTTCAGCCAGATCCAAATGCCTTAAGGGCTGATTCTGAGGCCAGAGTGCTGTTTAGGACATCCACCATTCTAGGAGTCTGCTGTGTATCCTGCTTCCCATGTTGGATCATTCTCTCCCTTTTTGATTCTATCAGTTAGTATTAGCAGACACTAGTCTTGTTTATGTGATCCCTTTGACTCTTAGTCCTATCATTATGATCAATTGTGAACAGAAATTGATCACTTGGACTAGTGAGATGGCATTGGTACATGCCACCTTGATGGGATTCAATTGGAATCCCCTGGCACATTTCTAACTCTACCGTTTGGGGCAAGTCAGCTTGAGCATGTCCCAAATTGTACATCTCCTCCCTCTCTTATTCCCACTCTTATATTTAACAGAGATCACTTTTCACTTAAATTTCAACACCTAAGAATAATTGTGTGTTAATTACAGAGATCAACCAACAGATTTAAGTAGAACATAAAAACACTAAAAGGGATAAATTATAAGTTGTTCCTCGACAGTCAGGACAAAGGCTGATCAAGTCACTGTTTCTCAAAGTGTCCATTTCACTTCAACAGGCTTCCTTTTAGGTGCTCAGTTAGTTGTCACCAATCAGGGAGAACATATGATATTTGTCCCTTTGTGACTGGCTTATTTCACTCAGCATGATGTTTTCCAGATTCCTCCATTTTGTTGCAAATAACCAGATTTCATTGTTTTTACTGCTGTATAGTATTCTATAGAGTGCATATCCCATAATTTCTATTTTTTTAATTAAGCATTTATTTATTCATTTATTAACTTTTATTTAATGAATATAATTTTCAAAGTACAGCTTATGGATTACAATGGCTTGCCCCCCCAGTGACTTCACTCCCACCCGCAACCCTCCCCTTTCCTGCTCTCTCTCCCCTTCCATTCATATGAAGATTCATTTTCAATTCTCTTTATATACAGAAGATCAGTTTAGTATACATTAAGTAGAGATTTCAACAGTTTGCACCAACATAGAAACACAAAGTGAAAAATACTGTTTGAGTACTGGTTATAGCATTAAATCACAATGTACAGCACATTAAGGACAGAGATCCTACATGAGGGGTAAATGCACAGTGACTCCTGTTGTTGACTTAACAAATTGACACTCTTGTTTATGGCATCAGAAATCACCCTAGGCTCTTGTCATGAGTTTCCAAGGCTATGGAAGCCTTTTGAGTTCACCAACTTTTATTTAGACAAGCTCGTAGTCAAAGTGGAAGTTGTCTCCTCCCTTCAGAGAAAGGTACCTCCTTCTTTGAAGACGTGTTCTTCCCTCTGAGATCTCACTCACAGAGATCTTTCATTTAGGTCATTTTTTTTTTTGCCAGAGTGTCTTGGCTTTCCATGCCTGAAATACTCTCATGGGCTTTTCAGCCAGATCCAAATGCCTTAAGGGCTGATTTTGAGGCCAGAGTGCTATTTAGGACATCCGCCATTCTATGAGTCTGCTGTGTATCCTGCTTCCCATGCTGGATCATTCTCTCCCTTTTTTTATTCTATCGGATAGTATTAGAAGACACTAGTTTTGTTTATGTGATCCCTGTGACTCTTAGTCCTTTCATTATGATCAATTGAGAACAGAAATTGATCACTGGGACTAGTGAGATGGCATTGGTACATACCACCTTGATGGGATTGAATTGGAATCCCCTGGTATGTTTCTAACTCTACCGTTTGGGGCAAGTCAGCTTGAGCATGTCCCAAATTGTACATCTCTTCCCTCTCTTATTCCCACTCTTATATTTAACAGGATCACTTTTCAGTTAAATTTCAACACCTAAGGATAACTGTGTATTAATTACAGAATTAAACAATAGTATTAAGTATAACAGACAAAGAAAAAATACTAAGAGGGATAACATATTAAGTTGTTCATCAACAGTCAGGGCTATGGCTGATCAAGTCACTGTTTCTCATAGTGCCCATTTCACTTCAACAGGTTTCCTTTTTGGTGTTCAGTCAGTTGTCACTGATCAGGGAGAACATATTGTCGCTCGCTCCACAGGCTTGCAGAGGAGCGGCAACGGATTTGCTGTTGTTTCTTTCCCCTGTCCTCCCCAGATTAGCTGCCGCCGCACCGCCAACGCGGAGGGGCGGCACCCCTGCCGCTTCCCCCGCTTCCACAGAGGAGCAGCACACCACCGGCCAGCTCCCTCAGGGGTTCCTCAGGTGTTCCCCCCGCATGTTGTCTCTCCTCCTTTATAGTCCTTTCCACCAAACTGTGCTCTGCTGGCATTCATGCAGTCCACGTGCTGAGCATGCTGTTCTCCTCCAATCAGAGGTTGGATCGGGAATCAGCTAATTGGTAAGGCAACTGTGTAGGATTTGTTTACTCTCTCTCAGCATCATATGGTGGGAGATCAGGTGCATTGAGTTAGTCTTAGCAGTTCTAGCAGTTTAGACTAGTCTTGGTAATCTCCGTATTTGTCCTCAGTATTTATATGTCCAAAGTTTTAGTACTTATTTCTCTGCTGGGCGACGGGCCATGCCATGTTATCGGAGACGGGGCCTGCTCCCCACTGGGCCCTGCTCCCCACACATATAATATTTGTCCCTTTGAGACTGGCTTATTTCACTCAGCATGATGTGTTCCAGATTACTCCATTTTGTTGCAAATGACTGGATTTCATTCTTTTTTACTGCGGTATAGCATTCGAAAGAGTACATATCCCATAATTTCTTTATCCAGTCTACTGTTGATGGGCATTTAGGTTGGTTCCAGGTCTTGGCTATTGTGAATTGAGCTGCAATAAACATTAATGTGCAGACCGCTTTTTTGTTTGCCAAATTTATTTCCTTTGGGTAAATTCCAAGGAGTGGGATGGCTGGGTTGAACGGTAGGGTTATCTTCAGGTTTCTGAGGAATCTCCAGACTGACTTCCATAGTGGCTTCACCAGTTTGCATTCCCACCAACAGTGGGTTAGTGTCCCTTTGTCCCCACATCCTCGCCAGCATCTGTTGTTGGTAGATTTCTGTATGTGAGCATTCTAACCGGGGTGAAGTGAAACCTCATTGTGGTTTTGATTTGCATTTCCCTGATTGCTAGTGATCTTGAACATTTTTTCATGTGCCTGTTGGCCATTTGGATTTCCTCTTTTGAAAAATGTCTATTGAGGTCCTTGGCCCATCTCTTAAGTGGGTTGTTGGTTTTGTTGTTGTGGAGTTTCTTGATCTCTTTGTAGATTCTGGTTATTAACCCTTTATCTGTTGCATAGTTTGCAAATATTTTTTCCCATTCTGTCGGTTGTCTCTTCACTCTCCTGACTGTTTCTTTTGCAGTACAGAAACTTCTCAATTTGATGCAATCCCAATAGTTGATTTTGGCTTTGACTGCCTGTGCCTCCTGGATCTTTTCCAGAAATTCTTTGCCTGTTCCAATATCTTGAAGGGTTTCTCCAATGTTCTCTAATAATTTGATGGTGTCAGGTCGTAGATTTAGGTCTTTAATCCATGTTGAGTGGATTTTTGTGTAAGGTGTAAGGTAGGGGTCTTGCTTCATGCTTCTGCACGTGGAAATCCAGTTTTCCCAGCACCATTTATTGAATAGACTGTCCTTGCTCCAGGAATTGGTTTTAGATCCTTGATCAAATATAAGTTGGCTGTAGATGTTTGGGTTGTTTTCTGGTGTTTCAATTCTGTTCCATTGGTCTATCCATCTGTTTCTGTACCAGTACCATGCTGTTTTGATTACAACTGCCCTGTAGTATGTCCTGAAATCTGGTATTGTGATGCCTCCTGCTTTGTTTTTGTTGTACAAGATTGCTTTAGCTATTGGAGGTCTCTTGTGCCTCCATATGAATTTCAGCATCATTTTTTCTAGATCAGAGAAGAATGTCTTTGGTATCTTGATGGGTATTGCATTGAATCTATAAATTGCTTTTGGGAGAATGGACATTTTGATGATGTTGATTCTTCCAATCCATGAGCATGGAAGATATTTCCATATTTTGGTATCCTCTTCTATTTCTTTCTTGAAGTTTTTGTAGTTCTCATCGTAGAGATCTTTAACGTCCTTGGTTAAGTTTATTCCAAGGTATTTGATTGTTTTTGTAGCTATTGTGAATGGGATTGATCTTAGCAGATCTTTCTCAGCCTTGGCATTGCTTGTGTATACAAAGGTTGTTCATTTTGTTCACTGATTTTATGTCCTCCCACTTTGCCAAACTCCTCTATGAGTTCCAGTAGTCTCTTAGTAGAGTTCTTTGGGTCCCCTAAATAAAGAATCATATCATCTGCAAAGAGGGATAGTTTGACTTCTTCCTTCCCAATTTGTATTCCTTTAATTTCTTTTTCTTGTCTGATGGCTCTGGCTAAAACTTCCAGAACTATGTTAAATAGCAGTGGTGAGAGTGGGCATCCCTGCCTGGTGCCAGATCTCAGTGGAAATGCTTCCAACGTTTCCGCATTCAATAGGATGCTGGCCGTGGGTTTTTTACAAATTGCTTTGATTATACTGAGGAATGTTCCTTCTATACCCAATTTGCTTAGAGTTTTCATCATAAAAGGGTGTTGAATTTTATCGAATGCTTTCTCTGCATCTCTTGAGATAATCATATGGTTTTTCTTTTGCAGTCTGTTAATGTGGTGAATCACATTGATTGATTTGCGAATGTTGAACCATCCCTGCATACCAGGGATGAATCCCACTTGGTCTGGGTGGATGATTTTTCTGATGTGCTGTTGTATTCTATTGGCCAGAATTTTATTGAGGATTTTTGCATCTATGTTCATCAGGGATATTGGTCTGTAATTTTCTTTCAGTGCTGCATCTTTCTCTGGCTTAGGGATTAAGGTGATGCTGGCTTCATAGAAAGAATTTGGGAGGATTCCCTCTTTTTCGATTGTTCTGAATAGTTTGAGAAGAAATGGGATTAATTCTTCTTTAAATGTCTGGTAGAATTCAGCAGTGAATCCATCCATCTGGTCCTGGGCTTTTCTTTGTTGGGAGGGCCTTTATTACTGTTTCAATTTCTGTTTCAGTTATGGGTCTATTTAGGTTTCCTATGTCTTCCTGGTTCAAGTTTGGTAGATTGCATGTGTCCAGGAATCTATCCATTTCCGATAGATTTTCCTGTTTGCTGGCATACAACTCTTTGTAGTAGTTTCTGATGATTCTTTTAATTTCTGTGGTGTCTGTTGTTATGTTTCCTTTTTCATCTCTGATTTTATTGATTTGGGTCTTTTCTCTTCTTTTTTTAGTTAGTTGGGCTAATGGGGTGTCAATTTTGTTTATTTTTTCAAAAAACCAGCTTCTCGCTTGGCTGATTTTTTGTAGTGTTTTTTTGGATTCAATCCTGCTAATTTCTTCTCTGGTTTTAATTATTTCTCTTCTCGTATTAGATTTGGGTTTGGTTTGCTGCAGTTTTTCTAGGTCCTTGAGATGCGCTGAAAGCTCATTTATTTAGTACCTTTCCAATTTCTTGATATAGGCACCTATTGCTATAAACTTGCCTCTCAATACTGCTTTTGCTGTATCCCATAAGTTTGATATGTTGTGTTGTTATCTTCATTTACTTCCAGAAAGTTTTTGATTTCTCTTTTGATTTCTTGAATGACCCAGTGTTCATTCAGGAGCATGTTGTTCAGTCTCCATGTGTTTGCATAATTTCTGGGGATTCCTGAGTTGCTAATTTCCAGCTTCATTCCGCTGTGGTCTGAGAAGCTGCATGGTATGATTCTAATTCTTTTAAATTTGCTGAGACTTGCTTTATGGCCTAGTATGTGATCAATCCTAGAGAAGGTTCCATGCGCTGCTGAGAAGAATGTGAAATCTGTAGATGTAGGATTGAAAGTTCTGTAGATATCTGTTAGATCCATTTGGGCAATAGTGTCAATTAAATCTACTGTTTCCTTGTTGATCTTCTGTCTGGATGATCTGTCTATTTCTGAGAGTGGAGTATTGAAGTCCCCCAGTACTGTTGTATTGGAGTCTAAGTCTCCCTTTAAGTCCCTTAACATATCTTTTAAATAGACTGGTGCCCTGTATTTAGGTGCATATACATTTATAATAGTTATATCTTCCTGTTGAATTGAACCCTTAATCATTACATAATGTCCCTCTTTGTCTCTCTTAACAGTTTTTGTATTAAAGTTTATTTTGTCTGATATTAATATGGCTACACCTGCTTTTTTTTTGGTTTCTGTTGGCATGGAATATCTTTTTCCAACCTTTCACTTTCAGTCTGCATGCCTCTTTGTTAGAGAGATGTGTTTCTTGTAGGCAACAAATAGTTGGGTTGTGTTCTTTGAGCCAGTCAGCCAAACGGTGTCTTTTAACTGGAGAATTCAGACCATTAATGTTCAATGTGACTATTGATACGTAGTGACTTTGCCCTGCCATTTTCCTGGAAATATTTTCTAGTATATGCTTTGAGCTTCCCATGCTCTTTTACTGGTAGGTGTTCTTCCTTTACCTTCTTTCATATTGATGGCCGTGTTTCTGTGTTTCTGTGTGTAGCACATCTTTAAGTATCTTTTGCAGGGCCGGACGAGTGGCCACAAAGTCTTTCAATTTCTGTTTGCTATGAAAAGTCTTTATTTCACCTTCATTCACAAATGAGAGCTTAGCAGGATATAATATTATGGGCTGGCAGTTGTTCTCTCTTAGCACCTGTGCTATTCTCGCCATTCCCTCCTAGCCTGTAGTGTTTCTGATAAGAAGTCTGCTGTGAGTCTGATTGGAGATCCTCTGAGAGTAATCTGATGTTTCTCTCTTGCACATTTTAGGATCTTTTCTTTATGTTTCACTGTGGTAAGTTTAATTACCATGTGTTGTGGTGAGGATCTCTTTTGGTTATGTTTATTGGGGGTTGTATGAGCTTCCTGTACTAGGATGTCTCTGTCCTTCTCCAGACCCGGAAAGTTCTCTGCTAGTATCTCACTAAAAAGGCCTTCTAATCCTTTCTCTCTCTCTCCATGCCTTCAGGAACTCCTAGAACTCGAATGTTGGTTTTTTTAATAGTATCCTGTAGATTCCCAACAATATTTTTTAGATTTCTAATTTCCTCTTCTTTTCTTTGGTTTGACTGTATGTTTTCCTGTGCTCTATCTTCTAAGTCCAATATTCTCTCTTCTGCTTCACCCATTCTGTTTTTAAGGCTTTCTAATGTGTTTGTCATTTGATCTATTGAGCTCTTCATTTCATTTTGATTTCTCTTCACTATCACACTTTCCTGTTCTACTAGTTTCTGTGTTTCATTTTGATTCTTCCTTAAAATTTCATTTTCACGAGAGAGATTTTCAATCTTGTCCATTAAGGATTTCTGTAGTTCAAGGATTTGGTTTTGAAAACTTCTAAATGATCTTATCATAAATTTTTTGAAATCTGTATCTTGCATTTCTTCTATCTCATCATCTTCATAATCTTGGCTTGGGATGTTTTGTTTATTTGGAGGCATCATAGTGTCATCGTTGATCTTGTTCCCTCGATTTCTGTGTTTGTTGCTTGGCATAGTTAAATCTTTCGTCACTGTGCATTTTTTTTAAATTTTTTTTTTTATTTTATACTATGTCTGTGTTAAGTGGACTGCCTGCTGTTGGAGGAGCCTTGGAGGCTTGAGATGGGTGTGGCCTGAGAGCTCTGCTTGGTTCTTCCTGGTTATGGGTGTGCAAAGGTGACACCCTCAGGTTATGCGTGGTAAATCTCTCTCTTTTTATTTATTTATTTATTTATTTATATATTTATTTTATTTATTCAGGGGGTAAGTAATACCGCAAGGCACGGCTGTGCAGAATTGATGGTATTTAGCTTCCAGTGTCTGGCTTCTACCCAAAGAGTCTGTGTAGGCTCCATTTCTCCTCTGGACTCCCACTGGGTTGCCTAGGCTACTGAATTGTAGTGACTCAGTTCCTTAGCTCTCCCCTGTTGATATGTAAATCAAGAGAGGGTGCCTGCTCTTTGTCTCTTTCGAACTCTTCCAGCCTTGCAGCCTTGCAACCTTTGCAAGGTTGGTGGAGAGAGAAACCCCCAAGTTTTTTTTTTCCTTCTTTCTGGTAGTGAGTCTGCTGCACTTTCCGGCTCCCCTCTAGATTCTGACCCCCGTTTCCCCGCCAATGTCTCAGGTTATTGAGCTGACCTCCCGTTCCAGCGCCGATGTGTGGACTCAGAGCCCTGGACATCCCAACTCTCCCCACTGGTGTCTGTGTGACATGCACTCCCCTTCCTGCACTCTGTCCTTTCCTTTTATACTGCCTGCATTCCGGTGTGTACGCACGCTTACCTTCATTTCTGCCCTATTCCTGTGATTCACGAAGCAATCCGAGTCACGGCACCACTCTTGTCGCTCCCTCGCCCGCAAAGGAACGACGCTACTTGCAGCTGATCAGTCTTCCCTAGACTTTTATTATAAGAGAGAAAATAACAGGGACAGAGGTAGAGAGAAAGGAAGGAGGAAAAGAGAGAGAGAGAGAGAGAGAGAGAGAGAGAGAGCCTCCTTCCTTAGCATATGACTTATATACAAAGTCCAACCAATCAGAAGTGGGCTAAAGTCCATGCATGGAGCACTCCAATCTGATGCCTGTTCACGCAGAATTCATGCACTCCTGGGCCAATCAAATGAGATGTCACACGGTGGGCAGGCTCTTCATGTGGTCCTCGGCGCCATCTTGTTGTTTACAACACTCTATACCCTTTTTGGAAAGTCCCTCTTAGTCAGTTACATCCGGTGGAAAGACCTATCCCAATTGAAACTAAAAATATCCGCTTTAGCAAACGCAACACGACTGCCAGGCCAAGCCTTAACTCAGAGGTCCCATGGTAGGCCTACCCATGGGTCCCCACATCCTTGATCAAATATAAGTTAGCTGCAGATGTTTGGGTTGCTTTCTGGTGTTTCTATTCTTTTCCATTGGTCTATCCATCTGTTTCTGTACCAGTACCATGCTGTTTTGATTACAACTGCCCTGTAGTATGTCCTGAAATCTGGTATTGTGATGCCTCCAGTTTTGTTTTTGTTTTACAAGATTGTTTTAGCTATTTGAGGTCTCCTGTGTCTCCATATGAATTTCAGCATCATTTTTTCCAGATCTGAGAAGGTCTTTGGTATCTTGATTGGTATTGCATTGAATCTATAAATTGCTTTTGGGAGAATGGACATTTTGATGACGTTGATTCTTCCAATCCATGAGCCTGGAAGATTTTTCCATTTTTTTGGTGTCCTCTTCTATTTCTTTCTTGAAGATTTTGTAATTCTCATCATAAGGATCTCATCGTAGAGATCTGTACTGCAAAAGAAACAGTCAGATGAGTGAAGAGGCAACCAACAGAATGGGAAAAAATATTTGCAAACTATGCTACAGATAAAGGATTAATAGCCAGAATCTACAATGAGATCAAGAAACTCCACAACATCAAAACAAACAACCCACTTAAGAGATGGGCCAAGGACCTCAATAGACATTTTTCAAAAGAAGAAATCCAAATGGCCAACAGACACATGAAAAAATGTTCAAGATCACTAGCAATCAGGGAAATGCAAATCAAAACCACAATGAGGTTTCACCTCACCCCGGTTAGAATGCTCACATACAGAAAGCTACCAACAACGGATGCTGGCAAGGATGTGGGGAAAAAGGGACACTAATCCATTGTTGGTGGGAATGTAAACTGGTCAAGCCACTATGGAAGTCAGTCTGGAGATTCCTCAGAAACCTGAATATAACCCTACCATTCAACCCAGCCATCCCACTTCTTGGAATTTATCCAAAGGAGTTTAAATTGGCAAACAAAAAAGCAGTCTGCACCTTAATGTTTATTGCAGCTCAATTCACAATAGCTAAGACCTGGAACCAACCTAAATGCCCATCAACAGTAGACTGGATAAAGAAATTATGGGATATGTACTCTTTAGAATACTATACAGCAGTCAAAAACAATGAAATCTGGTCATTTGCAACAAGATGGAGGAATCTGGAAAACATCATGCTGAGTGAAATAAGCCAGTCACAAAGGGACAAATATCGTATGTTCTCCCTTATTGGTGACAGCTAACTGTGCACCAAAAAGGAAACCTGTTGAAGTGAAATGGACACTATGAGAAATGGAGACTTGATCAGCCCTTGCCCTGACTGTTGATGAACAACTTAATACTTTATCCCTCCTAGTATTTTTTTCTTGTTTGTTCTACTTAATACTTTTGGTTGAATTCTGTAATTAATACACAGTTATTCTTAAGTGTTGAAACTTAACTGAAAAAATGATCCCTATTAAATATAAGAGTGGGAATAAGAGAGGGAGGAGATGTACAATTTGGGACATGCTCAAGCTGACTTGCCCCAAACGGTAGAGTTAGAAACATACCAGGGGAATCCAATTCAATCCTATCAAGGTGGCATGTACCAATGCCATCTCACTAGTCCAAGTGATCAATTTCAGTTCACAATGGATCATAATGATAGGACTAAGAGTCAAAGGAATCACATAAACAAGACTAGTGTCTGAAAATACTAACCGATAGAATCAAAAAGGGAGAGAATGATCCAACATGGGAAGCAGGATACACAACAGACTCATAGAATGGCGGATGTCCTAAACAGCACTCTGGCCTCAAAATCAGCCCTTAAGGCATTTGGATCTGGCTGAAGAGTCCATGAGAGTATTTCAGGCATGGAAAGCCAAGACACTCTGGCAAAAAAAATGACTTAAATGAAAGATCTCCATGAGTGAGATCCCAATGGAAAAAACATGTTAGCAAAGGAGGAGGAGCATTTCTCTGAAGGGAAGCGAGTACTTCCACTTTGACTATGACCTTGTCTAAATATGATCAGATTCAGTGAACTCAGGGGGCTTCCATAGCCTTGGCAACTCATGACAAGAGCCTAGGGTGATTACTGACACCATAAACAAGAGTGTCAATTTGTTAAGTCAACAACAGGAGTCACTGTGTACTTACTCCTCATGTAGGATCTCTGTCCTTAATGTGCTGTACATTGTGATTTAATGCTATAACTGGTACTCAAACAGTATTTTTCACTTTGTGTTTCTATGTTGGTGCAAACTGTTGAAATCTTTACTTAATATATACTAAACTGATCTTCTGTATATAAAGAGAATTGAAAATGAATCTTGATGTGAATGGAAGGGGAGACGGAGTGGGAGATGGGAGGGTTGCAGGTGGGAGGGAAGTATAAGTAAACACATTTTTAATGCTGAAGAAACTCTCTTTTTTACAAAAAATGAAACTGTCAATAATACATTAAAGTACTCACAAACATGACAACCCTAAAACATAAAATTTGATTCAAAAATAATTGTAATACATAAGCTGTACTTTGGAAATTTATATTCATTAAATAAAAGTTAAAAAAAAAAGGCCAATCTGCAGGATTCCAAACATTCTGTGCCGGATAGTGGGTAACATGGCTGACTGAAAACTGTCTCATTCTTGCTAATATACATACAGCAAATTTCTCTCAGAACACAGTAAGATGGAATGAGCAATAACTGGGTAGTAAAACAATCTATTCTGGTACTCGACAGTAATAGAGTTTAGCACAATCTATTGAAAATTGGAATTTTATGAGTTTTTATTTTGTTAAAAAAGATGCTACTGCAGCATAAAGACAATGAAAATAAAACAGTGATAAAAATGCAAAATTTAAGAAAAATCACCGGAGACCTTAATTGTCTATAAATTTATCTTTAAATTCAATGCTTATGAGATCAAAGTAATGCTAATGCTTTCTATTTATTTTTCAAGCATGCCCTAACATCCTTAAAGATTAAAAGGATCAAGAACTGTCAAGATCGTTTTCAAAATGAATGAGTGTATGAAAATATCCTAGTAGCTGCTAAAGCTTCTTATGAATTTCAATGTAACTATTTATAGTAATTAGAAAAGTATGTGATGTTTGAATCAGTAATGATAAAGCCAAGTAGGCCAGAAACATATCTGTGTTAACACAGAAAACTTTACATACTAGATTGGGAAAGAAGTATAAGTAAACACTTTTTTAATGCTGAAGAAACTCTCTTTTTTGCAAAAAATGAAACTGTCAATAATACATTAAAGTACTCACAAACATGACAACCCTAAAACATAAAATTTGATTCAAAAATAATACCATATAATAATTAATATAACATTGCCACACATGCAACTAATAAAGAATTATATTTAAAAATAAATTAAGGACACCCATTTTAACAAGTTAAACTGCAATAAAAGTAAAAAACAAAAGCAAAATACAACATACATAATGAATGCACAAAAAAGAACAGCTGACAGTTCAAATATAAGTATACACAACGAAAGCCCCACCTCGCCTCCAGCTAAGGGAAGAGGAAAATAAATAGTAACTATGATGGCGTAACTTTGGAGAATAAGTGGATAAAATAAAAAGAACTCAAAATGTTCAACAAAGTTTAGTCATTTTTTTCTTCTAACCACTTGCCATATGCAAAAACACATATTGCCGCAAAAACACATATTGCCACAGAAATAAGTAATATCATGTGTGCACACATGCACACACACACACACGCACACACTCAGTAGCCTAATAAGCAATAATAACAAAAACTAGAGACACTTACATTTCCCCTAAGTGAATAGGAACAGCAATTTGTTTCCTTACTAAACTATTGAGTATAGACCAGTTCAAGATGAAAAACACTTGCCAAGTTGGCTATTATATCTATAGTATAACAAACTATTTTATTGAAGTTTCAAACATGTAAATTAGCTTATAAATTTGAATTGTGCATCACCATATGAAGAAGTATGAAATACACCTAGTATTAATACATACCATGTGCAAGAAGGTGATTATTTTTAGTGTTAAAAGGAAAAGTGTTAAGTGTTTTTAGTGTTAAGAGGATTATTTTTAGTGTTACAAGGAAAGCCAGCACTATGACACAGTATATTACACTGTCATCTGCAGCACCGGCACCCCATATGGGCATAGGTTCAAGTCTTGGCTGCTCCATTTCTGAGCCATCTCCCTTCCCTGATAATGCATCTGGGAAGACAGAAGATGATGGCCCAAATATTTGAGACCCAAAAGAAACTCCCAGCTCCTGGCTTCAGCCTGGCTAGCCCTAGCTGTTGCATCCCCTTTGAGAGTGAACAAGAGGATGGAAACTCTCTTTCTCACTGCCTTTCAAATAAATGATAAAATATCATATATTATCATAAAATAATAGGATAAATTTTAGAAGTGTTGAAAACTCTGATATGTCAGTTGTATGATAATCTTTTTGCATTTTTGGAAATATAAAAAGTAGCATCAATTGGCTTATAATGCAAATATCAGACAGTAAATAATTGATTTATTAAGGTCAATTATATATGATACTCATATTCTAAATTCCTATTGCTTTTCACACCAAGAATTTTAATAATGCTATAATTGTCTATGAGTAAATAAACAAAGTTATTAGTTTTCTCCAGCATACTCTTTCAGCTGAAAGGAGCAAAAAGAATGATCATCACTGCTGAATATATCAAGGGAAATACTTCTCCGTGCAGTTTTACAATATATATTGTCAACCTTTAAAAGCTCCTGATGCATTTGAACTCAAAATTCTGTTTTTTTAAAGATTTATTTATTTATTGAAAGTCAGAGTTACACAGAGAGAGGAGAGGCAGAGAGAGAGAGAGAGGTCTTCCATTTGATGATTCATTCCCCAATTGGCCACAATGGCTGGAGCTGTGCTGATCTGAATCCAGAAGCTAGGAGCTTCCTCTGGGTCTCCCATGCAGGTGCAGGGGCACAAGGACTTGAGCCATCTTCTACTGCTTTTCCAGGCCATAGAAGAGAGCTGGATCAGAATTGGAACAGCTGGGTCTCAAACTGGTGCCCATAAGGGATGCCAGCACTACAGGCTGCACCACTGCACCCACCCCAAATTATATTTTTTCAACATTTATTTAATAAACATAAACTTCCAAAGTACAACTTTTGAATTATTGCAGCTTTTCCCCCAATAACCTCCCTCCCACCTGCGACCATCCCATCTCCCACTCCCTCTCCCATCCCTTTCTTCATCATGATTAATTTTCAATTATCTTTATATACAGAAGATCAACTTAGTACATACTACATAAAGATTTCAACAGACTGCACCCACAAAGACACACAAAGTACAGAGTACTGTTTGAGTAGTGGTTTTACCATTAATTTGCATATTACAACACATTAAGGGCAGAGGTCCTACATGGGGACCAGGTGTACAGTGACTCCCATTGTTGATTTAACAATTGACACTCTTATTTATGATGTCAGTAATCACCCGAGGCTCTTGACATGAACTGCCAAGGCTATGGAAGCCTCTTGAGTTCACCAACTCTGATCTTATTTAGACAAGGCCATAGTCAAAGTGGAAGTTCTCTCCTCCATTCAGAGAAAGGTACTGCCTTCTCTGATGGTCCATTCTTTCCGCTGGGATCTCACTCACAGAGATCTTTCATTTAGGTCAATTTTTTGCCACAATGTCTTGGCTTTCCATGCCTGAGAAACACTCATGGGATTTTTAGTCAGATCAGAATGACTTAAGGGCTGATTCCTAGACTAGAGTGATGCTTAGGGTTTTTGCCATTCTATAAGTCTGCTGTGTATCCTGCTTCCCATGTAGGATCATTCTCTCCTTTTTATTCTATCAATTATTTGCACACACTGGTCTAATTTATGTGATCCCTTTGACAATTAATCCTATCTTTTCAATCAATTATGAACTTTAACTGATCACTTTAACAAGTAAGATGGCATTGGTACATGCCACCTTGATTGGATTGAATTGGAATTCCCCTGGCACATTTCTAGCTCTATCATGAGGGATAATTCTAATTGAGCATGTGCCGAACTGTACATGTCCTCCCTCTCTTATTCCCAGTCTTATATTTAACAGGGACCACTTTTCACTTAAATTTAAATGACTAAGAATAATTGTGTGTTAATTAAAGAGTTCAATCAACCGTATTAAGAAGAATAAAAAAACACTAAAAGGAATAAAATAATAAGTTGTTCCACGACAGTCAGGACAAGGGCTGATCAAGTCACTGTTTCTCATAGTGTCCATTTCACTTCAATAGGTTTCCTTTTAGGTGCTCAGTTAGTTGTCACAGATCAGGGAGAACATATGATATTTGTCCCTTTGGGATTGACTTAGTTCACTCAGCTTGTTTTCCAGATTCCTCCATTTTGTTGCAAATGACTGGATTTCATTTTTTTTACTGCTGTATAGTATTCTAGAGTACATATCCCATAATTTCTTTATCCAGTCTTCTGTTGATGGCCATTTTGGTTGATTCCATGTCTGAGCTATTGTGAATTGAGCTGCAATGAACATTGAGGTGCAGACAGCTCTTTTCTATTTGCCAATTTAATTTCCTTTTTGGGTAAATTCCAAGGAGTGAGATGGCTGGGTTGTATGGTAGGCCTATATTCAGGTTTCAAAGGAATCTCCAGACAGACTTCCATAGTGGCTTTACCAGTTTGCATTCCCAGCAACAGTGGGTTAGTGTCCCTTTTTCCACACATCCTCACCAGCATTTGTTGTTAGTTGATTTCTTTATGTAAGCCATTCATTATAATCAAAACAGCATTGTATTGGTGCAGAAACAGATGGATAGACCAATAGAACAGAATAGAAACACCAGAAATCAATCCAAACATCTTCAGCCAACTTATATTTGGCAAGGACCTAAAACCAATTCCTGGAGCAAAGACAGTCTATTCAACAAATGGTGCTGGGAAAACCGGAGCTCCACATGCAGAAGCATGAAGCAAGACCCCTACCTTTCACCTTACACAAAAATTCACTCAACATGGATTAAAGATATAAATCTATGACTCGACTACATCAAATTATCAGAGAACATCAGAGAAACCCTGTAAGATATAGGCACAGGCAAAGACTTTTTGGAAAAGACTCCAAAGGCACAGGCAGTGAAAGCCAAAATTAACATTTGGAGTTAATTGCATCAAATTGAGAAGCTTCTGTACTTCAAAAGAAACAGGAAAGTGAAGAGGCAACCAACAGAATGGGAGAAATATTTGCAAATTATGCAACCAACAAAGGATTAATAACCAGAATCTACAATGAGATTTAGAAACTCCACAATAACAAAACAAACAACCCACTTAAGAGATGGGCCAAGGACCTAAATAGACATTTTTCTTTTTTTAATTAATTTTTTTTTGACAGGCAGAGTGGACAGTGAGAGAGAGAGAGATGGAGAGAAAGGTCTTCCTTTGCCGTTGGTTCACCCTCCAATGGCCACCACGGCCAGCGCACTGTGGCTGGCGCATGGCGCTGATCTGAAGCCAGGAGCCAGGTGCTTTACCTGGTCTCCCATGTGGGTGCAGGGCCCAAGGACTGGGGCCATTCTCCACTGCACTCCCGGGCCATAGCAGAGAGCTGGCCTGGAAGAGGGGCAACTGGGACAGAATCCAGCACCCCAACCGGGACTAGAACCCAGTGTGCTGGCGCTGCAAGGTGGAGGACTAGCCTATTGAGCTGCAGCGCCAGCCAATAGACATTTTTCAAAAGAGGAAATCCAAATGGCCAACAGATGCATGAAAATATGTTCAAGATCACTAGCAATCAGTGAAATGAAAATCAAATTATATTTTTAATAATTAACCTAAGGAAGCATTAAGAGCTAAAAATGCATATGTATAAATGTCTTCATTGTTTTAAAACCTTGAAATATATATTGCTGAATAGTGTGGTATGGACTGGTTAAATATTTTATGATATGTTGCAACATATTAAAATACTGTTCTCAGGGTCAGCCCTGTAGCCTAGCAGTTTAGATGCCTATCTGGGTGCTTGTATCCCATGTCAGTGTGGCTGGCTTTGAGTCTCAGTTCTATTGCCATTTCAGGCTCCCTACTAGTATACATACTTGGAGGTAGCAGATGATAATTCAAGTAGCTGAGTTATTGCCACTCACATGGGAGACATAGGCTGGGCTCATGGCTGTGGTTTTGGTCCCAGGTCAACCCCAGAATTTGCAAGCATTTGGGGAACAAACCAGACAGTGAGAGTTCTGTCTGTCTTTATGTCATCCATCCTACCATCTCTCTGCCTGTTGAATATATAATATGAAATAAAAATACTGCTCTCATCAAATATACACTATATGAATAAACTATATGTAAACAAAAATAAAAATATCAAAAGTCTATTATATATTATATTCACACTGAAATATATATGTGTGTAAAGGCACAAAGGTTTATCTCAAATGATATAGTTTCTTTTTTAATTTTTCTGAACTTTCCAAATTTTTATATTGATAATATTTTACATATATTGGTGTGTACATGCAGTTATATGATTAGATAAACAATTGTCAAAAGTCACCCACAATCACTTTTAACTACATAAGGGCCAGATTTCATACATCAACTACCCTCAATTCCACTCAGCTGTGTGGAATTACTTCCCAACTGAGTCAGAAAAAAAGAGAGAGAGAGCAAGCAAGTGAGAGAACAATCTGGGTGAGTCACCTTTGGCACACCCTTAACCCTGAAGAACCAAACAGAGCTCTCTGGCCACACCCATCACAGCCTCTAAGGATCCATCAAAAGCAGACAGTCCACTTAATCCAGAGTCACAGTATAACTAGAAGAAACCAAAGAATATCTCCAATATGCCAAACAACAAACGCAGAAACTGAGGTAACAAGAACAAGAAAGACACTATGATGTCCCCAAATGAAATAGACACCCCAATTCAAGATTATGAAGATGATGAGATAGAAGAAATGCAAGAAGAGGATCTCAAAACATTGATAAGAACATTAAGAAGTTCTCAAAAACAAATTGTTAAACTACAGAAATCCTTAATGGACAAGATAGCAAATCTCTCTTGCGAAAATGAAATATCAAGGAGGAATCAAAATGAAATGAAACAACTAGTGGAACAAGAAACTGTGATAGTGATGAGAAATCAAAATGAAATGAAGAATTCAATTGATCAAATGACAAACACATTACAGAACCTTCAAAACAGAATGAGTGAAGCAGAAGAGAGAATAAGGACTTGGAAGACAGAGAACAGGAAAGAATACAGTCAAACCAAAGAAAAGAAGAGGAAATTAGAAATCTAAAAAATATTGTCGAAAATCTTCAGGATACTATTAAAAAAAACCAACATTCGGGTTCTAGGAGTTCC
This sequence comes from Oryctolagus cuniculus, assembly GCF_051225735.1. Lineage (NCBI taxonomy): Eukaryota > Metazoa > Chordata > Mammalia > Lagomorpha > Leporidae > Oryctolagus > Oryctolagus cuniculus. The sequence goes on along the minus strand of NC_142887.1, from coordinate 3,544,636 downwards.
TGAAGGCATGGAGAGGGAGAAAGGATTAGAAGGCCTTTTTAGTGAGATACTAGCAGAAAATTTCCCAGGTTTGGAGAAGGACAGAGACATCCTAGTACAGGAAGCTCATAGAACCCCCAATAAACATGACCAAAAGAGATCCTCACCACGACACGTTGTAATTAAACTCACCGCAGTGAAACATAAAGAAAAGATCCTAAAATGTGCAAGAAAGAAACGTCAGATTACTCTCAGAGGATCTCCAATTAGACTCACAGCTGACTTCTCATCAGAAACCCTACAAGCTAGAAGGGAATGGCAAGACATAGCCCAGGTACTAAGAGAGACAAATTGCCAGCCCAGAATATTATACCCTGCAAAGCTCTCATTCGTGAATTAAGGTGAAATAAAGACCTTTCATAGCAAACAGAAATTGAAAGAATTTGTTGCCACTCATCCAGCCCTGCAAAAGATGCTTAAAGATGTGTTACACACAGAAACACAGAAACAGGGTCATCAATATGAAAGAAGGTAAATGAAGGAAACCTCACAGCAAAAGATCACAGGAAGTTCAAAACATATATTAGAACTTATCTTTGACAAAGGGCAGGGCAAGGTTACTACTTATCAATAGTCACATTGAACGTTAATGGCCTGAACTGTCCTGTTAAAAGACACCAATTGGCTGACTGGGTTAAGGAACAAAACCCATCTATTTGCTGCTTACAAGAAACACATCTTTCCAGCAAAGATCCATACAGACTGAAAGTGAAAGGCTGGAAAAAGATATACCATGCCAACAGAAATGGAAAAAGAGTGGGTGTAGCCATCTTAATTTCAGACAACATAAACTTTACCACAAAAACTGTTGGGAGAGACAAAGAGGGGCACCATATAATGATCAAGGGATCAATTCAACAGGAAGATATAACGATTATCAATGTATATACACCTAATTACAGGGCACCGGTTTATTTAAAAGATTTGTTAAGGGACATAAAGGGAGAGTTAGACTCCAATACAATAGTACTGGGGGACTTCAATACTCCACTCTCAGAAATAGACAGATCAACAGGACAGAAGATCAAAAAGGAGACAGTAGATTTAAACGACACTATAGCCCAAATGGATCTAACAGATATCTACAGAACTTTTCATCCTACACAGAAAGCATTTACATTCTTCTCAGCAGTACATGGACCCTTCTCTAGGAATGACCACATACTAGGCCATAAAGCAAGTCTCAGCAAATTCAAAAGAATTAGAATCATACCATGCAGCTTCTCAGACCATAAAGGAATAAAGGTGGAAATTAGCAACTCAGGAATCCCTAGAGCATATGCCAACACATGGAGATTGAACAACATGCTCCTGAATGAACAATGGGTCATAGAAGAAATCAAAAGAGAAATCAAAAACTTTCTGGAAGTAAATGAGGATAACAGCACAACATACCAAAACTTATGGGATGCAGCAAAAGCAGTGTTAAGAGGGAAGTTTATATCAATAGGTGCCTACATCAAGAAATTGGAAAAGCACCAAATATATGAGCTTTCAATGCATCTCAAGGATCTAGAAAACCTGCAGCAAACCAGACTCAAATCTAGTAGGAGAAGAGAAATAATTAAAATCAGAGAAGAAATCAACAGGATTGAATACATTACAAAAAATCAGCCAAATGAGGAGCTGGTTTTTTGAAAAAATAAACAAAATTGACACACCACGGGCCCAACTAACCAAAAAAAAAAGAAGAGAAAAGACCCAAATCAATAAAATCAGAGATGAAAAAGGAAATGTAACAACAGACACCACAGAAATATAAAGAATCATCAGAAATTACTACAAGGACCTGTATGCCAGCAAACAGGGAAACCTATCAGAAACGGATAGATTCCTGGACTCATGCAACCTACCTAAATTGAACCAGGAAGACATCGAAAACCTAAACAGACCCATAACTGAAACAGAAATTGAAACAGTAATAAAAGCCCTCCCAAAAAAGAAAAGCCCAGGACCAGATGGATTCACTGCTGAATTCTACCAGACATTTAAAGAAGAACTAACTCCAAGTCTCTCAGACTATGCAGAACCATCAAAAAAGAGGGAATCCTTCCAAATTTGTTCTATGAAGCCAGCATCACCTTAATCCCTAAGCCAGATAATGATGCAGCACTGAAAGAAAATTACAGACCAATATCTCTGATGAACACTGATGCAAAAATCCTCAATAAAATTCTGGCCAATAGAATGCAACAACACATCAGAAAGATCATCCACCCAGACCAAGTGGGATTTATCCCTGATATGCAGGACGGTTGAATGTGTGCAAAACAATGTGATACACCACATTAACAGACTGCAGAAGAAAAACCATATGATTATCTCAATAGGCGCCGAGAAGGCATTTGATTAAATACAACACCCTTTCATGATGAAAACTCTAAGCAAACTGGGCATGGAAGGAACATTCCTCAATACAATCATAGCAATTTATGAAAAACCCATGGCCAGCATCCTAGTGAATAGGGAAAAGTTGGAAGCATTTCCACTGAGATCTGGCACCAGACAGGGATGCCCACTCTCACCACTGCTATTCAATATAGTTCTGGAAGTTTTAGCCAGAGCTATTAGGCAAGAAAAAGAAATTAAAGGGATACAAATTGAGAAGGAAGAAGTCAAACTATCCCTCTTTGCAGATGATATGATTCTTTATTTAGGGGACCCAAAGAACTCTACTAAGAGACTACTGGAACTCATAGAGGAGTTTGGCAAAGCAGCAGGATATAAAATCCATGCACAAAAATCAACAGTGTTTGCATACACAAGCAATGCCAAGGCTGAGAAAGATTTGCTAAGATCAATCCCATTCACAATAGCTACAAAAACAATCAAATACCTTGGAATAAACTTAACCAAGGATGTTAAAGATCTCTACGATGAAAATCACAAAATCTTCAAGAAAGAAATAGAAGAGGATACCAAAATATGGAAAAATCTTCCATGCTCATGGATTGGAAGAATCAACGTCATCAAAATGTCCATTCTCCCAAAAGCAATTTACAGATTCAATGCAATCCCAATCAAGATACTGAAGACCTTCTCAGATCTAGAAAAAATGATACTGAAATTCATATGGAGACACAAGAGACCTCGAATAGCTAAAGCAATCTTGTAAAACAAAAACAAAGCTGGAGGCATCACAATACCAGATTTCAGGACATACTACAGGGCAGTTGTAATCAAAACAGCATGTTACTGGTACAGAAACAGATGGATAGACCAATGGAACAGAATAGAAATACCAGAAATCAAGCCAAACATCTATAGCCAACTTATATTTGATCAAGGATCCAGAACCAATCCCTGGAGTAAGGAAAGTCTATTCAATAAATGGTGCTGGGAAAATTGGATTTCCACGTGCACAATCATGAAGCAAGACCCTTACCTTGCACCTTACACAAAAATTCACTCAACATGGATTAAAGACTTAAATCTATGACCCAACAACATCAAATTATTACAGAGCATTGGAGAAACCCTGCAAGATATAGGTACTGGCAAAGACTTCTTGGAAAATACCACAGAAGCACAGGCAGTCAAAGCCAAAATCCATTATTGGGATTGCATCAGATTGAGAAGTTTCTGTACTTCAAAAGAAACAGTCAGGAAAGTGAAGAGGCAACTGACAGAATGGGGAAAAAATATCTGCAAACTATGCAACAGATAAAGGGTTGATAACCAGAATCTACAATGAGATCAAGAAACTCCACAACATCAAAATAAACAACCCACTTAGGAGATGGGCCAAGGACCTCAATAGACATTTTTCAAAAGAAGAAATCCAAATGGCCAACAGGCAAATGAAAAAATGTTCAAGATCACTCGCCATCAGGGAAATGCAAATCAAAACCACAACGAGGTTTCACCTCATCCCGGTTAGAATGGCTCACATACAAAAATCTACCAACAACAGATGCTGGCGAGGATGTGGGGACAAAGGGACACTAACCCACTGTTGGTGGGAATGCAAACTGGTCAAGCCACTATGGAAGTCAGTCTGGAGATTCCTCAGAAACCTGAAGATAACCCTACCGTTCGACCCAGCCATCCCACTCCATGGAATTTACCCAAAGGAAATGAAATTGGCAAACAAAAAAGCAGTCTGCACATTAATGTTTATTGCAGCTCAATTCATAATAGATAAGACCTGGAACCAACCTAAATGCCCATCAACAGTAGACTGGATAAAGAAATTTTGGGAGATGTATCTATAGAATACTATACAGCTGTCAAAAACAATGAAACCCAGTCATTTACAACAAGATGGAAGAGTCTGGAACACATCATGCTGAGTGAAATAAGCCAGTCCCAAAGGGAAAAATATCATATGTTCTCCCTGATTGGAGACAACTAACTAAGCACCAAAGGGGAAACCTGTTGAAGTGAAATGGACACTATGAGAAACAGTGACTTGATCAGCCCTTGTCCTGACTGTTGATGTACAATGTAATACTTTATCTATGTTAGTATTTTTTTTGTTATAGTACTATTGGTTGAACTCTGTAATTAACACACAATTATTCTTAGGTGTTTAAAGTTCAACTGAAAAGTGATTCCTGTTAGGAATTTGGAAAACATTATGCTGAGTGAAATAAGCCAATCACAAAGGGACAAATATCATATGTTCTCCCTGATTGGTGACAACTAACCGAGCGCCAAAAAGTAAACCTGTTAAAGTGAAATGAACACTATGAGAAATGGTGACTTGATCATCCCTCACCCTGACTGTTGATGAACAACTTAATACCTTACCCCTCTTAGTATTTTTTTGTTTGTTCTACTTAATACTTTTAGTTGAATACTGTAATCAATACACAGTTATTGTTAAGTGTTGAAACTTAACTGAAAAGTGATTGCTGGTAAATATAAGAGTGGGAATAAGAGAGGGAGGAGATGTACAATTTGGGACATGCTCAAGCTGACTTGCCCCAAATGGTAGAGTTAGAAACATACTAGGGGATTCCAATTCAATCCTATCAAGGTGGCATGTACCAATGCCATCTCACTAGTCCAAGTGATCAATTTCTGTTCACAATTGATCATAATGATATGACTAAGAGCCAAAGGAATCACATAAACAAGACTAGTGTCTGCAAATACTAACTGATAGAAAAAAAAAAAGGGAGCGAACGATCCTACATGGGAAGTGAGATACACAGCAGACTCATAGAATGGCAGATGTCCTAAACAGCACTCTGGCCTCATAATCAGCCCTTAAGGCATTTGGATCTAGCTGAAAAGCCCATGAGAGTATTTCAGGCATGGAAAGCCAAGACACTCTGGTAAAAAAAAATGACCTAAATGAAAGATCTCCGCGTGTGAGATTCCAGCAGAAAGAACAGGTCTTCAAAGAAGGAGGTACCTTTCTCTGAAAGGAGGAGAGAACTTCCATTCTGAGTATGACCTTGCCTAAATATGATCAAAGTCGGTGAACTCAAAAGGCTTCCATAGCCTTGGCAACTCATGACAAAAGGTGAGTACTGATGCCATAAACAAGAGTGTCAATTTGTTAAGTCAACAGCAGGAGTCACTGTGCACTTACTCCTCATGTAGGATCTCTGTCCTTAATGTGCTGTAAAGTGTGATTTAATGCTATAACTAGTACTCAAACAGTATTTTTCACTTTGTGTTTCTATGTGGATGCAAACTGTTGAAATCTTTACTTAATGTATGCTAAACTAATCTTCTGTATATAAAGAGAATTAAAAATGAATCTTGATGCGAATGGAAGGGGAGAGGGAGCGGGAAAGGGGAGGGTTGTCGGTGGGAGGGAAGTTAAAAGGGGAAAGCCATTGTACTCCATATTCTGTACTTTGGAAATTTATATTCATTAAATAAAAGTTAAAAAAAAACTATGAGATAGTGAATGAGGTTGACTACCAAAATACATACATTTTTCACTGATAAAAAGTGCTACAAGATATATTTTTCTACAAACTTCCTAATAATGACAATAGACTTAGGATATTTTTTGCTTTAAACTTTCACATACTTAACTATATAAATTTTCATAATAACTAGAACCAGCATCCTGGTGTAACTGGTAAAGCCACAGCCTGCAATACTGGAATCCCATAAGGCCACCTGTTCAAGTCCCACCTCTTCCACACCCTATCCATCTCCCTATTGGTGGCTCAAGAAAAACAACAGATGAGAAGATGGAGTAGGGGTACAGGCCCCTGCAACCAATGTAGGAGATCCAGATGAAGCCTCTAGCTTCATCCTTGCCAGTCCTGGCCACTGCTGCCATTTGCAAAGTGAATCAGCCAATAGAAGATCTCTCTCTCTCTCTCTTCTCTTTTTCTGTTTCTCCTTCTCTCTCTGTAACTGCCTTTCCAATACATAAGAAAATCTTCAAAAAAATACAGAGTGACTAGATTTTCCTCCTTCAGTGTAATTCTGAAACAAAGTGACTCATAAATTATATTTAAACAAAGAGAAAATATGGCCTTTTTGAACAAGTGGATGTCAAGGCAAATGCTGAGGACAAGAAAACAGCACTGATAGCTATCCACAGCCACCTGTAATAGAGAGACAGGGAGAGAGGGAGAGAAAGGGAGAGAGAGAGAGAGATAGAGGGAGGGAAGAAGGGAGAAAGAGCAAAAGAGAAGGAAGGAGAAGTAGTAGTAGTAGTAGCAGCAGTAGTAGTAGTAGTAGAAGTCGAGGTGGACAAAGAGGAAGAGGAGGAAAAGGAAAAAAATATAGGGAGGGAAGAAGGAAGAAAGGAATGAAGAAAAACAAATAAAACAGTGTAACTCCGGATGAAGCCCAAAGATCCCTAAAAGTGCACCTCCAGGAGAAACAAGTTAGATTGGCATGCCATCAATTCCCCCTGACAGCAGAGCTTCCATGAGGAAGACAGAAGGCCACACACACTTGCATTGCTTGAGGATGTCAAGGCCAGCTATCACCAGATCAGACAAGCTGTGAAGCAACTCCGACTTAGATGTGGCCAAGGTGAACATCCTGATCAGGCTGATGGAGAGAAGAAAGCATTTAATGAAATGGCTCTGGATTATGCTGCTTGGATTTTATAGCAAAATTGGAATCATCTGACCTGGGTCCAGAGGACCAATTCAAAGTACCCAATTTCATCATTAGCATAAAAGCAATAAAAATACAGCAGGAAGTAAGTTTGAGAATGTCTTCCAGATCATGGTAAAGGATTTAAGTTTGTTCTGAAATAATGGCAATCAGAGAATTCTGTAAGTGGAATGACATGCTTTAATTTCATTTGAAAGTAAATTACTCTATTTTCTAAATTAATAATAAAACCAGATAGAGATTATTGAAAAATGGAAAACTATGCAATTGAAGTAAAGACAATAGAGCTGCCTATTTCAATAACCCATAATAAAAATGGTGATTACATGGACCAGAGAGCTAGGAAAGGATAGGGTCAAAAATTGTCATATAAGGGAAATATTTCAAAGACAGTAACAGGGAGGTTTTTATGTATTAATTAGTTTATGTGAAAGGAAAAGAGAGAGAAGATGATTGATGAGTTGATGAGCATCACTATGATTATTTGCAGTTGAACAATTGAAAATTGAAATTCTCAGCTATTGAGATGAATGTCAGATTAGAGAATGTTCTTATTAAACATTTAAATGGGTTATTGTACAGCAGATTAATAGAAGTGAGTAAAAAGAAGAGGTTCAGAATAAATATATAAATTTAGGATTCATTGGTACATAGCTAATTTTTGTTTAACTTTATTAAGTATTTATTTATATATTTATTTATTTGAAAGGCAGAGTGACAGAGAAAGAGACAGAAAATGAGGGAGAGAGAGTGAGGTCTCTTTTTAAAAGATTTATTTATTTGAAAGAGTTACACAGAGAGTAGAAGGAGAGAGAAAAAGAGAGAGAGAGACATAAGTCTTCCATCTGCTGGTTCACTCCCAATGGGCCACAGTGGCCGGAGCAGTGCTCATCTGAAGCCAGGAGCCAGGAGCTTCTTCCAGGTCTCCCAAATGGGTACAGGGATCATCTTATACTGCTTTCCCAGGCCATAGCAGAGAGCTGGATCAGAAGTGGAGCAGCAGGGATTCAAACCGGCGCCCATATGGGATGCCGGCACTGCAGGCGGCAGCTTTACCTGCTACACCACAGCACCCAAACACCCTGAGAAAGGTCTTTAATCTGCTGATTTATTTCCCAAATAGCCACAAGAGTTAGGTTTGGGCTAGGCTGAAGCCAAAAGACAGGAATTGCATCCTGATGTCCCACATGCATAGTGGGGGCCCAAGAATTTGGGCCATTTTCCACTGTCTATCCAGGTGCATTAGCAGGGAGATGTATTTGAACCAGAGCAGCAGGGATTCAAATCAGCACTCTAACATAGGATGATGGTATTACAAACAGCAGCTTACCATATTGTGTCACAACACAACACTGGCCCCTATTTTCATTATTTAAAAAAATTAACTTAAATAAAAATTGTAAGTATCCATCAGATATATTTATTTCAACATACGCATAAATTATTCAATGCCCAATCAGGCTAAATATATCTATCTTTTTAAACATTATCATTTACTTTGATAGAAATGTTTAAAATCATTTCTTATAGTGTTTTTATAGAAAAATGTGCAGTATGGAGTCGGCACTGTGGCACAACTGGTTAATGCCCTCGCCTGAAGTGCCAGCACCCCATATGGGCACTGGTTCTAGTCTGGCTGCTCCTCTTCTGATCCAGCTCTCTGTTTTGGCCTGGGATAGCAGTAGAAGATGGCCCAAGTCCTTGGGCCCCTGCTCCCACATGGGAGACCTGGAAGAAGCTCCTGGCTCCTGGCTGCAGATCGGTGCACCTCCAGCCATCGTGGCCATCTGGGGTGTGAACCATCCAATGGAAGACCTCTCTCTCTCTCTCTCTCTCTCTCTCTCTCTCTCTCTCTCTCTGTCTCTCTCCCTCTCCTATCTATGTAACTCTGACTTTTGAATAAATAATCTAAAAAAATTTAAAAAATTTTAAAAAGTGCAGTAAATAATCATTACCTAGGGTGACCTTGCTGTGCAATAGAATATCAGAACTTTTTAATCCTATCTTTGTCTTTGCATCCATTAAATAACCTTTTCTCATCCATATATATTATTTTTAAAATGCATTTATTTGAAAGGCAATGGCCAAGAAAGACATAAAGAGGGCACATCAGAGAGTGTGTCTACCTCTTGGTTCACTCACAAATGTCCACAATAGCAGTTTTAGGCCAGTAAGAAGTCAGAAGTCAAGAATTCCATCAAGGTTCTCGCATGTGTAGCAGGAACCCAAACACTGTGTTGTCAACTGCAACTTTCCAGGCACAAAACCAGAAGGCTGAGTCAAACGTGTGAAGTAGCCTAATTTCAAACCAGGCACTACAATATCACATGCAGGCATCCCAAGTGATGGCATACCCACTTTACCATAATGTCTACCCTTATAGATGATATATAAAACCATGAGAATTGAAGATATTATCCATGTACTTAATTGAGTACAGAGAGGAAAAAAAAATAAAGGCAGGAGTTTTTTCAAGGGAAACGGATTTTATAGAAGAAGAATAAGCAGAAAATGAGATTGGAGATAGCTAAAGAAAGAGAAAAAATAAGTGAATATGGATATTCCAGATGTTAGGTTCAGAGGATATTTCAGGGAGATATAATTATTAGCTGATTTCACTGTTAGGCTGAAAAAGGAGAGCTGATAATTGCCAATTTGACTCTGCATGGTTAGGTAGATAATTAGTGACCTGGAATAGTACAATTTTGGTAGAATGATGGAGAAGCATATGACTTGAATACTTGCAAAGAAAGTGGGGAATCAAATCCAGCAAGTTAAAACATTTCCAGCTAATCTGTTGTGAAGGAAGTAGAGAAATGAGATTAGTACAAAAAGTGTTAATGGATGTCATGGACAAATTTTTAAAGAGACCCTCATGACACACAGTTCCTGATATTTATACCACTGTATAAACCTCTCCTAACGCTTGTGAATTACTTCAAAGTTATAGTTATGGTGAAAGTGAGGGGTTGTCGCTCACCTTATTACCTCATATTATAAAAGATTCTATTGCTTATAGAGTCTTTCTAAAGTCACCCAAATACCCTAGTGGACTTTTAAATAGACTTATCCTGAGGTGAGCACTTAGATGAGAACCCTGACATGGCCAGCATCTTGATTGCTGCTTTGCAAATGGCCAGCTCCCTCATACCCTGATGTGCTGACACAAAGAATTTATTAAATAAAAAAATTATAAATTTAAGCTTCTAAGTTTGTGCTAATTTGTGTATTTCATAGAAAAAAAGAAAGAGGAAATCCATGGATATAGGGAAAAAGTCAGAACAACTGCAAAAAATCTACTCAGTTAATCTATAGAAATTAGAAAAGGAAATCAGAGTATATATTTTGATATTTGGTTACATGAGACAGGAGTCTGAACTTTTCCTTAATTTTAAATTTTTTGGGGGGTCAGTACCTCCATGAAGTGTCATGTTTTCTCACAGCATCATATAGATACAATAGATGCTTCACCAATTTTGTCCCCATATTTTGCACCTCCAAAACTCACATGGCCCTTTTTTTTATTCCCTTTATATTTTCTATCCCAAGCCAGCCAACTGCCTGGATTCTCCTGCTAAACAGCACTGAAAAACCAATAAAAATGCTCTGAAGTAGCAGACATGATAGAGAATAAAAATTTGAACTTCTTCAAGGAGAACACCATAGGACAGGGAAAGGAGTCTTGGACTTTTCAGGTGTGATGAGATGCTATTAAAGAGTTTTGAATATCAAGATATATTTATTTTAAATCAAATCAGGCTGCCTGCTATTATTGAATAGGATAGATGTGTTGGACAACAATTATATTGCTTATGGTCTTTATGGTCTCTGTGTTTGCTTGGAATAACAGAGAAATTATGCACCTGTAATATAGAAAAGAGTAGAGGATGTCCAAAAGTATAGGAACATGGGAGAATTGAGTGTGTTGAGGACAAATAAACAAAAACCTAAAACTTCAAGGCAAGATAGATAATAAAGAGATCTGGGTTTCCATTTGACTTTATTTCAATTTTTATTTTGAAGGAGTAAAGGGAGGAGAAAGTTATGAAAACTTCTGATATAGCAGTAAAGCATATATTAAGTATGAGTGGTTGTAATTGTTCATAATATAATGAACAAAAATTGATTAATGAAATATGTGCATATTCTAAAGAATAAATTATATAGAATAAAGAACAGCATTGACAAGAACAGATAGAATTGTTGTCAAGGTGGCATGTATTGGCTATTTTTTATCATATTCTATAAGACTAAACGGTGACATTATTGCTGTACATTTCATGACTTTTAAAGACATGAATTACCATTTTGGCTAGTTTTTCATAAGGATATGCACTTTACCAATTAATGTTTTTCAGGAAATATAGTATCTAAAATTCAGGCATTTTAAACGTGACAACATAGGAAAGAAGATAGAATCCTTGTTTTGGCTATGACATGTATGAGCTTAAAAACTGACATTCCTGATTTTCTGAGAAGAGAGATTTGGAATAAATTGAAAACCAACAACTTTTCTGATAACCATCAGAGAACAGAGATCACAGGACATATGTGCTTCTCGAAATCTCAAGAGACAGAGCACTGAGATGTTTATCTGAGGAAAAAGATACTGGAGATTTACACTGATAAGGACACTTTATGACAGTTTTAGTGAATTGATGAAAGCTAAGTGTAGATTGGCTTGAGACTGAAAACTCCTTTGAGCCACAGTCTTGGGGTATTCCACATTTTTGTGAATTTCAGTCCCAGGAACCACATCAATTTCTCACAGTAAAGAGATGAGAAAGGTCTTTATTCAAGCAGCTGGAAGAGGGAAACAACCATTTTGAAATATGCTCCAAAGTTTCTTCATGACAAGCTCCTCCTTCCCAAGAGAATGGCAATGAGACAATTCCAAATCTCTTTAGTCTTACTGTGTCACCCAGAAAGATAAGCAAAAGAATCTAAGAACTACAAAGATCAAATCCCCAGAATTCAGTAACATCATGGAATACTTTGCTCAGCCATATTTTATGTCACATCAACAGGACTCCTCCAGTAGAGCACTAATGAGTAAAAATGGAAAGAGCTATAAAACAGATACTGTATTTAAGAAAAATTATTGGGAAGAAAAAAAAAGGATTAATCAGGAAAAATGGGAAACAAAACCAATGAATAATGTAAAGTAAGAAAAAAATTTACACATTAGTTCCACATATTAACAAAAACTGTAGGTCATATTAGAAGCCAAGAGAAATCTTAGTTTGAAAAGATCAAGTAAGAAAAAGGATCAGATCTAGACAGGATGTGTTTTTGGAAATTAGTAGATAAGAAATATGTAATAAATACAACTACATGGTAAGGACTGAAATGAAAACATGTTTACAAATGCAAATATAGTGGGTAACATAAGCAGAGATATGATAATGTTAACAAAGAATCAGCAGAAAATACTGAACATCTAAATAACTGTATGAAAAAACAATGCCTTTTTTAGGCTTATCAGTAGACTGCACTCAGTCAAGTGGTGAAAAATATCAGTGAGTTTGAGACATGCCAACAGAAGCATCCCAAAAACTGAAAATGGATGAAGTTTTCCCAAATTAAAGATAGATTCTGAACTATGGATCCCGGAAGCTTACAGAACAGCAATCAGGATAAAAGGTCTGCAAATTAACACAAGGTCAAATCATATTAAACTGGAAAAAACCCTAAAGTGAAAATTTTGAAATGAAATAAACTGGAAGAAAATGATTACATTAACCTTAAAGGAGAGGGAGGGGGAGGAATGTATTGGATTTCTCTTCAGAAGCCATGTAAGCAAGGAGTGAAATATTTAATCTATTGAAAGAAAAACAGACTTAGAAATTTATGGATAATGAAATTATTCTTCAGGAAGTAGAAAAAAGACATATGACAAGAAAGTAGAGAGGTTTATCATAAAATAAGTTATTCATAGAAAAGAAAAATAGTATAGTTCATAAAGCAAAGATTTACATAATGAACAGTGTCAAGGAGGAAATAAATGAGATTAAAAATAAATTTTTATCTCCCCTATCCTTAATTGACCTAAATGACAACTCTCAAGTTATAATAGAAGAAACATTAGGTGATTTTAATATATACATAAATTAAATGAGTGACATTAATATTATCATAGATATCAGAGAAGATAATATTGATAATATCTTGATACGTGTCATTTAGACTACCCAGGATATAGCATAGTGTTATTTGAAAGTGCACTTAGACTAGCTGTAAATGCATATCAAAAATTCTAGCACAATCCCTAAAAATAATTTTTAAAGAAGTATATTTGTTAAAATAGAATAAAGAAATGTACTTACATGCCTGAAATACTCTCATGGGCTTTTCAGCCAGATCTGAATGCCTTTAGGGCTGATTCTGAGGCCAGAGTGCTATTTAGGGCATCTGCCATTCTATGAGTCTGCTGAGTATCTCACTTCCCATGTTGGATCACTCTCCCCTTTATTTATTCTATCGGTTAGTGTTAGCAGGTACTAGACTTGCTTATGTGCTCCCTTTGACTCTTAGTCCTTTCATTATGATCAATTGCGAACTGAAATTGATCACTTGGACTAGTGAGATGGCATTGGTACATGCCACCTTGATGGGATTAAATTGGAGTCCCCTGGTATGTTTCTAACTCTACCATTTGGGGCAAGTCAGCTTGAGCATGTCCCAAATTATATATCTCTTCCCTCTCTTATTCCTACTCTTATGTTTAACAGGGATCACATTTCAGTTAAATTTCAACACATAAGAATAACTGTGTATTAATTACAGAATTAAATCAGTCATATTAAGTAGAACAGACAAAAAAACTACTAAGAGGGATAATGTATTAAGTTGTATTTCAGGCATGGAAAGCCAAGACACTCTGGCAAAAGATCTCTGTGAGTGAGATCTCAGTGGAAAGAACAGGTCTTCAAAGAAGGAGGTACCTTTCTCTGAAGGGAGGAGAGAACCTCCACTTTGACTATGACCTTGTCTAAACAAGATAAGAGTCGGAGAACTCAAGGGGCTTCCATAGCCTTGGAAACTCATGACTGGAGCATAGGGAGATTACTGATGCCATAGACAGGAGTGTCAATTGGTAAAGTCAACAACAGGAGTCACTGTGCACTTACTCCTCATGTAGGATCTCTGTCCTTAATGTGCTGTGCATTGAGATTTAATGCTATAACGAGTACTCAAATAATATATTTCACTTTGTGTTTCTATGGGGGTGCAAACTGTTGAAATCTTTACTTAATGCATACTAAACTGATTCTCTGTAAAAAAAAAAAAAAAGAAAAAAAAAGAAAAGAAAAGAAAAGAAACTATCAACTCCCAACTTGACTCTCACTGGGATTAAACATGACAATAGGTCTGATCTGATTTCATCATCATTAAAAAAATCATCTATTATTTTTCACTTTATGTTTCTGTGTGGGAGCAAACTGTTGAAATCCTTACTTAATGTATACTAAGCTGATCTTCTGTATATTAAGATAATCGAAAATGAATCTTGATGTGAATGGAAGGGGAGAGGGAGTGGGAAAGGGGAGGGTTGTGGGTGGGAGGGACGGTATGGGGGGGAAGCCATAGTAATCCATTATTCGTACTTTGGAAACGTATATTCATTTAATAAAAGTTAAAAAAAAAAAAGAAATGTACTTACAAAGTGAACAATTAAAATCTGAGAAAGCAGAAATAAGATAAAGATAGAAAAGGGAAACAAAGAACAGTAATAATGAATAGAAAAGAATCACAAACAGACAGGGATTAAATGATGCCAATAATCACTATAAATGTGACTATTCTATCAGCTTAAAGACATGGATAACCACAGGTTAGGGAGACATAAAAACAAGATCCTTCTACATGTTGTCTCTAAGAAACCCCCTTTAAATATGAGGGCACAGACATGAAAAGAGAAAGAGCACAATAACGCTAATCTAAAAAAAACCCACAAAACTGGAATATCTATGCTAATTTCAAAGGATATTTCAAGGCCAGGTAAGTTATCTGACATATCAAATAATGATCTCCTATAAGACAAAAGTCTCTTTAATATGTTAGTAGCTTATATCAGAGCATCAAAATACATGAGGCCAAAACTGAGAGAACTCTAAGGAAGAACAGACATCATATTATATTTGGAGATTTCCAAACCTGTATTTTAGTAATTTATAGATTCCGCAAGTTCAAACTCAGAAAACATATTTGAAATGAACAAGATCATTAATCAAAAAGATTGAATTAACATTCATATAATATTTCAGCCACCAACAGCAGAACATTCACTCTTCTCAACTTCGCATAGATAATGAAAAAAGATAAACCACATTTTGGTGAATAAAATATACCTTAATAAATTAGTGAAATAAAAAATTATTCAGTCTATCAGTTGATGATGATTTAAACTTGAAATCAGCATTTGAAATATAGTCAGAAAAATCTCAGCATATGTGGAGATTAATGACACATTTTAAAATAACACTTCTAAATTTGTTAAAATGTATTAAGGGACAGGCCAGCACTGTGGCATAATGGGTAAAAGCCACTGCCTGCAACACTGGCATCCCATGTGGGTGACAGTTTAACTCCCAGCTGCTCCACTTCCAATCCAGATCCCTGCTAATGTGCCACAGAAAAGAGCAAAAAATAGCTCAGTCCTTGGGCCCCTGTAACCACATGGTCCCAGATGAAGCCCACAGCTCCTGGTTTGGACCTGGCCCAGTTCTGGCCATTGCAGCCATTTGGGGATTGAACCAGAGGATGGATAATCTCTCTCTCTCTCAATCTCTCTCTCTCTCCCTCTCCCTCTCTATAATTCTTTCAAATAAAAATTAAAAAGAAAAAAGAATTAAGGATAAAAAAGCAAACTCAGGCACAATAGCAACAAAAATAATAAAATACTCAGTAATACTATTAACCAAAGAGGTGAAACACTTCCATACTGACAATTTCAAAATATCAATGATAAAATTAGATGCACAAATAGGAGATCATCCTCTGATCATGATTTGGAAGAATTATTATTATTAAAAGGAAAATGCCATATAAACTGATCTATGCAATCCCTACAAGAAGATCAATATCCTTTATATAAATACAGGAAACAATTCTAAAGTTTAATTGTAACCACAATATAATATAATAAGCACACAAACTTGAGCAAAGAAAACACTGGAGGAAAATGAATTACAAGGGTGGGCACTGTGACGTAGTGTGGTAAGCCTTCACCTGTGGTGCTAACATCCCGTCTCATCCCTGCTGATCCTCTTCAGATCCAGCTCTCTGCTATTGCCTCAGAAAGCAGTGGAAGATGGCCCAAGTGATTGGGCCCCTGCACCCTCATGGGAGACCCAAAGGGAGGTAATGTCTCCTGGCTGTGGATCAACACAACTCTGGCCATTATGCCCATTTGGGGAGTGAACCAAAGGATGGAAGACCTTTCTCTCTTGTCCCGTCCCGCGGGACAGCAACTGGGGCCGAGCACCTAGAAGGAGAAATGAAAGGGACAGGAGACACAAAGATGGCAGCAAGACAGGTGCCGATCAAGCTGCGACTTTATTTTTCAACCACGCACTTATATATCATCGAGGCAGGGTATCGGGAGGGGGACAGAGGGGGGGCTTATCTTGTAGCTGCAATGCTAGTGCAAGTAGGGGAAAGGTTACAAGGCCTTAAGGCACAAGGTCACACAAGGTTGCGTTATCAGTACTATCAGGTCTGGCCTGTCTAGCCCTGTCTCTCCACTAAGAGGTCACATGCTGCGTGGTCCCCGACACTCTCTGTCTCTCCTCTCTGTCTATAACTCTAACTTTCAAATAAAGAAATAAAAAAAATTTAAAAATGATTATAATGCTACAGTAATAAAACAACATACTACTGGCCTAAACAGACTATGGAACAGAATAGAGATCCCAAAAATAAATCCATGCACATACAGTGAATTGGTCTTCAAAAAGAAGCTACTGCCATCCACATGAAAGACCTGGATGAAGTCCCTGATTCCTGGCTCTTGCACTCTCTCTCTCCTTCCCTTTCTCTCCCTGTCTCTGTCATTCTGCCTTTCCTGCAAATAAAACAAATCTTAAGAAAATGATTCTATAAAGGTATGCAGGGGGAAAGCTTAACATTAACATGGCAAAGATTTTTTGGATATGACTGCAAAAGTATTGGAATAAAAGCAAATATAGACAAGTGGGGTTACATCAAACTAAAAAGCTTCTTCACAATAGGCAGCAATCAACAGATTGAAAAGACACTCTGCAGACTGAGCAAAAATATTTCCAAATGCTACATATAATAAAATGTTAAAATCCAAAATATATGAGATATTAAAATTCAAAAGTTAAGCAACCTAATGGCAAATGGATAAATACCCAAATAAAAATGGTCTTGCAGGGAGACAAAAATAGTCTGAAAAGTCCTGTAAAACTAGAGGAGAAATTGAAGAAATAGTTGTTAATATCATCCCAAATCACAAAGTAACAGATCCAAATGGTTTTACTAGTGAATTATATCAAATGCTAAAATGAAGAAATATACTATTTCTCTGAAATCTCTTCCAAAACAAAGAAGCAGAGGGACACCTCCTAATTCATTTTATGCAGTCAGTGTTACAGTAAAACCAAACCACATAAATTCATAATATGAAAGAAAACTCAGCCTTAACTCTTATGAAAATAGGTCTAAAATCCTCAACTAACTATTAGCAAATTAAATACAATAATACATAAACACAACATGCGCTGGAGAAATGTTATCAAAATTGAGTTATATGAGGCCAATTCAAGATTCAAAAGTCAAAAATTGTAACCAAACTATTCACCAATAAAAGAAGAAAAGCTATACATTATAAATTGTTGAAGCATTCAACAAAATCTAATACACATTTATTGCAATAACTCTCAGTAAATTAGGAATAAGGAGCATTTCTACAACTTTATAAATAGTATCTACAAAACAACCCTATAGTTGACATCATACATAAAGGTAAGAAACTGTAGCTTTCTCCACCATCAAGAACAAAGTATGGATGCTACTTCGGAACTTTTCTATGCAACATCATAATGTTAAACCTAGCTAGTGCAGTAAGAACTAAAAAGGATACCAAAGAGATAGAGTTTTAGGGAAGCAACTAAATGTTTTCACTGATTATTGTACCATCTATCCCCAAAATTCCTAGGTACCGAGAAAAAAATTCTGAACTAACATACACTTATAGCCAAATTTCAGGCTAAAATGCTAACATACAAACATCAATTGTTTATATTTATACTTAGAATGTATGATTAATGATACAATATCATTTAATTATCATAAAATGAAATATTTGGATACAAAATATATAGAAGACGTACAAGTGAAATATCAGAAAACTCTCAAAAATAATAAACTATATAATAAATTCAGGAGCCAGCACTGTGGCGCAGCAGGTAAAGCCACCACCTGCAGTGCCAGCATCCCATTTGGGCATTGGTTCCTGTCTGGTGGCTCCACTTCCAGTCCAGCTTTCTGCTGTAGTCTGGGAAAGCAGTAAAAGATGGTGCAAGTCCCTGGGCCCCTGCATCCACATTGGACACCCAGAAGACGCTTCTGGCTCCTGGCTTAAATTGGCCCAGCTCCAGCCGTTGCAGCCATCTGGGGAGTGATTCAGTGGATGGAAGACTTACTCTCTCACTTTCTCTCTCTCTCTTCCTCTCTCTCTCTCTCTCTCTTCCCTCTCTGCCTCTCTGTAACTCTGCCTTTCAAATAAATAAATAAATCTTTAAAAAGATAAATTCAGAGATATTTCTACCTGAAGTGTGGGAAGATTCATTCATTCTTCCCAACCTGATCTCTAAAGCCAACAAAAT
Source organism: Oryctolagus cuniculus (assembly GCF_051225735.1). Classification (NCBI taxonomy): domain Eukaryota; kingdom Metazoa; phylum Chordata; class Mammalia; order Lagomorpha; family Leporidae; genus Oryctolagus; species Oryctolagus cuniculus. The sequence continues at coordinate 3,525,701 of NC_142887.1, read as the reverse complement.
CTGTATTATCCCAAGCAAACTATTTTACTATTTAGTCAATATCAACAAAATAATTCTATAAATTATTTGGAAATAAAGACAGAATAGTCAACAAAATACATAAAATGAAGAAGAAATTTGGAAGACTAATGATACAGGAATTCAAGATTACTGTGAAGTTAGTGCAATCAAGACAGCATGGTATTAGTGAAAAAACAGCCACAGAGATCAATAAGCTGGAAAAATATTGCATAATTAGAACTTCAAAAATATACTCAACACAATTTTGACAAAGGAGCAAAGGCAATTCAATAGAGAAAGAACAGATTTTTCACCAAATGGGTTCTAGCAAAAATAGATGTACCTATTGAAAAAATTACTCTAGATGTTGACCTCACACCTCTCATAAGAATTAACTCAAAATGGATAGTACACTTAAGTGTGAGGAAAATATAAAATTCCTAGAAGACAATGTTGGAGAAAATCTAACCAATGGTGGTTTTAATGGTAAATTTTTATTCAGTTGTTTATCATTTTATTTATTTATGTGAGAGGCAGAGATACAGAAAAAAGTAAAAAGACAGATAGACAGAAACAAATAGCTCCTATCCACTGGTTCATGTCTTGGATGCCCATAACAGTCAGTCAGAATTCAAATTGGGTCTCCAATGTGTGGAAGGAACCCCATTGGTTGATCCATCACTATACCTGCAGGTGTCTGTATTGACAATAAGATGAATCAGAAGCAGCTAGGTCTGAAACTCAGACACTCCACTACGAGACAAAGGCATCTTAACTGCTAGGCCAAAACCCCTGTCATTGGTAAAAATTTTTGAAATCAACATAAAAAGCATAATCCATCAAAATGTTATAATTTACTAAATAAAATACTTGCAGTTTGCAAAAGATCTGATAAACAAAATGAAGAATACAGTGACCAAATGGAGATTTATTTGCGAAACAGACTATCAGATTTAAAAATTTATATCAGAAAACCTCTTAAAACTTGAGAATAAGGCAAAAGCTCCCCTAAAATGACCAAAGAATCTGGATAAAGACTTTAACAAGGGAGAATTGCAGAATATGCAAATGAAAATATGCTCAATACCATCTCTCATTAGAGTATCACATATTAAAATACAAATGATGTATCAGTAACATTAGAATGTTAAAAATAACAAAAAAAAAGACTTCATAAAATGCTGTATACAGAGTAACTATAGCTTTCCTTTAGTACTTTATTGGAAAATTCCATGTATTTTTAACATGGTCTAACAACCACACACCTAAGTATTTAACTAACTGAATTTAAAATTTATGTCCACATAGAACCTACACATGCATTCTAAACAGTTTTAATCATATTCCCCCAAAATTAAGGAAGCAGCAGAGGATGGCTATAGTGTTTGAGTCCCTGTCATGCACATGGGAGACATAGATGAAGCTCCTGACTCTGGCCTGGTTCAGTCCCTACTGTTACAGTCATTTTGGGAGACAACCCAAAGTTGGAAGATGAATCAATCAATTTCTTTCTCTCTTTCTTGCTCTCACTCCCCCCCAACCCCCTTCTCTCTATAATCCTGCCTTCTGAATAAGATAAATCATTTAAAAATGAAAAGAAAACACTACACAAATTCTGGTAGACAGACATCCTTCAGTGTATCTTATAAATCCTTAAAATTATCAGAATCATTTAAAAAAAAGAAAATTCTGCTACATTTCATAAAACAGAGGGAGTTAAGAAGATATGACAACAAATGTGACATGGTAACCTTGATTTTACCCTGGGTATTAGGAATAAACTAAATTATAAATAAATCTGTACCAAGTATAGATATTAGTTAACACTATACAATACTATTCTACATTGTTAATAACTGAGGACATTGTTGCACAAAGCATGGGATCTTTCTGGACAATATTCTCAACTTTTATGAAAAAATGTGAAACTTTTCTAAAAATAATATCAGTATCCCTGGGTTTGAATACCTCTGCTTCAAATTCCAGCTTTCTGCAGATGTGCACCTTTGGCAGTAACTATGTGATGTTTCAAGTTGTTGGGTTCCTGCCACTCATGTGGAAAACCCAAAATCAGAGCCTCACTGTCACAGAAATCTGATGAATGAACCAGTGAATGGGAGATCTGTTTCTCTGTCTCTCTCTGTGTGTCTCTGTCCTTTGTTATTCAAATAAAACAAATAATATTTTCTTTAAAAAAAAAGAAAAGATATTTTTCAGAAGAAGAATCTTCAAATTCTTTAAATTTTGAGGGGCTGGCAATGTGGCATAGTGGGTAAAGCCATCGCCCGCAGTGCCAGCATCCCACATGGACAACAGTTTGAGTTCTGGATGCTCCACTTCTAATCCAGCTCTCTGCTGTGGCCTATGAAAGCAGTAGAAGATGGCCCAAGTGCTAGGGCCCCTGCACCCATGTGGGAGACCTGGAAGAAGCTCCTGGCTCCTGGCTTCAGGTTGGTGCAGCTCCAGCTATTGCAGCCAATTGGGGAGTGAACCAGAGGATGGAAGACCTCTCTCTCTGTGCCTCTTTCTCTTTGTGTAACTCTGCCTTTCAAATAAATAAATAAATCTTTCAAAAAATTCTCTAAATTTTGAATTTAATAGAGTAGTAATATTTATTTTAGCTAACAAGATGCTGATTTTGATGCATTTCCTAACTTGACTATTTAGTTGCTTTGTAATTATGAAAATGAGTCACATTATTGATAACAAATAAATAACTAAGTAATCATTTCTCTTTCTTACATGAAAATAACAAAATGTCATTTCTCATGCCTGTAAATCAGAGGATGAAGGATATGGAAGAACATTAAAATAATAAAAATGAGGTAGTTTCCCAGTTTTAGATAGCATGTTAACTAATTAAACATGTTGACACAAAATTAACTGAAACTCCCTGGGATTTACCATATTTAGCCTAGGAAATCTGTATTTGCAATGACTAAGCAAAGTCTAGCAAAAACAGTGCTAAACGTAATATAGTGTAACATGAATAATTTATAGTTATTTGTGTTGGTCCTATAATGTACTTTAAAATTTTATATTGAAATATGATCATTTCATTATGTTCACTGTGAAATACATGTAAATATATAACTGTCACCCTAGGCATGTTCCTCATTGCAGTTATTCCTGTAAGTTAATTGTTCCCATTTCACAAATAATCTGCTTTTTTTTTATTCTTTTTTTTGACAGGAAGAGTTAGACAGTGAGAGAGAGACAGAGAGAAAGGTCTTCCTTCCATTGGTTCACCCCTCAAATGGCTGCTACAGCCAGCACACTGTGCTGGTCTGAAGCTAGGAGCCAGGTACTTCCTCCTGGTCTTCCATGTGGGTACAGGACCCAAGCACTTGGGCCACCCTCCACTGCCTTCCCAGGCCACAGCAGGGAGCTAGACTGGAAGAGGAGCAATGAGAACAGAACCAGCACCTCAACTGGGACTAGAACCTGGGGTGCCGGTGCCACAGGCAGAGGATTAGCCTAGTGAGCCATGGCACCAGTCTATAATCTGCTTTTTGACATTCATCTGCTACAAGCATCATTTTCAATATTAAGCAAAGGAAGGATTTGATGCAATATACATATTTATTATCCATTTTATGTACACATTTATAAATTTATATGAATGTATACATTTTAGGTGCTTCAAAACCAATGCCATTGTTGTCTGAATGAGTAACCTGGAACAAGAGTACTGCAAAAAATTATTGAGAAATGAAAAAATACTTGTCTGGGCACTGGAAATATAATACAGCAAAGAAAACATATCCAGCTAACACCTAAGTAACTCATTCTTCAAAAATAACAATAACAGTGGAATTAAGTAAAAATTTTATAATAAATGTAATCAAAATGTTAGAAAACAAAACTTGGAAATGTTTATATGAGTGTTGACACAATATTACCTAAAATGCCTATATGACCAAAAGACCACAACAGAAAATTAATGATTAAAAATCTAACTTGGGGCCAGTGCCTTGGCTCACTAGGTTAATCCTCTGCCTGTGGCACTGGCATCCCATATGGGCACCGGTTCTAGTCCCGATTGCACCTCTTGCAGTCCAGCTCTCTGCTGTGGCCTGGGAAAGCATTGGAGGATGGCCCAAGTGCTTGGGCCCCTGCACCCACATGGGAGACCAGGAAGAAGAACCTGGCTCCTGGCTTTGGATCAGTGCAGCTCTGTCACAGCCATTTGGGGAGTGAACCAACAGAAGGTAGACCTTTCTCTCTGTCTCTCTCTCTCTCACTGTCTGTAATTCTATCTGTCAAATAAATAAAAAAAAAAAAAACTAACCCAAGAAGTTGTATAAAGGGGCTGGCATTGTGGTGAGGATAGCTAAACTGCCTCCTCCAATGCCTACATCCCATTTGGAGTACTGGTTCAAGTCCCAGCTGCTTAGCTTCTGATCTCTGCTTATGTGCTTTAGAAAGCAGTGGAAGATGATCTAAGTTCTTGGACTCTTGCAGCCAATGTGGGAGGCTGAAATGAACTTATGGGCTCCTGGCTTCAGCCTGGCCAGTGCCAGCTGTTGCAAATAGCAGATGTGATGTGAACCAGTGCAGAGAACTCTCTCTCTTTCCCTTTAAGATAACTAAATAAATCTTTTTTAAAAAAATTTAAAAAAAGAACTTGTGTAAATAAAAAATAAGCTAACAGAAGACAAGAATAATAAATATCATAAGGATAACCATGGGAAATAACTGAATAGAAAATGTATAACACATAAGGCAACAAAGGCAGGTGTTGATTCCTTTGATAATCCAACCAACTAGCTGACAAAACTAAAAAGAATAAAGGAAAGAAATGCAGATATTCAACAACAATGATCAAAAAGTGTCATGACTACAAACCTGAAAATCTAATATAATATTGAAATGCAAAGAGGGAATTACAAGAAAATTTACATCAATAAGTTTGAAAAGCTAGACCAAAGAGATAAATCGCTAAGAAAATAGCACTTTCAAAAATGAACAGATAAAATATACGGCATAAATATTCCCACAACTATGAAACAATCTTACAAAGAAAAATCCCACAATAGATTACTATATCTGAACTATATATTAAACACTGAAATGAGAGATAATATCAATTTTTACTTTTGTTCATAAGTTGTAAAACAATTATACTTCTATTTATCAGCAAAACAACTCAAAAAAAAGTAACTCAGATATAATATACCACAGCATATATGTGTGTATAAAGCATAAAGTAGATGATAGATGGTAGGTAGATAGATGTTAGATATATACAGAGACAGATACATGCCACAGAACATGAAATTCCATAAAACATTAGCAACATTACAGGAAGTAATACAGAGATGTCAATTTTTCTCCAGGATTACCCATCTACCTATCTAGTATAAACTTTGTAAAAGTTTAGTGAGTTGTTTTATGTATGGGATGAATTAACAATTTAAAAAAGTATATAGGAAAGTGGCAGAGTGGCCAAAACACACTTGAATGAGTATAATTTGGTATTGCCCTATTGTATCATTTTTGTAAGTTGATCATAATTCAAATATCAATGTATTGGAGGTAGAATATGAAATCCATTTATATTTTTTGTAATATCTATTTTCAACCTATTTTTAAAAATGTTCTCAGTAATATAATCTCATACATTTAATTCTGTTTTCCAATTGCTTTCTGATGTCCCTTCATATCATGTTAACTTCATGTTTTCATGTATCATTATTTTTCAACTTGAATAGACTGCTTAGTATCAGCAGATATATCTCAACTAATACTCGTATATACATGTAGCTATATGATCACTTTTTTAAAAATATAAATCAAGGTTCCGGTATGTTAAATAATTACTCAAAAGTTTAGTAAGCAAAATTGCAAGAAGTGTGCTATTCCTCCCTTTGCAACTTGTATTTTGTGAGGTGTATTGTGCATATGTCTCTCATGTAACTCTGGGAATCAAAGGAGACTGGTAGTGTTTACATTTATTTTCAAATAATAGAATGAGAATCTCAGTGGATCCTGGTTAAGGAGCTACTATAAACCATAACAAGATATTTAATGTTCTTTTGTACTCATTGGCTTTGTAATTATACATAGTAACTTTTTTTTAAATGACATGGGTATCACCACAATTTAGTGGTTCTGCAAGTATGCTCATCAGACAAGGAACATAGCCCTACTTGTGAATTTGTTTGAAATATAAATTTTTAAGTCTCTCCTAGTCCTACTAAATAATAAATTTAGACTTGCATGTTGGAATTGGGGAAGATTAAAAAAACTCAGAAAATTTATTCCAATACAAGCTGAATTTTTCTTTTTTTAAAAAAACTATTTTAATTTTTAAGGTAAGCAAATTTCATATATATAGATTTAGGAACATAGTGATACTCCCCACCTTATCCTCTCTCCTGCCCACAGTCCCACTCTTTTTCTTCCTCCCTGTTTTATTCCCTCTCAGTTTTTACAGTGGTCTACTTTTAGTTTACTTCATACCCATAAGAATAACCATACACTAAGTAAAGAGTTCAATAAATAGTAAGAAGAAAAAAACACTGTTCCTCAACAGTATATACTAGGACTGTAAACAATCATCCAATCTCAAAGTGGCAATTTCACTTCTATACATTTTTTTGTACTCTGATACCTTAGATCAGGGAAAAAATGGTACTTGTCTTTTTGGGACCAATGCCATATAAAAGGATACTTTAAGTTCATGAGAAATTGAATTAAATGATAAATTTATTTGGTATAAAAATTGAAATCCATGTTTAGTTATCTCACAAATATATTCTCATGAACTTTCTGAAGTACCCTCAACTCATGAGTTTCTGTAGGAAAAGGACTATTAATGCCAGTTTAAAAAAAAAAAATAATACAGAGTAACAAAGAAAACAACAACAATCCAGTGTCTTAATCTAATCAACAGAGAAGGGAACCTACAACAAACACCACTAATGCAGAGTCATTGAAATTGTTTTCTCTAGGGGTAAACCTAGTCCCTGATGCCTGCACTATCTCTCTTCAACTGCAGAAATAGTCAGTGAAATATTACAGTAAAAAAGGAAATATAAGGTTTAAATGTCAATTTCTGAGCAGTAAAATATGAATATATTGGATGATGTTTATATAATGGCTAATCCATGAAATATAAAAACAAATACAACTTATAAATGAGATTACTGGAAAGATACACAGTCACATACACACACACACATGAGCAGGAAGTGAATAGAAAATTAAGACAATAGGCAAATTAGAAAAAAATTGAAAAGAGAAAGGGAAATGAGTAAATAATGCGATGTCTTTAAATGTTCTTCAAGTCACTATTTGAAAAAAAAAAAAAACACAAATGTCTCTGAAGAACCAAAGTGACTCCATTTTAAAACAATAAAAAAAGCAGCCTCTGTTTCCCATGGCAGACCTGAGTCCTTATAAAAGCAGGCATTCAGGCATTCTGGAGATATCAAAGCTTGCCAGAGACAGCTAGCTCGGTAGACCAAGGACAGCACAGTAGAGATTGCTAAACAAAGTAACTCCCTGCGCCCAAAGCTTCCATGCTGTATGTAACTCTTTGTTCCTGCTGATGTAGCCCTTTTTTCCTTTAAAAACTCTCCCAAAGACCGGGGCCTCACTCCTTCCTCCACTGTGCCAGTTGGTTGGATGGGGTCCCTGTCGCAGCTTGTACTCCTGAATAAACCTTGCTTTTGCAGTTCAGTGTGATTGACTCTCTGGGGGTCTCTGCGGGGATCTAATGATCTGGGCACAACATATTTTTTGGTGCCCAACAGTCTCAACAGAGAAATGTGTCACATGTAAGCTGAAAAGAAAGGTTCAGATGCCAGTAAAAAGCCATTAGATTGTAATTGACCTGAAACAGGTGCTGTGACCTCCAGGTAGGATCCTCTGAGTGACAGGGACCAGAAAGCAGGAGGGAGCCCAGCAGGAGGTAGGACCAGGGGTGAAAAGCCCTCCCACTACAGGCAGGGCAGAGCCATGGAGAATGAAGTTTTGGTACTGAACCCAGGACTCCCCTCTTATTTTTTCCCATCTGGCACGTCAACGCTGTGAGGATGGTGATTGGTTGTATCTTTTGTGATGTTGTACATGCTATCTAAACTGTCCAATCAGTGGCGGTGGAGTAAATATTACATAATCACGTGGGATCTTGACATATTAATCATTGTCCAGTTCTACGGCAGAGAGAGGTCCTAGGAGGGGGTTGTGCTGCTGGGAGATTCTTTCTCCACAGAATTCTGCACCCCTCAGAAGCCATAAGAAGATGAGTGCAGGGCAGGCATGCAGAGATGGGGAAGGTGGTGAGGGCTCTGGAGTCTGTGGTCCCATCTTGCTACTGGCACAGCGCTTCCCTCAGCTCCTCTGTCCATAGTTTCAGGGCTGGGCTGGCACCTGGACTCCACAAGTCTTGACCCTTCCTGGCAGGGACTTTTTGGCCCAGGAGTCCGGGAGTCATCTCTGGGCAGCTGTGTGGTGGCAGCCTCGCATTTTCCCTGATAATGCAGTGGGGACCAGATGATCACTAGAGAGAACCCAGGCTGCGTGATGGGGTTCATGCAGGTGAGGGGCTGTCATTTATGTGGTGCCTGGCTCCTCTTTTCTTCCCAGGGTGACCTGATTCCCCAAGTTTTCAGAAGACATTGGAAGCAAGGTCTCAGTCCCAGACCTTGATCTTTCAGAATAGCTGTGTCTGGGATCTGACCTCATTTTATGTTGCCAACATAAGTTCCATAGACTAGGTAACTACAGTAAATTCTCATCCACCATTAGCTGCAGACAGGCATTAATCTAAACTCTGATCCAGAAATTAGCCATTTTTTGAATATGATAAAATGTGTGGGGTTTTGCTTCTGATTTCTTCTTTTTTAAAAAAATATTTTGACTTTCATTATTTTTGTGGTCTTTCATTTCTTAATTAATTTTTATTGCCAAATAGTATGCCATTATAAAAGATATACTGAACTCTGTTTTTCTTGCACATTAGTATTTGGGTTGCTTTCATGGTTGGCTTTCATGAATATTGCTGCAGTGAGCCATTATGGGCATATAAATTTTGTATCTTTTAATGGCCTACCTGGGAGATAACCTGCTGAGGCCATAAATAGTCCCATGTAGAACATGCTGAAAAACTGTCAAATTATTTTTCATAATGCCTGCACTATTTTATTTAGGTATATGATGGTTTCATGTTCTTAATGTCCCTGTCAACATTTATCTATGACTGAATCAGTCATTTTACTATATATGAATTTATATCTTCCTGAAGATTTGATTGCATTTCAAATGACTACTATTTTTTGCTGTATTAAAATTAAATCTCTTACTGAAATCACTGCTTTGTTTTAAAAATCGCATGTTCTTATATTTTATATTTTTCAAATATGAAATCCAAGTTTTTTAAATTTTTCTTAGTGGTATTTTCAGTTTGATGCTACATTGAATGTTAATGCTAATTGTACTTTCATAATGTTTATTTATGATACACAGAAATATATTTGATACTTATATCTTTATTTTATAATCTGAACATCACTGAGTTTTACTTTGGCATTTTTGTGAATACCTCAGAATGTCTTTTGCTTGCAAGATATGTCTTAGGTGTTACAAATCATGTTTGTCCTCTTGTATGCAATCTGGAATTTTTTCTTTGTGTGTGTGTGTGTGTGTGAGTGTGATTTTCACAAGTTGTATGAAAAAAAAATTTCTCCACAGTCAAGACAAGTGCTATTCAAAGTCATGAAATCTTAAAATGTTAATTCTACTTCTATAGATTACCATTTAGGTGTTCTATTAGTTATCAAATATCAGAGATTTTATTTGTCCTTTTGGGGCTGGCTTATTTCACTAAGTATGATGTTTTCCAATTACATCCATTTTGTTCCAACTGAAAGGATTCCATTTTTTTTTAACTGCTGTGTAGTAAGTGTTCTGTGGTGTACATACCCCATAATTTATTTCATCTTTAGTTGATGGACATTTGAATAGATTGCATATCTTATCTGTTATGAATTGAGCTGCAATAAATATGGGGGTACAGGTACTCTTGCATATGTAAATTTCATTCCCTCTGGATAAAAATCCCAGGAGAGGAATTGCTGAATTATATGGTAGTTCTATATTCATGTTACTGAGGTTTCTTGATACTGTCTTCCAGCGTGGCTATACCAGTTTACAATTCCACGCACAGTGGATTAGAATACCATTTCCTCCACATTCTCACCAGAATTTGTTGTTTGTTGATTTCTGTATAAAAGCCATTCATATGTGGTTGAACTGAAACTTCATTGTGGTTTTGATTGTATTTTCCTGATAGCTAGTGAATGTGACCATTTTTTCATGTGTCTATTGGCCATTTGGATTTCCCATTTTGAAAAATGACTGTTTAACTGGGTTTTGTGTTTTGCTGTTGTGGAGTTTCCTGATCTGTTTGTAGATTCTGGTTATTAATCCTTTATCAATGGCATGGTTTGCAAATAATTTCTTCCATTCTGTTGGTGGCCTATTCACTTTGCTTAGTGTGTTTTTTTTTTCAGTGCAGAAATTACATCTCAAATTGATGTAATCCCATTTGGCAATTTTGGTTTTGATTCGCTGAGCATCTGGGGTCTTTTCCAAGAACTCTTGGTCTATGCCAGTGCCTTGTAGGGTTTCCCAAAGAATTATTTAATAATATGATGATACTGAGTCATAGATTTAGGTCATTAATACATTTTGAGTGGATTTTTTGGTAGAGAGTAGGGTAATATTCTTGTTTCATACTTCTGCATGTGGAATCCCAGATTTCCCAGTACCATTTGTTGAAGAGAATATCCTTGTCCCAGGGATTGATTTTAGCTCCTTTGTCAAAGATAATTTGGTTGTAGATGTGTGGATTGATTTTTGGAGTTTCTATTCTGATTAATTGGCCTGTCCATCCTGCAAATTCTTGGATGTTTTGATTATAAATGTCATGCAGTATATCTTGTGTCATAGAAGGAGTTTAGCAGGATTCCCTCTTTCAATTTTTTTGAATAGGTTTAGAAGAATTGGAGTTTTTTCTTTAAATGTCTGGTAGAATTCAGCAGTAAAGCCATCAGTCCTGTGCTTTTTTTTGTTGGGAGGGTATTTATTACTGATTCAATTTCTATCTTGTTTTTTTGGTCTGTTTAGGTTTTCTGTGTCCTCATGGTTCAGTTTAGGTAAGTTGTATGAGTCCAGAAAATTAACCATTTCTTCTAGGTTTCCTGATTAGTTGGCATACTGTTCTTTGTGGTAATTGCTAATGATTCTTTTTATTTCTATGGTATCCACTGTTACATTTCCTTTCCCAGTTCTACTTTTATTTCTTTGTATTCTTCCTCTTTTTTGGTTAATTAGGCCAGTGTTGTTTCAATTTTGTTTATTTTTTCAAAAAACCTGCTTTTCATTTTGCTGATCTTTTGTATTCTTTTTTTGGGTTTCAGTTTTGTTTATTTTTTTCTCTAGTTTTAAGGGTTTTTTCCTCCTACTAATTTTGGGTTGTTTTATGGTTGTTTTTCTAGGACCTTGAGATGCATTGATAGCTCATTTATTTGGTTCCTTTCCAATATATTTCTTTTTTTAAGATTTATTTATTTATTTGAAAGGCAGGGTTACAGAGAGGCAGAGTCAGAGAGAGAGAGAGGTCTTCCATTTGCTGGTTCACTCCCCAGTTGGCCACAAAGGCTGGAGCTGCTCTGATCCAAAGCCAGGAGCCAAAAGCCAGAAGCTTCCTCCAGGTCTCCTACATGGGTGCAGGAGCCCAAGCACTTGGGCCATCTTCTACTGCTTTCCCAGGTCATAGCAGAGATCTGGATCAGAAGAGGAGCAGCCAGGACTAGAATTGGTGCCCAAATGGGATGCCTATGCTTCAGGCCAGGGCATTAACCCACTGCACCACAGTACTGGCCCCTCCAATTTCTTGAAGTAGTGACCAGTTGCTATAAACTTTCCTCTTAACACTTCTTTTGCTGTATCCCAGAAGTTTTCATATATTGTATTGTCATCTTTATTCATTTCAGAAATTTTTTTCTATTTTTATTCCTTCAGTGACCCACTTTCATTCAGGATCATATTGTCCAGTCTCCATGTGTTTGCATGTGGTCTAGAGATGCTTGAGTGGTTGATTTCCAGCTTCATTCCTTTGTGGTTATAGAAGAAGCATAGTATGATTTCAGTTTTTTTGAATTTGCTGAGACTTGCTTTGTGGCCTAGTATGTGGTCTATCCTAGAGAAAGTTGCATGCACTAGTGAGGAGAATGTATATTCTGCATCTGTAGGATGAAAAATTCTGTTGGAGCTGATGCTGGGGCATAGCAGGTAAAGCTGCCACCTGCAGTGCCAGCATCCCATACGGGCACTGGTTTGAATCTAGGCTGCTCCACTTCTGATCCAGCTCTCTGTTATAACCTGGGAAAGCAGTGAAAATGACCCAAGTCCTTGGGCCCCTGAACCCTCATGGGAGACCCAGAAGAAGCTCCTGGCTTTGGATCGGCACAGCTCAGGGCATTCCAGCCAATTGATGAGTGAACCAGCAGATGGAAGATCTCTCTGTCTCTCTCTCTCTCTCTCTCTCTCTCCCTCCCTCTCCTTTTCTCTGTGTGTAACTCTTTCACATAAGTAAATAAATCTAAAATGAAAAGTTCCGTAGATATCTGTTAGATTCTTTTGTTCTATAGCGTCTATTAGCTCTGTTGTTTCTTGCTGATTTTCAATCTGGTTCATTAGTTCTTTGCTTCAAGTAGAGTATTAAAGACCCCATTACTATTGTATTGGGGTTTATGGCTCCCTTTAAATCCATTAACAGTAGTCACATATTCCTGTTGAATTGACACCTTCTTTGTCTCTCTAAATTTTTTTATGTTAAAGTCTATTTTGTATGATATTAGGATGGCTATACCATCTGTTAACATGGAATAACTTTTTTCATCTGTTTACTTTCAGTCTGCATGTGTTTTTGTTTGGGGGATGTGTTTCTTATATGCAGCAATTAGATGGGTTTTGTTTTTTAATCCATTCAGCCACTCTGTATCTTTTAACCAGAGTGTTGAGGCCATATACATTCAAGGTGAATATTGATAAGTAACAACTTGGCCCTGCCATTTTTCCATAAATATTCATATTGTTTACTTTGGCTTTCCTTTAAACTTTTACTTGGAGATTTTCTGATTTCACCTTTTGTAGCGATGACTATGTTTCTGTGTATAGCATACCCTAAAGCATATTTTTTATGGCTTAGGGGCAGTGACAAACTCTTGATTTCTGATTGTTATGAAAGTTCTTTATTTCACCTTTATTCGTAAGTGAGAGCTTTGCTGAGTATAGTATTCTGGGTTGACAATTTTTTTTGCTTAAGACTTGGAATACATCTTGACATTCTCTCTTAGCCTGTAGGGTTACTGATGAGAAGTCTGATGTGAGTCTAATTGGAGATCTTCTGAAAGTAAATTGGTGTTTCTCTGGTGCACATTTTACAATCTTTTTTTATGTTTTACTGTGAAGAGTTTGACTACAATGTGTCGTGGTGAAGATCTTTTCTGGTCATGTCCATTAGGAGCTCTGTGTGTTTCCTGTACTTGGACATCCCTTCCTTTCTCTAAATTAGGGAAGTTTTCTGTAATTATTTCACTAAATAGGCCTTCTAATCCATTCTCTATTTTTAAACCTTCAGAAATTTGTAAAGCCTGTATATTGGGAGATTTGATAGTATCAAATCTCTGATACTGTTTTTAGCTTTTTAACTTCTTCCTTTTTTTCTTTTTTTCTGACTGTAAATTTTCCAGAGACTTGTCTTCTAATTTGTATATTCTTTCTTCTGCCTCATCAAGTCTATTCCACTGCCTCATTGAGAGGCTTTCCACTGTATTTATTTTTGTCCCTTGAATTCTTCATATCCAATAATTAATTTGATTTCATTTTAAAATCTCAATTTCATGGGGAAACTTTTTTGTCATGTTTGGATATTAGTTCATGAATTTGTTTTTGATTAATTACAGTTCTATGATTAATTTTTTGAATTCCATTTCTGCTATTTCTTCCATCTATTCTTCACATTCTATTATTTAAGAGTTTTGTTCTTTTGAGATCCTCATGTTGTTTTCCATATTCTTGTTTCTTGAATTGTTTCATTTATTATTAGGCATTTGTGGTGATACTTGTTAGTTGTTTTTTTTTTTCCTCTGTGATGTCTTTTATATTTGGACTCTGCTTCTTTGGCTTAGAAGAGTGTTCTTTCAGTGAATACCTAGAGTTGAATGCTGGGTGTGGTCAGGGAGTTCTGCACAGTGTTTCAAGTGAAGGGAGTGTCCAGGGTGACACCCAAGTTAAGTGTGGTAAATCTCTTTTTTTTATAAGAAGGAAGATTTGTCCTGCTCTGTTGCCATATTCTTATGCTCACCTCCTCTCCTCAAAGGGGACCAATGCCTGTGCATGAGCCCCAGTGGGCTCATCCTTGCTGCCACAAGAACAACACAAAGAATCTAAGCAGTCCTCCCTGTGAACATGTATTCTGCAGCAATGACCCTCACCAGAAAATAAGGTAGCTATGAGCATGTAGAGCCACCCACATTGATGCCCAAAGTCTCAGTCACAGCCTGCAGCCTCCCACACAGCCACAGTGTTTTCACAGGCCTGTCACCCAAGGATCCCACAGTCATGTTCATCCAGCACCCTGTCTGACCTGAAATTGGAATAATAGTTATTAGAGACGCTTAATTATGGGGTGGGCTAAAGAATGGTTAGATAAGGAATATCAAAATATAGAATAAATAAATTTTAATGTTTCACAGCACAGTGGGTGACTAGAGATTATAATGAGGTATTTTGTATTTAGTTTTAAGAAAAAAGATATATTAATATGACAAAATGGATTCATGGCAATGATTATAGCATGGGGAAAGTGGTATATGATAATGTGCATGATAAAATCATAAATCAGTATTTATAACTATACACAAATAATATGTCCATGCAATTTTTATACTGTTTCTATATTACCTTCTGTTGTCAGGGACATCAAACAAAGTCCACTATAATCAATGAAATCAAATTGAGGAGTCTTTAGTAGCCAGCTGGTGGCTGTCCCGCTCACAGAACAAGTCCAGAGAAGATAGCCCTGAGTTGCATTTTTGGGGGAATTATTTTTTGACAGGCAGAGTTAGACAGTGAGAGAGAGACAGAGAGAAAGGTTTTCTTTTTCCATTGGTTCACCCCCCAAATGGCCACTATGACTGGCACACTGTGCCAATCTGAAGCCAGGAACCAGGTGCTTCCTTCTAGTCTCCCATGTGGGTGCAGGACCGAAGGACTTGGCCATCTTCCACTGCCTTCCTGGGCCACAGCAGAGAGTTGGACTGGAAGAGGAGCAACCAGGACAGAATCCAGCACCCCAACTGGGACTAGAACCAGGGTGCTGGCGCCGCAGGTGGAGGATTAGCCTTGTGAGCCATGGCGCCAGTGGGGGAATTTTCAAAGGCAAAAACTACTGTCTGGCAAGCAAGCAAGCAGTTGTACAGAAGCCAAAAACATGCTGGTTACAGGCATATAAACAAACCACACTCAGGTATTATATCCTATGGAAAAATTTTCTTAAGTCATTCTGTCCCAAATTTCCTAAGTTTCCAATTTTTTAAGTCACCCTGTAACATTCCCCACTGGTTTTATTTGGGAGTCAAGTCATCAATTCTTGGTTTAGGAACTACATTGTGTTCTAAGTATCATAAACTTAACTGCTTTTAGGTGGCTAAAACATATTGGGCCCAGCAATTCATAACACAAGGGCCTATTAGTAACCTGTGTATTATTAGAATCAGTGGACACGCCAGTTCTGATTGGAGAAATGTTAACTAGGGTGTACAAGAGAGTAAACTTCTTTTTTGACAGGCAGAGTTAGTGAGAGAGAGAGACAGAGAGAAAGGTCTTCCTTTTCTGTTGGTTCACCCCCCAAAAATGGCCACTCCTGCTGGTGTGCTGTGCTGATCTGAAGCCAGGAGCCAGGTGCTTCCTCCTGGTCTCCCATGTGGGTACAGGGCCCATGCACTTGGGCCATCCTCCACTGCCTTCCCGGGCCACAGCAGAGAGCTGGACTGGAAGAGGAGCAACCGGGACAGAATCTGGTGTCCCAACGAGGACTAGAACCTGGGGTGCCAGTGCTACAGATGGAGGATTAGCCTAGTGAGCTGTGGCAGTTTTGGCTCACCTCTCTCTCTATATATATCTTTATTATGCTAATATAAGTTAATCCTAGCAGTATGAATTTATGGCTATCTGGATTGTCTTTATCATTGTAAAATAATTAAATCCCTTGAAATTTTTAATTATTTCCCTGGGATTATTCATGAACACAGTTTTCCAGAACCATCTTAGAAAAGACTGAGCATTAACCATTTTCTGGTAAGATAATTTTTCCCTGAGGCCAGCACTGTGGCGTATTTGGTAAAGCTGTCATCAGCAGTGCCAAAATCCCATATGGGTGGCAGTTTGAGAACCTGGCTGCTCTACTTCTGATCCAGCTCTCTGCTATGGCCTGGGAAAGCAGTGGAAGTTGGCCCAAGTCCTTGGGCCCCTGCACCCACGTGGGAAACCCAAAGGAAGCTCCTGACTCCTGACTTCAGACCGGCGCAGCTCTGACTGTTTTGACCAATTGTGGAGTGAACCAGTGGATGAAAGACCTCTCTCTCTCTGCCTCTCTTTCTCTCTGTGTGTAACTCTTTCAAATAAATAAATAAATAAATCTGGATTTTTATAGGGCCATTAATTTACTGTTGATATTTGGAAGTTTCAATAGAGTACTTCTATATTTTGACATCTTTCCATCATGGTAATTTAGAAAGTAGCAAGATATCTGTTTCATTTACATTTTGCAATTTCTTATCTTATTTTCATTTGTAATATATTTGCAGAAGACTATTTTGTGGTAAATTTCCTTATATGTGCTTGTTATTCTATTATTGCTCCTAAAAATTACTAATTTCTCAAATAATCAATGTTTTAATTCATTACATATGCACCCATTCTTTTTGTTTGTTCTTTGAATATTTAAATGTAACCTATGCATATATAAATATAGTATAAGGCAACTCTAGCCCTAGGGTAACTGTAGTCATTTTGGTTGTTTTTTGTGAAGTAATCAATACCCTGAAAAATCTGTATTCATCCTGGAAATGTTGTGTATACAGTTTTGCAAGTGCCACACTAGGCCAGTCTGATAATTCACCATTTTAAAGAAACAGGATTTTTTTTTTTTTAGTTTTTCTGGATGTTTATTTACAATGAAGTTTTTTTTTTTTTTTTGCTTAATATCAGATATTTATTCCTTAGCTTCCTACTATTACTAAAATCTACTCTATAAGTGGCTCCTCATAAAGTTTCCATTTCATAGAAATTCTGTCCTGTAATAGTTCACTTTGAAATGTCCAGTGCTGGGGATGAGAATGCTTCAAGCATAGCTTGGGATCATGAGATCCCAGGGGCCACCATTTTAAGGTTGTTCTCCCCACCCCCAGCTGCCACACAAACAGCTGCAAGTAACACAGGAAGCATTTCTGCAAGGCCATCCAGGTTGGACAGAGAGCACCACACTTGATTCAAATTACACGTTCAGTACTATACCGTACACATCCCGCATTACACATGCTTAAAATAATGTAAGTATGCATAGTGACATAATGAGTCTCACTTTGAAAGTAAATTATTAGCAGGCAAATACATATTTAAAACTCCTAAATAACACCATTTTTTTCTGAAGTTAACAGTGTTGCACATGGACTGCTGCAGAAGTCCTGGGCATGCAGAAAGAGGCGGAGAGAATAATCATGTGTTAACATGGATGTAGGAAGTGTTCCAGCCAAATCTTATTCTAAAGATGTCTCTGCAAAACCAGAGCCAGTTTCCAGGCTGAATGGGGTTCTAAGGGATGGAACTGTGCTTTCACATAGGCAGGTGTATGCACTCTAATTCCCAGGGTAACTTCAGCCTCTGGGGGCAGAGAAGCTGGCAACCCTTTGCTCAAATGTGTCTGTCAACCCTTGGAATTCCACCCAGGTCTGCAGGGCTGTGCTGGGCTGATGGAAATCCTTTTGACCTGGTAGACCCAGAGGCACCACAGCTATAGTTTGGCAGTAACCTCCAGCTGTTGCAGCTTTCAGACTAAATGTATAATTCAGACTTCCCCCAGGAGAATGCTTACCAATTAAATACGTTTGTATTTGTTTGTGATTTTAAAATTATATACAAAATAGCAAAGTTTGTAACTAATAGCACCATAAAAACATGCATGATGATAGAAAATAAAATAATAAAGTGAATTCTTTTTGAATCAGAGCAATGTTTCCTGCCACTAATGTCAACAAAGTAATCATTTTAACTGAATTTGGGGGAAATTAGATAACTTTCTGGAGCAAAAATATTCTTGTAGGGAAAATATAACCAAATTGGATGATGTATGAATACATGTATACATATGCAAGGGCAATTTTAAAAGGTGGTGGCAAATGGAAGTAAAAGCTGTGTTTATTTTGATTGAAATCCAAATTGAAAACCAAATGTTAAAACTCATGCAAATAAGTTGCTCTTCAAAAAGTTCATGAAAAATGCAATCAAGAAAAATACCATTCATGGGTTCAACAATATTTTAACAAAATAAACTTCTCTTTTGTTTTCCATAAACTTTTTGATGTATCCTCATATAAATATAATTATATAATTATATATTTATATATACACTTTTATTACACATCAGAGTGAAAAAGTGTAGGTATTCATACAGCTCCCTCTTCAGAATAGTTGCAGGCTTTCAAGTAATGTAAAACTATTTACAGACAGAAAATGAGGGGCAAAAGAAGGCATCTAACTCTTATTGATGGGTCAACTGGGTTTCAAAAATCAGAGGACAGTACTGTGTATGTATTAGGACAGTAGAGCATACATGAACACCTGAGAAATAAGATAGCTACAGTTTTGAAGCATCTCTTCCTGTTATCTGATTTTAAAAGGAATGCCCATCCCCCTGGAAAGAAGAGGGTCAGTTAGTGAAATGCAAACAGATGTTGCCCTTGGCTGTCCATTTGCTTGGCATATTAAGTTAATTTTTGACATCCTTTTTTACAGATTTATTTATTTATCTGAAAGTCAGAGTTACACAGAGAAAGGAGAGGCAGAAAGAGAGTATTCCATCTGCTGGTTCACTTCCCAGGTGTACGCAATAGCCAGAGTATGCTGATCTGAAGCCAGGAGCCAGGAAATTCTTCTGGGTCTCCCACATGGGTGCAGGGGCCCAAGGACTTGGGCCATCTTCACAACCACTATACCCTGGACATGACCTCTAAGCTTGGGCTCAAAACGTATCCACCACTTATCCAGGGGAAACCCTCCAAGACCAGCAAAAAAAAAGCTACCATCAAAGTAAGAACTACTAAAACCAACTGAAACTGTTGAGACTGAATATCTAAATAGTGGAAATGCAAATGAGGCTGCCAATGGTGCAAAAGAAATGAGAGCTCCTAAACACTTTAATTCTAAGATGTTAAGCAAAGCAATCATCCCATCACTAGACAGAAGTAAGGAAGGTAAGGAAAAAGCAAGTTCTTGGACCAGTTTACACAAAAGGCCCTCTGCCATTATTGATTCTAAACTTGCTTCGGGGAAGGGTGGTAGACAGGAAATGGGGCATGTTTAAGCCCAGAACACATTGTCTATTTTTTAATTATTATTTGATAGATAAAGAGAGACAGAAATATCTTCCTTCCATTGGTTCACTCCCCCAAATGGCCGCCATGGCCAGAGCTACACTGATCTGAAGCCAGGATCCAGGTGTCTCCTCCTGGTCTCCTATGCAGGTGCAGGGACCCAAGCACTGGGCCATCCTCCACTGCCCTCCTGAGCCACAACAGGGAGCTGGACTGGAAAAGGAGCAACTGGGACTAGATCCCAGTGCCCATATGGGATGCTGGCACTGCAGGTGGAGGATTAATCAAGTGAGCCATGGTGCCAGCCCCACATTGTCTACTATTAAGGTATATTTATTGTAACATTTTTATTTATTGGAAAGGCTGAGTGACAGAGACAAAGAGAACTTGCATACACTTGATCACTTTCCCAGATGCCTAAAACAACCAGGCTTGAGTCAGTCCAAATCCTGAGGCATAGAACCCTATCTGATCTTCCCACTTGGGTGTCAGGGATCCAAATGTTGATCCATCACTTTCTGTCTCCAGGGTGTACATTTTCAGGGAGCTGGATCAGAAACACAGGTGGGACTTCACCCCAGGCACTCCAATATAGTATGCAGGTATTCCTATTGGTGGTTTAATCTGCTATACCACAACACCTGCCCCCAGGACACATTATATTTGAGTGAGATTTTTAATCAAACATCAAAATGAGAATATTAATAAATTAAGATTTTAAAATGTTAAGGCCAGAGCTGTGGTACAGCAAGTTAAGCCACTGTCTGCAGCACCAGGATCCCTAAATGGCACTGGTTTCAGTCCCAGCTGCTCCATTTCTGTTCCAACTCCCTGCTAATGTGCCTGGGAAAGCAACAGAGGATGGTCCAAGTGCTTGGGCCCCTGACCCCATGTGGGAGACCTGGAAGAATCTCCTGGCTCCTGGTTTCAGCCTGGCCCATCCCTGGCTATTATGGCCATTTGGGGAGTGATCAGTGTATGGAAGATCTCTCTGTCTCTGTCTTCCCTCTGTCTGTATCTTTCCCTTTCAAATAAACTAAATAAATCTTTAAGAAAAGTACATGGTGAAAGGAATTAAAAGACAAGGTTATTTTTAAAAAGTAAAGAAAGAAATCTTTTTTAAAAAGGCAAATTTTGTCCATTAAAACAAAACAGCAGATAAGTTCAAATAATACATCATATACAGGAGATAACATTTAAGATTCAAAGATGCAAAATGATCAGAAATTAAAGAAAAAAACAATTGCCAACATGTAAGAGTGATGGTTATACTAGCAAACAATGCTCAGATTAAACTTTTCATCTTTTTGTTTTAAAGATTTATTCATTTATTTGGAAGTAAGAGTTATAGAGAGAAAGAGGGAGAGACAAACACAGATGTTCCATCTGCTGGTTAACCCCCTAAATGGCCACAACAGCCAGATTTTAGCCAGTCTGAAGCCAGAATGCAGGAGCTTCTTCAGGGTCTCCTTCATAAATAAATGGGCTCAAGGACATGGACCATCTTCTACTGGTGCCCATATAGGATGCTGGCACTGCTGGCAGTGGCTTTACCCAGTATGTCACATCACCCCCAGAATAGATTTTTTTTAAGATTTATTTATTTGAAAGGTAGAGTTACAGAGAGGCAGAGGGAGAGAGAGAGAGAGAGAGAGAGAGAGAGAGAGAAAGAAATCTTCCATCCACTGGTTCACTCCCCAGATGGCCACAAGGTTTAGAGCTGCACCAATCCAAAGCCAGGAGCCTCTTCCAGGTCTGCCATGTGCATGCAGGGGCCCAAGAACTTGGGCCATTTTTTACTGCTTTCCCAGGCCATAACAGAGAGATGGATTGGAATTGTAGCAGCTGGGGCTTCAATTGGAGCCCATATGGGATCCTGGCTGTGTAGGCGGCACCTTCAACTACTATACCCCATATTAGACTTTAAGGCAAAAGATGCCACTAAAAATAAACAGGAAATATGAAGTAGCAAAATGATCATCCAATATGTATTAAATATGTAGTTATATATGTATATATATTTAACAAAGCTTTTTAAAATTAAATAAAATGGACAAAAATATATGGACAAATAAACCATAAAACAACAGTGCTCCAAGATGCCAATATCCATCTTTCAATAATGGAAGTACTACTACCAAAAAAGCCTGAAAAGGATATAGAAAATTTACACTCTATAACAATAAAGTGTTTATCTTATACCATTCAATAATGCATTCCATTTGAGTATGTATGCAACATTTGCCAGAGAAGACTGTTTACTAGATCATGTAATAGCCTAAATAAATTTGAAAGGATTTAAACCATAAAATATTTCCTCTGGCCATGAGGGATTTCAATTGAAAAATTAGGGATGAGTTGCCTGGTAGTTAAGATATCATTTGGTATGCCCATTGTATATTATATTACCTAGGTTCAAGTCTTGGCTCTGTTTCCCTTTCCAGTTCCCACCAATGTGAATGCTGAGAAAAAGCAGTTAGTAGCTCAAGCACTTTGGTCCTTGCCAGTTATGTGAGGAACCTGGATTGAGTTCAGTATGGCTTGAAAAGGCTCAGCTGTTACAGGCAATTGAAGAGCAAACCAGCAGATGGATAACACTACCCATGTTTCTGGCTCCCAAAGAAAACAACTTTTGAAAGCCTGAAAATCAAAAACAAAAGGACATTTGAGAGGTCAGAAAATACATGAAAAATCAGTAGCATATCCCTCAGTATCTAGTGGGTCACAGAAGAAATCACAATGGAATTAAGAATTTGCAGCCATTTGGGGAGTGAATCAGCAGATGGAAGTACAAACACTCCTTTTTTTCCCTCTCTCCCTCTTGCTCTCACTCTCACTCTAATTATGACTTATAAATAAATAAATAAATAAATAAATAAAATATTTTAAAGGCACAATGAGGGGCCGGCACTGTGGCATAGTGGGTAAAGCCACTGCCTGCCATGCCAGCATAGCCTTTATGGATGCTAATTCAAGTCCAGGCTGTCTACTTCTGATCCAGCTCTATGCTATGGCCTGGGAAAGTAGTAGAAGATGGCCCAAGTCCTTGGGCCCCTGAACCCATGTGGAAGACCTGGAAGAAGTTCCTGGCTCCTGGCTTTGGATCAGTGCAGCTCCAACCATTGCAGCAGTCATTGAGGGAGTGAATCAATGGATGGAAGACACCCCCCGCCCGTGTAACTCAAATATATAAATAAATCTTTTTTTAAAAAAGGCCATGTTGAACAGAAGACATCCTAGGAAAAAAATTTTTTCCTAAGGATCAGGATCAAAATGAACATACAAGCTGGTTATCAACACCATCACAACATGCAATGTCTGTTGCCACTTCAATGCCACCTTCACTTGTGGTCACTACCAAGGGTTTGAACACACTGTGACTCCCTAGACAGCACCTACTATGTCCAAGCTGCCTGACAAAGTACTTAGTGATGCTACAGAGGAGGAAAAATTATTCAGAGAAATCTGTGTATTCTAAACAGTAAGAAAAATCAAACTATGCTAGAACCATGATATTCCAATATCTGGTATCCCCTATGGATTCAAATTTTGTGTTTGAGACAAGCCATAAATTATGGAAAATTCTAACACAATAATAGTGGGAAACCTAGTACTATTGCTGGATTTACATATATCAGTTTTTAAGGTTTTTATTTATTTATTTATTTGAAAGGCAGAGTAAAGGTTAATGAAGATCTTCCTTCCACTGGTACACTCCCCAGATTGCTGCAACAGCCATGGCCAGGCCAGACTGAAGCCAGAAGCCCAGAGCTCCCTCCAGGTCTCTGACATGGGTACAGGGGCCCAAGTATTTGGACCATCTTATGCTGCTTTTCCCAAGCCATTATATATTTTTCTAAGAAAATTTCATATATTTTCTTTGCTTTTGAGGACAGCTTCTGGAGTGATTGAATTTCTTTGAAGTCTTCACAAGCCAGCAAGAAGTCTGTTTTCTTCTCAAAATTGGGGTTTTTAAAGATTTATTTAAAAGGCCCAATGAGAGAGAGAGAGAGAGAGAGAGAGAGAGACTCCCCAAATGACCACACCAGCCAGGGATGAGACAGTCTGAAACAACAGTCACGAGCTTTCTCTGGGTCTCCCACATGGATGCAGGGGCACAAGTACTTAGCAAATCCTCCACTGCTTTATAACTGGCACCCATATTGGGTGCTGGCATCACAGGCAGAGGCTTAACCCACTATACTATAATGCCAGCCTAAAGAAAGCTGTAAAGTTTTCCAAGGAAATGAGTTTAAATCTTTTCTTGACTAATCGAATTGCCTAGAACCTCTAGTGCAATATTGCATAGAAGTGGTAATAGGAAACATCCCTACTTTGTTCTAATGAATTACATCCTTATAAATGCATTGAGATGTGTTTGAAATCTAGAATATAGTGTGTATTTTTGGGAAATCAGATGGCATTCAAATTTCTCTTCATCATTTATTTTGTTGAATGATTCTTTTCCTTGCAGTTCTGTTCATGTTTGGCTACATATATTTGGAAGGTTTGTTATTAGTAGCATGAATGCTTAAGAATATTATGATCTCATAATTAACTGCCCCCTTTATAACTGACAAATACACTCAGCATTAATCATATCCTTTCTTTTGAAACTGATGCTGCCCAACACTGATAAGATCTCTTCTGACTAGTGTTAGCAGATGGTCCTTTACTTTTAACACATAAATGTTTAATACATACTCATTCTGAGTACACACATTTGTGTCTTGTTTTATGTTCATTCTGCTGAGCTGTAAATTTAGGGGTGTTTTCAAAACATTTACACTTAATCATATTATTTATATGTTTGGATTTAAGTCTTAATATTTCATTACTTTTGTTGTATTTTATCATAAACTACTTTTGGTACACTTCTTGTTTTTTGTTGATATTTGTGGGTGCTTGGAATAGCTCCTTTTTGTTATTCTGGTGGGTGATTTATACTTATGGAACATGCGCTAATGTTTATCTTATCATAATCTACCTTCAAATGATTTCATAACATTCACAATCTGATTTTTGAGTTTAGTACAGGGAAGGAACATATATGATGAATCTGAAGCACCAAACTCATTTAAAATGTGGCTCTGTTATTCTTGGTCAAATGTATCCAAGCAGAAAATTATTTTATTGTAGCTTTAAATTGAGCAAACACACATATACATATGCACCATACATTCAAAATGCAAATACACAATTAGCAAACCCCAATCCATTTATCAAAGTGCATCAGTGTAAGAGCTTAAGATTACTGCCATAGAACAGTCCCTTTCTTTAAATTTAACCTAGAGATTTATTTTTTACCAAAATGACACACAGTTTATATCTTTTTTGCAAAATATGCAGGTACCATCAGAAAGCACAATTTAGTTAATAAGTTACACTATCTAGGTAATTGGATAAGAAATGTCTTATTCATCAAATTAAACAGGAATTGGACCTAGTTTGAGTTACCATCTCAAGAGAAATAGAAGAGTTTCAATAAAATTAAATGTATACAATTTTATTTCAAATACATTGTGAGTTATACCTAAATGTGTACACTACAACATAATACATAATTGACAGATACTTGAATACTTTTATATAGGAAAATGTGAATAGATAATAATAATAATCACTAACATTTATTTTATATAAGAAAATGTTTTCAGCATTTTATGTTTCCAGGAAAAAATGAGATTGCTCCTATTATGTTAACTTTAAAGAATATGGAACTGAGGCAAGAAAAGGTAAGTAACTGGTTTGCCCAAGGATATATAATCATGAGGTTGCAAAGCTTCAGACTTGGTGTGATCTGAATGAAAGCTATTTTTTTAATTCAACATTTGGTCTATTTCATATATCCATTAAAAGGATATTTTTAAATATATTTTTATTTTTCCCCCAAAGAAACTTTTTATTTAAGGAACAAAAAAATCATGCATTTTTAAGTAGAACTTTAGAAATACAGTGATTCTTCCCACCACACCCACCCTCTCACCCACTCTCCCACACTTCCTCCTCCTCTGTCTCCCATTCCCAGTCCCATTCCCCACTAAGATCCATTTTTGATTAACTTTATACACAGAAGACCAACTCTATACTAAGTAGAGAGTTCAACAATTTGCATGAAAAAAACAACTGTTCCTCAATGGCTGAGACAATAGCTATTCAAAGTCATTGTATCTTAAAGTTAATTTGATTTTTTTTCCTTTTTAAGAAACTTAACTTTAAAGAAGCACACAAGAATGATATATATTTTGTGAGCACTTTCACATAATAATAATAATACAACTCTTTGGGGACAGAGGTCCTGCATGAGAAGTTAGTGCACAGTGACTCTGATTGTTAATTTAATAATTAACACTCTTATGTATGACATCAATGATCATTCAAGGCTATTTTTTAATTTTTATTGATTTTTTAATGAATAAAAATTTCTTAAGTACAACATTAGGAATAGGAAGCCTTTTGAATCCACCAATGCCACCAGTATTTAGACAAAGCCATAAGCGAAGTGGAAGTTCTCTCCACCTTTCCAGAGAAAAGTACCTCCTTCTTTGATGACCACCTCTTTCCAATGGGGTCTCACCCACTGAGATCCTCTATGTAGGACATTTTTTTGCCACAGTGTCTTGGCTTTCCATGCCTGAAATGCTCTCCTGGCTTTTAAGCCAGACCAGAATGCCTTAAGGGCTGATTCTGAGGTCAGAGTTCTATTTAAAGTGATTGTCATTCTATGAGTCTGGTGTGTGGATTGCTTCTCATGTTGGAGCACTCACTCCTTTTTACTTCTATTCTTACCTGACATTCTATCCTAGCCATAATATCACTTTAACACTTAAGATGGAATTTTAGGGGCTGGCACTCTGGAGCAGCAGGTTAAAGTTCTGTCCTGAAGTGCCAGCATCCCATGTGGGTACCGGTTCCAGTCCTGGCTGCTCATCTTCAGATCCAACTCTCTGCTATGGCCTGGGATAGCAGTAAAAGATGGCCCAAGTCCTTGCACCCCTGTACCTGCACTTCAGATCAGTGTAGCTCTGGCCTTTGTGGCCATCTGGGGAGTGAATCAGGGGATGGAAGACCTTTCTCTCTGTCTCTACCTCTCTCTCTTTGTCTTTCATATAAATAAAATAAATATTTTTTTAAAAAAAGAGGGCATTTTTGCCAGGCATCTCAGGGTATTTGGGGTCCTATGGCAAGATTTTAATTGTACCCTTAGAAGTAAGTTCATAGGAGTATATGCAGAACTACACAGCTTTACAGTTACAACATTCATATACTCCATAATTACAACTTTAAGAACATGAAGATTCTTCCCACCATGCTTGCCCTCCCACTCATACTCACACCCCACTTCCTCATCCCTCTTTTATTCCCACCCTTATTTTTTACTGAGATCTTAATATCAAATAACACTTTCTGAAAAACCTATGAAAACTGCAGATGAACTTTGCTCAAAACCAAATAAAGGGTCTGGCACTGTGGCATAGCAAGTAAAGTTGCTTGCCTCCAGAGCCAGCATCCCATATGGTGTTGGTTCAAGTCCAGCTGCTCCACTTCTGATCCAGCTCTCTGCTATGGCCTGTGAAAGCAGTAGAAGATGGCCCAAGTCCTTGGGATCCTGAACCCCTGAAGGAGACCCAGAAGAAGCTCCTGGCCCCTGGCTTTGGATCACTGCAGCTCCAGCCATTGTGGACACCTGGGGAGTGAATCAGTGGATGAATGACCTCTCTCTCTCTCTGCCTCTGCCTTTCTGTAACTCTGTCTTTCAAATAAAGAAGTAAATCTTAAAAAAAAAAAGAAACAAGTACTCAGAACCAGCATGTGGCATAGTGGGTAAAGCCACAATCTTCAAATTTAGCAAAGATATGCCTTGTTAGATGAGTGTACTTTGTGTAGTTCTTCATGTCAGTGTATACAATTTAGAAATTGATTACAGCAGAAAACACATATGAATGTGTATTTTAGAAAACTTGTCCTTTAGAAAAATTTTAGACCTACAGAGCTAAAGAAAAAAAAGGTACAAATGTGAATTTTTGAATAAAAATATAGCTTTCATGAATGCATGGTGTTATAAACCATACTAATATATCACTGAGAACAAAAAATAAATTGGACTGTCTTATTTTTTTATTTGAAATCTAGGGACAAAACATCCTTTACTTTTCCTGCAGAGGAGGTAAATTGTGTTGTGATATCAAACTCATTCAAAGTTTAGATACCACAGGGGCAAGTTGTTTGCTCTAATGGCAACAAATCTGTTTGATCATTTACTCCATATATTCCACTACCTTTAAATAATAATACATGTAATAGTATATCATGAAGAAAATATATTTATGCCTAAAAATACAAGTTCAACTTTACAAACTGTTAAACAAAACTTAAAATTGTATGTTTTTCATATTCTGACGTAGAACACTATTCTTTCCTTCCCAATAAAAATGTGTTACAGTTTAATGTTTTCAGAAAAATGAAAGTATATAAACTGAAATACATTTTAAGGAGAGAATTCATAATGTTCATTTTGAACCATTTATAATGTTCATTTTGAAACACATTTTTCACTTCTTTGCATTTTAAAATTGCAACATGATCTATATATAAATATTTTCATCTATCCTTACTGGTTATTGCAAATTACCACCTACCAGAATTAATTGCTTCCCAACCACTTACAATTTATTTCTTCACTTCAAATAAAAATAATTGATTATATCTCTTGAGGAAACAAGTAAATAAAATAACTTGGCATCATTTTAAAAAATTACAAAATTAAAGTCCATAAGAACTATAAAACCACAGCAGAAATATTCTATAAACATGTACTCATGCATATTGTTCTTACAATAAATTCATACCCATGTCATATGAGAGGAATTCCTTGCTCAATATCAAAATTTTCACATTCTTCTCATTATTCACTTTAATACAGTGACTGTAGCTGGACCCAAGAAATTCTCTTTTTTATGATTTATTGACTTATTTGAAAGGCAGAGTTACAGAGAGGCAAAGGTGGAAGTGGTGGGAGAGAGGTCTTCTATCTGATGGTACACTCCCCAGGTGGCTGCAATGGTGGGAGATGCACTCATCTGAAGTGAGTAGCCAGGAGCTTCTTCCTGGTCTCCCATGTGGGTGCACGGGCCCAAGGACTTGGGCCATTTTCTACTGCTTTCCCAGGCCATAGCAGATAGTTGGATTGGAAGGGGAGCAGCCAGGTCTCAAACCACCACCCACCCATGTGGGATGCCAGCACTGCAGGCAACAGCTTTACCTGCTGCACCACAATGGTGGCCCCACGCAAGTGATTTTCTACAATAAAAAGAAGAAATTTGGGTATGATCACTTTTCTAGCCTTCTTGTTTTTTGGGAGGCAGAGTGTTTGAATTTAGACTGACAAGGATTCAGCCCACTCCACAAAGAAAAATGCCTAAATATTAGAGCATTGCTCCTGACCCCTCCTCAGTTGTTCCTCTATATGGGATTTCTTAATGTCTTACATGATTGGAGATATGGGAAGGAGTAATTGAGCTACCACACCACATTTTGTTGTACTTAGGATGTTTTTAGGATGCCTACAAATGAACATGAGTTCTTGTCTGCCCTCATTTATACTGTAAATTTAGAACATAATCTGTGCACTGCAAGTGACTAGGTAAGGATGCAAGGTACTGGGGCAACAGAAGGGAGTCTTTTTTGCTAAGCACCAAGACTAATAACTCTGTGGGCTATAAAGCTCACATTTCCTTCCATGTCTAGTTTTGAATCATTCAGAATGCAGAGAAAGTAGGAATGTAAGTTATGAACACTCTTCACTGCCACAAATTTTATGATACTCATGAGTTTATATTCAGGAATGACTTAAAATTTAAACAAAAATACCATAGTAAATTTCGAGGGATTCATCAATATCTACATTTCTAATTAAAGTACACATCTATAATTTTATCTACTTACACATGATTTGACAGAAATTATTTATCTGGGATGGGTATTTAACAATGCCTTTTATAATTTTAATGTTGTATAAAAAATTAATCCTTGAAACCCTTGCGAAGTTGATGATAAAAACATGTTTACCAAAAAATTAAATACCTTGGAAAAATTTAACTAAAGATGTGAAATCAAAAAAAAATTAAAGAAAAAAAAGTATAACCCAAAAAATGGAAAAATCTTCCATGTTTGTGGATTGGAAGAATTAATATCATCAAAATGTTCAAACTAGCCAAAGCAATTTATAGATTCAATGAGATCCCAGTCAACATACAAAGGACATTATTCTTAGATTTGTATAGAAACACTAGAGAACCCAAATAGCTAAAGCAATTTTAAACAACAAAAATAAAGTCAGAGTCATCACAATACTAGATTTCAAGATGTACTACATGGCGGTTATAAACAAAACAGCCTAGAAGTAGCACAAAAATAGACATGTACACCAAAGAAACAAAATATAAACCACAGAAGTTAATCCATGCATCCACAATAAATTAACAAGCTGAAAATCAATCCCTGAAGAAAGGACTGTCTCTTTAACAAATGGTGCTGGAGAATTTGGACTCACAATTGATCAAGGATCTACATCTATGACCTGATATTATCAAATTACTAGAGGAAACCGTTGGGGAAACTCTGCAAGATATTGGCATAGGCAAAGATGTCTTGGAAAAAGACCCCAGAAGCACAGGCAATGAAAGAAGAAAGAGGCAAAAGCAAAGAAGCTTCTGTGTTGCAAAGAAAACACTCAGCAGCAAAGTGAATGTACAGAACGGAAGAATATAGTTGTACTCTATATAATTGATAAAGGGTTAATATCCAATATCTATAAAGACCTGAAGGGACTCAACTACAATAAAACAATGTAGTTAACAAATGTGCTAAGGACATGAACAGAAATTTTTCAAAGGATGCAATATAAATGACTGAGAGACACATGCAAAGATGCTCAGTATCTCTAACCATCAGGGAAATGCAAAGAAAACCACCATGAAGTTTCATTTCATCCCAGTTAGAATGTCTATTATCCAAAAACCAAAAAATGATAAATGCTGGTAAGGACGTGGGGGAAAAAGTTACCCTAATACACTGTTGGGAAGAACGTAAAGTGGTACAACCATTATGGAAGACAGTAAGGATGTTCCTCAGAAATCTGAAAGTACATCTACTACATGAAATCAGATGAAATCAGCCTACAGGAGTTATTTGTACCCCTCACATTTATTGCAGCTCGATTAAAAATAGCTAAGATATGAAATCAAGTCAGATTTCTATTAACTGATAACTGAGTAAAGAAAATGAGTAGCATGGAATACTACCCAGTCATAAAAAAGAATGAAATCCTGTCTTTGCAATGAATGGATGCAACTGGAAAACATGATGCTTATTGAAATAAGCCATTCAAGAAAGACAAATATCATGTTTCCCCTATTATATGCTATTAACATAGGATACAAATGAATGCAATGGACATATGATTTGATTATTGTTTTTTTACCCTTGTATATATTCTAGTGAAGCTGTGGTATTTGTACTTTTTACTTTCTGAATATTATGGTTAGTGCTGCACTACATCTGAGATTATAAGGGAAGTTATGAAATTAAGTTTTTTCAAGTTTATAATTTTGCAAAAATTAAAGAAAGAAAAGAAGGGTGAAGAAGGATTGAAGGAGAGAGAGATAGAGGGAACTACGGTTATCTTCTTAGAATTGTACCTAAGAAATACATGAAATCTGTTCTAAACTTAAACATCTCCAGCCAGCTGATCTTCAAAAAAGTGCTAAGAATATACACTGCAGAAAGGACAGTCTTTTCAATAAATGATGCTTGCAATATTGAATATCCACATGCAGAAGATTTAAACTTGCTCTTATCTCTCCTCGTTTACCAAAAAAATGAACTCAAGGGTGTTCATTTACCCTAATCATTAAGATACTAGTGTCTCATATCAAAGTACCTGAGCTAGATACCAAGTTCTGACTTCTGACTCCAGTTGCCTGCTAATGCAGATGCTGGGAGGGAGTCATGATAACTCAAACTCTGGGTTCCTTCTACCACAAGGGAGAGCTGGATTGAATTCCACACTACTGATTTCTGTTTGGCCCAGTCCTGGCCTTTGTGGGCATATGTGGAGTCAATCAACATGAGAGCGCTCTCTATCTGTCTCTTTCTCTATGTCTCATTGCTCTCAAATAAATACTCTTTAAAATTAATTAAAGATGATTTAAAGACTTAAATGTAAGACCTGACTATTTGGAGAAAATGCTTCAGGACATTTGAATGCACAAGAATTATGGGCATTAGACACCAAAGGGCAGCAAGGAAAAAAAATAGTCAATTGGAAATTTTTCAAGTTAAAAAGCTTCAGCACAGCAAATAAAATAATCAACACAGCAGCCAACCTATGAAATTGGAGAAAATATTTGCAAACTAGACATCTAGTAAGGGATGAATAACCAGAATATATATTTATAAATATGTATATATATATTAAAGAAATTTTAACAATTCAACAAAAAATGAGGAAATTTTAAAACTGGTAATAGAGCTAAATGCTCATTTGTCAAAGAAGACATACAAATGGCCAACAAGTACAGGAAAAAATGCTCAGCATCACTAATCAACAGGGAAACACAAATAAAAACCACAATTAGATACCAAGTTACTTCAGTTAGAATGCCTATTATCAAAAAGACAAAACAGTGACTGGTATTGTCGCACAGCAGGTTAAACCATGTCCTATGACACTGCCATCCCATATGAGCAACAGTTCAAGTCCGTGTTCCATCCAGTTCTCTGCTAATGAGCCTCAGGAAGCATCAGAGGTTGACTCAAGTACTTGGTCCACTGCCACCCTCATGGGAGACCCAGATGAAGTTCCAGGCTTCTGGATTCAGTCTGGCACAGAAACAGCCATTGTGGTCATTTGTGGAGTGAACCAGCAGATGAAAGATTCTGTGTGTCTGTGTGTGTGTATGTGTCTTTATAATTCTTCCTTTCGAATAAACAAATCAATCTTATAAAAAATACATGTTTGAAGCCAGCACCATGGCTCACTAGGCTAATCCTCTGCCTGTGGTGCTGGTACTCTGGGTTCTAGTCCCGGTTGGGGCACCAGTTCTTCCCCGGTTGGTTGCTCCTCTTCCAGGCCAGCTCTCTGCTGTAGCCCGAGAAGAAAGTGGACGATGGCCCAAGTGCTTGGGCCCTACACCTGCATGGGAGACCAGGAGGAAGCACCTGGATAGGCACAGCACACCAGCCATGGTGGCCATTTCGGGTTGAACCAATGGATGGAAGACCTTTCTCTCTGTCTCTCTCTCTCTCTCTCACTAACTCTGCCTGTCAAAAAAAAATACATGCTTGATGGAATTGCATGCAAAATTTAACAAAAACTTGTAAAACTCAGGAACAAGAAAACAAATGCAATTTAAATATTGAAAGTGGGCTGGCACTGTGTTATAGCGGGTAAAGGTGCCACCTGCAGTGCAGGCATCCCATATGGGCTCCAGTTTGAGTCTTGACCATTCCACTTCTGATACAGCTCTCTGCCATGGCCTGGGAAAGCAGTAGAAGATGGCACAAGTGCTTGGACCCCTGCATCCATGTGGGAAACCCGCAAGAAGCTCCTGGCTCCTGGCTTTGGATCAGGACAGCTCTGGCTGTTGCAGCCATCTGGGGAATGAACCAGTGATTGAAAGACACCTCTTCTCTTCTCTTCTCTTCTCTTCTCTTCTCTTCTCTTCTCTTCTCTTCTCTTCTCTTCTCTTCTCTTCTCTTCTCTTCTCTTCTTTCTCTTTCTCTCTCTCTCTCTCTCTCTCTCTCTCTCTGCCTATGCAAGACATGGCCAATTTCAGTTTCATGAAAACTGAGGAACTCAATAGCAAAACCTGCCCAATTCAGTAAGAGGTAGAGCTCGCTTGTGCTTTTCATTCCTTCCCAGCAGATGTCTCCCAGACTAGTTTCCATTACAGAGAAGATTCATTCTTTGCAACATTTTATGTTTTCAAGTGGGAAAGCTGCTTTCATTTTACAACCACAATGCTCTTGGAAGGGCCTGTAATGGGAGGATTGAAGAAATGTTGAGATCCCTTTCAATGCCAGCTCAGTAAAGTAGAATAAACAGGAAATCAGATGTCATTTAAGGAATTTTTTCCCAAATGTACAAGGTTTTATATATATATAATATATTTTATTATATTTATATAATTATATATTATATAATATTCACTATAATATTACATCAATATATTATATAATATTTATTTTATTTTATTATATATATAAAATAAAAGAACAAGCACTTGCCAAAAACAAATACAGTGCCAATCTTTTTTGCAAGTTTAAATATTTCTTTTATAAATAATCTACTTTGAATTAAAAAGTTAACAAACAAGGTGTGAGATCAATCACAGAGATTCCCAGAGAGCTACATTATTAAAATACTCTAGAAATCTCAACCTATTTACTGAAGCTTATTTTTTATTTTTTTTAACTTTTATTTAATGAATATAATTTTCAAAGTACAGCTTATGGATTACAATGGCTTCCCCCTCATAACGTCCCTCCCACCCCCCACTCTCTCTCCCCTTCCATTCACATCAAGATTCATTTTCAATTCTCTTTATATACAGAAGATCAGTTTAGTATATATTAAGTAAAGATTTCAACAGTTTGCACCCACACAGAAACACAAAGTGAAAAATACTGTTTGAGTACTAGTTACAGCATTAAATGACAATGTGCAGCACATTAAGGACAGAGATCCTACATGAGGAGTAAGTGCACAGTGACTCCTATTGTTGACTTAACAAATTGACATTCTTGTTCATGGCCTCAGTAATCACCCTAGGATCTTGTCATGAGTTGCCAAGGCTATGGAAGCTTTTTGAGTTCGCTGACCCTGATCATATTTGGACAAGGTCATAGTCCAAGTGGAAGTTCTCTCCTCCCTTCAGAGAAAGGTACCTCCTTCTTTGATGACCCGTTCTTTCCACTGGGATGTCACTCGCAGAGATCTTTCATTTAGTTTTTTTTTTTTTTCTTTTCCGGAGTGTCTTGGCTTTCCATGCCTGAAATACTCTCATGGGCTTTTCAGCCAGATCCGCATGCCTTAAGGGCTGATATGAGTCTGCTGTGTATCCTGCTTCCCATGTTGGATCGTTCTCTCCCTTTTTTATTCTATCAGTTTGTATTTGCAGACACTAGTCTTGTTTATGTGATGCCTTTGACTCTTAGTCCTATCATTATGATCAATTGTGAACAGAAATTGATCACTTAGTGCCAATCTTAAGTGATTTGGAGTGCTAGTTTGTTGTGTTTCATATCTCAGCATATCAATTATATTCTTTTGTATGCATCAAATATTACATAAGAATGTAAAATGTTTAGTCTTTACAAAAGAGAAGTATATAAGAAATATAAGAAAAGTAAATATTACTAATATGCAGGAGTACATATTTATTATTTGCAAATGGTTCAAAGCTTACAAGGCCCATTATTAATGGGATAACCACACATGTGAATTATGACTTAGCAACATAGAGTGTAAAGGAAGTTACATATTATATTAAAAATGCACATGCAAATGCATACCTGTCTCTCTCAAGTGCTCAGCATACACTGCCTCAGAAGCAGCAGGCATGAAGCTGTAGCAGTTTGAATATACACAGCATACTGAAATCTCTCAAGCATAAAAACTGCACCTAATTTGCCATAATAGTTTCTTTCTTCAAGTATTTGGATCTGAACTCAAGCAAAGAAAATAATGAACACCAATGATTTTCATACTATGAAAATAGAAACAGGTTAATAGTTGAAAAAATCTTGAAAAATATGGAGTTTATGAGAATGAAAAATGCATTTCATAAAAAAGGCCATCGCGGATCTATTTCATTGTGGCTCTATGTTTCTTTTTTTAATTTAAGATCTCTCTCTTTTTCTTCTCCCTCCCTCTTTGTAACTCTACCTTTTTTTTTTTTTTGACAGGCAGAGTGGACAGTGAGAGAGAGAGCCAGAGAGGAAGGTCTTCCTTTGCCCTTGGTTCACCCTCCAATGGCCGCTGCCGGCACGCTGTGGCCGGTGCACCACACTGATCCGAAGGCAAGAGCCAGGTGCTTATCCTGCTGGTCTCCCATGTGGGTTCAGGGCCCAAGCACTTGGGCCATCCTCCACTGCACTCCCAGGCCACAGCAGTGAGCTGGCCTGGAAGAGGGGCAACCGGGACAGAATCCGGTGCCCCAACCGGGACTAGAACCTGGTGTGCTGGTGCCACAAGGTGGAGGATTAGCCTACTGAGCCATGGCACTGGCCCTCTGCCTTTCAATTAAATAAGTAAACCAATCTTTAAAAAAAGATGGACAGATATGGCTGCACATACCCAAAGGAATAGA
The DNA here is from genome assembly GCF_051225735.1 of Oryctolagus cuniculus. Lineage (NCBI taxonomy): Eukaryota > Metazoa > Chordata > Mammalia > Lagomorpha > Leporidae > Oryctolagus > Oryctolagus cuniculus. Next base: position 3,489,661 of record NC_142887.1, on the reverse strand, counting down.
TACACAAAGGGAGAACATTGGATACATGCACTCTCCAAGTGCAGGATTTGACTGGTACTGAACAATCAGTGGTAGGATGACAGCTGTACTGCAGTTATTTTCAGATCAGTGGCAACCCTCATTTCCACAATCCAACTTGCAAAAGTTAGAATTTAGAATTCTCTTTTCCCACTCAAGGATTACCTGAGCCACATGTACTGAAAAGGAACTAAGAGGGAGGATCTTCAAGCACATGTAGTCATCATTCAATTTTAAAGCCAGAGCTTTAAATGCTAAGGTTAGTCTGAATGATATCAGGCCATTTTAGCTTCTTAGGGAACACACACTATATCTTTATTTTTTAAGAAAGCTTTTATTTAAGAAATATAAATTTCATAGATACAACTTTTGGAATATAGCAATTCTTCCCCCCATACCCACCCTCCCAACCCCAGGTCATCCCACCTCCTACTGTTTCTCCCATCCCATTCATCATTAAGATTAACTTTTAATTATCTTTATATAAAGAAGATCAACTCTATACTAAGTAAAGATTTTAACAGTTTGCACCCACACAAACACACAAAGTATAAAGTACTGTTTGAAGACAAGTTTTACCATTAATTCTCATCATACAATTCATTAAGGACAGAGGTTCTACATGTGGAGCAAGTGCACAGTGACTCCTGTTGTTGATTTAACAATAGACACTCCTATTTATGATGTCAGTGATCACCTGAGGCTCTTGTCATGCGCTGCCAAGGCTATGGAAGCATTTTGAGTCCACAAACTCCATCAGTATTTAGACAGGGCCATAAGCAAAGTGGAAGTTCTCTGCCCCTTAAGAGAAAAGTATGTCCTTCTTTGATGGCCCCTTCTTTCTACTGGGATCTCACAGAGATCCTTCATGTAGATCATTTTTTTGCCACAGTGTCTGGGTTTTCCATGCCTGAAATGCTCTCATTGGATTTTCAGCAGCTCTATGTTTTTAAGAATTATAATTCTTGGGGCCGGCACTGTGGCACAGTGGGTTAATGCCCTGGCCTGAAGTGCTGGCATCCCATATGGGTGCTGATTTAGGTCTCAGTTGCTCTACTTCCAATCCAGCTCTATGCTGTGGCCTGGGAAAGCAGCAGAAGATGGGGCAAGTTCTTGGGCCCTTGCACCTGTTGGGAGACCAGAGGAAGCTCCTGGCTCCTGGCTTCAGATTGGCACAGCTCCAGCTGCAGCGGCCATCTGGAGAGTGAACCAGCGGATGGAAGAACCTTTTTCTCTGTTTCTCCTTCTCAGTGTCTGTAACCCTAACTCTCAATTAAATAAAATCTTTAAAAAAGAATTATAATTCTCTATACACCCCTGCAAGTAAAGCCAGAACAAGCCTGTGACAACATCTGAGAACGTTTGTACTATGAGGTTCCTGAGTTAAAGGGATTTAAGTAAATAGGTGTGGTTGGATTCCAATGAATCTTTATTTACAAAAAGAGGTGTATTTGGCCTACAGGAACTACTAATGTGGTGAATCTTCCTTTTTCAGAATATCTTGCATGCATGTCATTACCCACTTTATGGATACCATTGTGTGCCACACCACATTTTTCAAGGGGGTATTCAAATAAAACTTTCAAATCTTTAATTACAAAATAAGGTTTCTTTCTGCTTTTTTCTATCATTTTTAAGTAATTCAAAATTTAAATATGATTAAGAAATTTTATACTTGACTAGGGTAGAACTACCAAGTCTTTAAGCTTTTCAAACATTTTATGGTATCTACAAATCTAAGCAAGATGATAAATAGTATACATAATACATATTTGGGAATTTTGAAGAAGTCATTTTATTCTTTAGCTTTAGATATGCATCATTTAGTACCTTGATCTGCCTTTTACTGCTATATATTCATTTCATAGTTTAAAAGCTTTGAAGTATTGCCAATATAATTTGTAACCATTATTTAAGGATTAGAAAACTCAGATAAAGTAAAATTAGATTGTGTATGATTACATCACTCAGCAATGATGACTGTGAAAGGACTGTCTTTACGCATTGTCTCAAATATCCTTTTCCTTTACTCCTGAACTGATTCCAGTAATTTCCACTCCCCTGACCATTCAAAATTTGTTCTCTCCAGGTTGACAGTTATTTTTATAAAATTAGAGGTCATCGGCCAGTGCCGTGGCTCAATAGGCTAATCCTCCGCCTAGCGGCACCAGCACACCAGGTTCTAGTCCTGGTTGGGGCACCGGATTCTGTCCCGGTTGCCCCCCTTCCAGGCAAGCTCTCTGCTGTGGCCAGGGAGTGCAGTGGAGGATGGCCCAAGTGCTTGGGCCCTGAACCCACATGGGAGACCAGCAGGATAAGCACCTGGCTCTTGCCTTTGGATCAGCATGGTGCGCCGGCCACAGCGAGCCAGCCGCGGCTGCCATTGGAGGGTGAACCAACGGCAAAAGGAAGACCTTTCTCTCTGTCTCTCTCTCTCACTGTCCACTCTGCCTGTCAAAAAATAAATAAATAAAATCAGAGGTCATTTCTTCAATGTTATTTTATATAACCTGCCAGCAGTATTGTTCTCAACATAAAAATCTTCTCCAAAATTGCTTCCTCATTTGTCTTCCAAAATATTTGCATCTAGGGAGTGATTTTAGCTCATTTGTCAAATGTTAGTTGGTTGTCAATGTGTGTGTTCATTTCTGGGGTTTCTAGTCTGTCCCATTTGTTTACATGTCTATTTTTGTTCCAGTACTAAGCTGTTTTGATTACAGCAGACCTCAATTATGTCTTGGAATCTGGTATTCTGATGCCTCCAGCTTCATTTCTGCTTCAGATTGAGTAATTGGGATCTTCTTTCTTTCCATATGAACTTTAAAATCAGTATTTTCTATAATTGTGAAGAATGTCCTTGGTATTTTGATTAGGATTGCTTTGACTCAATCAATTACTTGGGGTAGTATGGACATTTTGATGATATTACTTTTTCCATTCTATGAACATGAGAGATTTTTTTTCCCAGTTTTATGTCCTTTGTTTCTTTAATTAAGGTTTTGTAATTTTCATTGTAGAGATCTTTCACATTCTTGATTAAATTTATCCCAAGGTTTTTTTTTTGTTTGTTTGTTTTTTTTTTTTTTGTTTTTTGCTATTGTGAATGGGCCTAATCTTACAGTTCTTTCTCAGGCAAAGAATTGTTCATGTATAAGAATGACACTGGTTTTTGTGTGTTGATATTATATCCTACAAATTTTCTTAATTCTCTTATGAGTTCTAATAGTCTCTTAGTGAAGTATTTTGGTTCCTGTATATAAAGGATTATATTATCTGCAAACAGGGATAATTGGAATTTCTCCTTTTCAATTTGTATCACTTTAATTTGTTTTTTTGCCTAATGCCTGACTAAAACTTCCAGAAGTATACTGAAAAAGAATAATGAAAATGATCATCTTTGGTTCCAGACTTAATGAAATTCCTCACAGCTTTGCCTCATTCAAAATGATGCTGCCTATGGTTTAGTCATATATTGCTTTGATTTGTCAAGGTATGCTTCTTATATCCTGAATTTTAAAGGTTTTTATCATGAAAGGATGTCATTTTATCAAATGGTTCTCTGCATCTATAGAGAAAATCAAATGGATTTATCCTTCATTTTATTGATTTTAAATAACATTTATTTATTTGCATATGTTGAACTACCCCTGAATCCCTTGAATAAATTCTACTTTGTGTCTTATTGATGTCTTATTGATGATTTTATTGATGTATTTCATACCATTTTGTTGAGGATTTTTGAATCTATGTCCATTACGGATATTGGTGTATAGTTCTTATTTATTGCATCTCTGTGCTTTTGTAATTGAGCTAATTCTTGTCTCAAAGAATAGATTTGGATTGATTTTATCCCTTTTAATTGTTTTGAATAATTTAAGAATGGGGATCAGTTCTTCCTTCAAAGTTTGATAAAATTCAGCTGCTTCTGGGCTGGCACTGGGGCATAGAATGTCAAGCTTCCACCTGCAATTTCTGCATCCCATATGGGTGCTGGTTCAAGCCTCAGCTGCTCCACTTCCAATCCACCTTTGTTCTAATGCACCTTGGGCCCTTCCACCCATGTGAGAGACCCAGAAGGAGTTCTGTGCTCTTGAATTTGACCTGGCTCAGCCCTGACCATTACAGCCATTTGGGGAGAGAAACAGCAGACTGAAAATCACTTTCTCTGTCTCTCTTCCTCTCCCCCATCTCTGTCTTTTAAATAAATAAATAAATAAATAAATATTTTAGAAATTAATTCAGTCTCTTCTATAAATGATGATTGGAAAGTTGGATTTCCACTGCTGTAGTTCAAAATCAAACCTATATCTTACTCCCTATACAAGAATCAACTCACAATGGATCAAGGATCTAAACCTCATATGTGAAACCATCACATTACTGGTGAACAACATAGGGGAAAAGCTATTGGCCTAGGCAATAAATTCTTGAATAAGATAGCAGAAGCACAAGTAATAAAACAAACACCAATAGACTAATGTGATTACATCAATCTAAGAAATTGTTTCATGAACCGGCCGGCACCACGGTTCAATAGGCTAACCCTCCGCCTAGTGGTGTCAGCACACCGGGTTCTATTCCCAGTCAGGGTGCCAGATTCTGTCCTGGTTGCTCCTCTTCCAGGCCAGCTCTCTGCTGTGGCCTGGGAGTGCAGCAGAGGATGGCCCAAGTGCTTGGGTCCTGCACCCCATGGGAGACCAAGATAAGCACCTGGCTCCTGCCTTCAGATCAGCATGGTGCGCCAGCCACAGCGTGCTGGTTGCAGTGGCCATTTGGGGGGTGAACCAACAGAAGGAAGACCTTTCTCTCTGTCTCTCTCATTGTCTATAACTCTCTCTGTGTGTGTCTCTTTCTCTCTCTCACTGTCTACTCTGCCTGGGAAAAAATAAATAAATAAATAAATAAATAAATACATAAATAAATACTTGCACTGTGGAACTCAGCACAGCAACTGCAGAAGCTGCCATTAACTAAAATAGGGAAGACTACCTAAGGGACAGGTATGAGAAAGAATAACATTCATAATATTTTGGACCTGTTGGGATTTAAATACACAATAGATAATCAAAGAGAAGTCTCAAGTAGACAGTGTGATATACCAATCTGAAATTAAGGAGGGGTTCCTGGACTGTAGATACAAATTAGGAAACCATTAGTACCAACAAGGTTATACAAATCATTAGAAAGGATATCAAAGATTGAGCTCTACAGCACTTCTATATTTAAAAAAGAGGAGATGAGAAATAAAAACAGACTATGATGGGTACACTAGAAAAGCAATAGGAAAACTAGGTGAGTGATAGTTTTCATGCTTATTTCAGAATATGTATGGTTGATAATGAGGAGCATTTGCCATTTTTTATTTTGGATGATAGCCACTCTAACTGGGGTGAGGTGACACCACACTGTAATTGTTATTTGCATTTCCCTGATAGCAGTGATCCTGGAATTTTTTCATCTGTCTTTTGCCCCCCCCCCTTTTTAAGGATTTCTTTGTTTATTTCAAAGTCAGAGTTACACAGAGAGACAAGGAGAGGGAGAGAGAGAGAGAGAGAGAGAGAGAGAGAGAGGTCTTCCATCCACTGGTACACTCTCCAAATGGCTGCAATGGCCGGAGCTGAGCCAGTACGGAGGTAGGAGCCAGAAGGTTCTTCTGGGTCTCCCATGTGGGTTCAGGGGCCCAAGGACTTGGGCCATTTCTACTGCTTTCCCAGGCCACAGCAGAGAGCTGGGTCAGAAGTGGAGCAGCCAGGACTTGAACAAACACCCATATGGAATACTGGTACTGCAGGTGGTGGCTTTACCTGCTATGCCACAGTACTGGCCCCATGTTGGCCCTTTTTATTTCATCCTTTGAAAATGCTGTTTATGCCCTTGGCACATTTTTAACTGGATTATTTTGTTGTTGTTGAGTTTCTGCAACTCCTTATACATTCTTGATATTAATCATTTATAGGATGCATTTTTTCAAATATTTTCTCTCATTGTTTTGATTTACCTCTTCACTTTGTTAATTATTTCCTTTTTCATGAAACAATTTCTTTTTTTTTTTTTTGACAGGCAGAGTGGACAGTGAGAGAGAGAGAGACAGAGAGAAAGGTCTTCCTTTGCCATTGGTTCACCCTCCATTAAAATGCGAATATGGTTTACTGCCCTTGTCTATCCTCTTGAAGAACAGTGATTTTCTTACTTGATATCTATTGAATTTTTTACTTAGTGGAATTTTAAAAGTATGTCATTGCAAAAATTAAAAGAAAATTTAAGAAAAGAAGGAAGAGGGAGGATGGGAGCAAGGGCGAGAGATAGGGTTGGTGAGAAGTATTACTATGCTCCTAAATCTGTACATATGAAATACATGGAATTTGTTCACCTTATGTAAATAAAAAATTAAAAAAGAATTCTGTTTAGAACTTCAATTTCTTTATAGTTCATGGTTAGATGTGATTCTTTATTAAATGGCTCAGAAATAGAATTTCTTTCATTTTTTAAATTTGGAAGGCATAGAGACAAAGAGATAGGAATGTAATGAAAGAGCTAAACTCTTCATGTCCACTCCATGAGTGCCAAAACACTTGGGGTTAGGTCAGCAGAAAAGGCATTCAATCAAGGTCTCCTAGGTTGGTAGCAAGAGCAGTTATCTGTCTCCCAGGGTCTGGATTATCAGGAAGCTTGAGTCAGGTTCTAGAGCCAGAAATGAAACCCAGGTACTCTGACATGGGATGCAGGCATCTTAACTGCTAGGTTACATACCTGCTCCACAAATGAAATATTCTAGCACAATTAAACATTGAAATGCTGAACTGAAAGTTGACCTATCATAAATTTATGTGATAATGAACAGAAACACTAAGGACATGCTGAATATAATATAGCCATTTGTTTCCCTCCCTAGGACTCCTGGAAAAGGATGACATGAGGCAGCTGTGGGAATCTCTTCAGTGTAGACACTTGAGAATTAACTTTTTTTTTTTATTGGAAAGACAGTACTGGGTTATGCTGCAAATTTGGGCTTTAGGTTTTGTAATTCACTTTCATGAAATTAATTTTATTTTCCATTTAGAGTTCTGATGGTTTCTTGTAGTAATAATCATTAGTTTTTATGCAGAAGTGTAAGTTTACCTACTTAGAGCTTTGAATGTAGTAAATTATTCAAAGGAAATAGCTGCTGTCGAGAGCAGTGCATTTTTAGTAATAATGTCTATTACTGTATGAGTGTCTCTAGAGTAGTTGCCACAGACTTGGTGTTCTTTTCCTTTTGAGAATTACCCTAACAGTTGCCTTGGAAACCCCAGGAGGCCAATGAAGTGATCCTAACCACCCCCAAACTTAGAGAAAGCAAATGAGGACATTGATTTCATCCTGGAAGGTCTTTACTTGTGGTGAAGAAATGAGCAGAACTCATCCTACACTTTGGTTATTAACATCTGTTTTGTTTAGATAATTCTGATTTCACAAGCTGGGAATTTGTACAACTGTTGTGTGTGCATGTATATTTTGCTGCATCAAAGTAGCTGCTATATGTTATTCAGATTTGATTTTTTTATATTCTTAGTTATACTGTAGGATTTGTGTCTAGTAAAATCTGATTCTTGCGTCACATGCATTTGGGATTGTCTTTTAATAAAGAAATAAGAATTTTAATTACTGTTTTCTGAAGGCCAACTTCATATGTATTTAAATTTCATAGTAGCTCTGCAAAGTCGGTGTTTTATCTCTGCAGATGAGGAGACAGATGCTGAGGAGCAAGATAATTGGCTCAAAGTCTTGTTACAGACTAACATGTTGTAGGACCTGGATTGGAACCAAGACTGGTGAGTTAAGTACATGTTGTCTCTACTACTCAAACCTGAATTACACACTTCTCCATATTTCTTTTTATTGTGCCTTGTCTTCACTCAAGTTTGGCTTACCAGTCTCTCTGGTCCATCCAGTTACAGAAGCTGGGGATGTTGAAGTAGGGCTTGGGGATAGGGTATAGGCTTCAGTGCTGCTGACCAGGGTAGAGGCCAGCCAATGAATGATGATGGCTACAGTTCAGCTAGGGGGGAAGTATGGCATCTGTTTGATGGCTGACATTACCAAGAATGCACCAGACCCCAGACAGATGCTTCATGAGGTGGAGAACATACTTCAAGCATCATGTTGAAAAATGTGTTTCTCTTCTTGTCTCATTGGAGTCAGCCTAACTGGATTCTTTAGCTGTCTTTTCTTCCTGGGGCATCTCAGTTTCTGGGAAGCTTGTTTCTGAATTTTGGAAAGCAAGAACTTTTGGTGTGGACCATCACTCTTTCAGCTAGGGTTGACTTTTGCTGGTTCAGAGCTTGCACTCTTGTCCAAACTCTTTTCTTCCTCAAACTGCCAGCTGCCTCCATGAAAAAAGGAAAAAATAGCAGCACCCTAAGTTCATTTTCTTATTCATTCCATGATGCTATGTTATCTCTTTGTCCTAATGTAGTAAGTAGCTGATCTAATAATCTAACAAATTTTAATTGGCTAACACAAATGTGTTAGAGGAAGACCTGACCTTTTTTTTTTAATAGGGAACTCTATGCTGTCTGTCTTGATCCAACTCCTTGGTGACATTAGCCATGAGAATTTTAATCTACAGGCTCTGGGAAGACACAAAACTCATGAAGTGTGGGATTGCTCTTGTCTTTTTTTTTTTTTTTAGTGCCTGTTTGTTGAAGGACGTAACAGTGACTGTTGAATGACAGAGTGGCTGTTTTTGGAGGTAGAAGCACACAAGTGTCTGAAAAACAGCATCTAAACAGGGGATGAAGTGATTTGCTCTTCACATTAATTGGCAGGTGCATTCTTTTTCAGAGAGTGAAGATGATACAGAATCCAAGTTAGAGAGGGCAGTTTGTAAGGGAGGGAGGTGCGGTCGGGAAAATGAGCTTAGGGTGAAGCCTTTCTAATAGTGTTCTCACAAGCATGCATCCAATAAAAGCAATTTGAAAGATGAAATTTAGCCATTCCTTAGTGTTATATATATGACAGTGTCATGGACCCTGTTATCATAAACGGCTATGATTTTTCAGGGTGCTGTATAATAGTTGTTTATACTCTAGGAAAAATGAGAAGACTTGGTATATGTACTTTAGAAAATAAAATATTGGCAATCTATACAGATTATCATTTTTATTATAAAATTTAAGATTTAAAAGCCATGTTTCTTTCCACTGTGACTATTATGGACATTCATTGGTTGTTCAATAAGTATTTGTTGAACCCAATAATAAACAATTGAACAGATGAGTAAAAGCCTATTGATGAATTTCTTGAGAAAAAATAAATCAAGGATTGGATTAAGATGGAGGAATAGAGGGAGCTTACTGTTGTAGAAGATAGTATGAAAAAAGTGGAGAGAGTACAGTCTCAAGGAAGAGTTAGGGAAAAAATGGCAGAGGAAACTCCACACAAATTAGAGGGACACTATGGACCATGTGCAGGGTGTGGACATGCACAACTCAGAAACCCAACAGCCAAGAACCTCAGCAGCAGCTCAGGAAGTGAGACCAGACTGGAGCAACCCAAGCCACTGGTGATAAAGTTGCAGAAAGATCCTGGTGGGAATCCAGCTAGGAGCCCTAGGTAGGACAGTGTACCTGCCATGTTTCTGTCTCCCTGACCACCCTGAAACTGGCATTCTGTAACAAGCTGATAGAGAGCAGGCAACATTTTGGACATATGTAATAGATGCACCAGTGTCTGCACACCCAGCAAACAGCAGAGCAGAGAAACTTGAATTTGGTGGGGAGAACTGATGGGGGGCTGGGTGCTCATGACTGTGGGAGGCTTGTGTGCTGGGACTGTGAGAACACTGATGCTGTGTGGGAGGGCTCAGGGTGTGGCTGGGACTTTGGGCAGTCACTGTGGGAAGTTGCAGGACTCAGGGCTCGCTGATAACCTGGTGAGGATCACTGCATATCGGTCTCCCACATATGTGCCAGGGGGTCAGAATATGTGTGGAATCCACTGCTGCTTTCCCAGGAAAATTAACATAACTGGTTTGGAAGTGTAGCAGCCAGAATTCAAATCAGCACTCATATAGAATCCCAGTAGTGTAGGAGATGGCTCAACCCATTATTTTTTTTTAACTTTTATTTAATGAATATAAATTTCCAAAGTACAGAATATGGATTACAATGGCTTCTCCCCCATAACGTCCCTCCCACCCACAACCCTCCCCTTTCCTACTCCCTCTCCAATTCCATTCACATGAGGATTCATTTTCGATTCTATTTATATACAGAAGATCAGTTTACCATACATTAAGTAAAGATTTCAACAGTTTGCTCCCACACAGAAACATAAAGTGAAAAATAATAGATGATTTTTTAAATGATGATGAAATCAGATCAGACCTATTGTCATGTTTAATCCCAGTGAGAGTCAAGAAGTTGGGAATTGATAATTTCTTTTTTTTTTTTTTACAGAAGATCAGGTTAGTATACATTAAGTAAAGATTTCAACAGTTTGCACCCCCATAGAAACACAAAGTGAAATATACTGTTTGAGTACTCGTTATAGCATTAAATCTCAATGTACAGCACATTAAGGACAGAGATCCTACATGAGGAGGAAGTGCACAGTGACTCCTGTTGTTGACTTTACAAATTGACACTCCTGTTTATGGCATCAGTAATCTCCCTATGCTCCAGTCATGAGTTTCCAAGGCTATGGAAGCCTTTTGAGTTCTCCGACTCTTATCTTGTTTAGACAAGGTCATAGTCAAAGTGGAGGTTCTCTTCTCCCTTCAGAGAAAGGTACCTCCTTCTTTGATGACCCGTTCTTTCCACTGGGATCTCACTCACACAGATCTTTCATTTAGGGTTTTTTTTTTTTTTTTTTTTTTTTTGCCAGAGTGACTTGGCTTTCCATGCCTGAAATACTCTCATGGGCTTTTCAGCCAGATCCGAATAATGCCTTTAGCGCTGATTCTGAGGCCAGAGTGCTGTTTAGGACATCTGCCATTCTATGAGTCTGCTGAGTATCTTGCTTCCCATGTGGGATCACTCTCCCCTTTATTTGTTCTATCAGTTAGTATTAGCAGGTACTAGACTTGTTTATGTGATTCCTTTGACTCTTAGTCCTTTCATTATGATCAATTGTGAACTGAAATTGATCACTTGGACTAGTGAGATGGTATTGGTACATGACACCTTGATGGGATTGAATTGGAGTCCCCTGGTATGTTTCTAACTCTACCATTTGGGGCAAGTCAGCTTGAGCATGTCCCAAATTGTACATCTCTTCCCTCTCTTATTCCTACTCTTATGTTTAACAGGGATAACATTTCAGTTAAATTTCAACACTGAAGAATAATTGTGTATTAATTACAGAATTAAACCAGTCATATTAAGTAGAACAGACAAAAAAAAAGTACTAAGAGAGATAATGTATTAAGTTGTTCATTAACAGTCAGAGCTATGCTGTACAAACCACCATTTCTCATAGTGTCCATTTCACTTCAGGAGGTTTCCTTTTTGGTGTTCAGTCAGTTGTCACCGATCAGGGAGAACCTATGGTATTTGTCCCTTTGGGACTGGCTTAATTCACTCAGCATGATGTGTTCCAGATTCCTCCATCTTGTTGCAAATGACCAGATTTCATTTTTTCTTACTGCGGTATAGTATTCTAAAGAGTACATATCCCATAATTTCTTTATCCAGTCTACTGTTGATGGGCATTTGGGTTCGTTCCAGGTCTTGGCTATTGTGAATTGTGCTGCAATAAACATTAGGGTACAGACTGCTTTTTTGTTTGCCAGGTTTCTGAGGAATCTCCAGACTGACTTCCATAGTGGCTTGACCAGTTTGCATTCCCACCAACAGTGGGTTAGTGTCCCTTTTTCCCCACACCCTCACCAGCATCTGTTGTTGCTAGATTTCTGTATGTGAGCCATTCTAACCGGGGTGAGGTGAAACCTCATTGTGGTTTTGATTTGCATTTCCCTGATGGCTAGTGATCTTGAACATTTTTTCATGTGCCTGTTGGCCATTTGGATTTCCTCTTTTGAAAAATGTCTATTGAGGTCCTTGGCCCATCTCTTAAGTGGGTTGTTTGTTTTGTTTTAGTGGAGTTTCTTGATCTCAACCCATTATTAAACAACAGCTGCCTCTCCTGTCTTCTGTGGTGAACTATTTCTAACATGCTTACTATTTTAGAATTAAAGGTTGTTTTGTTGGCATCTTATGTATTGCACTATAAAATTTAATTTATCAGGTATATTTTTCCTTTTTCTTTTTTTAAAAAAGATTTATTTATTTACTTGAAAGTAAGAGTTACACAGAGCAAGAAGAAGAGGCAGAGAGAGATAGGTCTTCCAACTGCTAATTCACTCCCCAGTTGGCTGCAATGGGCAGAACTGTGCCTATCCAAAGCCAGGAGCCAAGCATTTCCTCCGGATCTCCCATGATGGTACAGGGGGCCAAGGATTTGGGTCATCTACTACTGTTTTACCAGGCTATAGCAGAGAGCTGAATCAGAAGTTGAGTAACTGGTGCTCAAACTGGTGCATATATGGGATGCTGGTACTCTAGGCAGAAGCTTTACCCACTATGCCAAAGAGCTGGTCTCATAGTATATTTTTCAAGGATTTTTTTGCTTTGACTTTCATTCTTTAAACAGCATTTTGAAAAGAAGTTTTTGGGGCCATGCTATGGCATAGTGGGTAAAGCTGCTTCCTGCAGTGCCAGCATTCCATATGGGTATGAATTTGAGTCCTGGCTGCTCCACTTCTGATCAAGCTCACTGTTATAGCCAGGGAAAGCAGTAGAAGATGGCCCAAGTGCTTGGGTTCCTGCACCCACATGGGAAATCCAGAAGAATCTATTGGCTCCTGACTTCAGATCAGCCCAGCTCTGGTCATGGTGGCCATCTGGGGAGTGAACCAGCAGATGGACGATCTCTCTCTCTCTGCATCTGCCACTCTGTAATTCTGCCTTTCAAATAAATAAATAAGTCTTGAAGAAAAGAAGTTTTAGACTTTGATTAAGTGTAAATTATCCCTCTACTCAATTATAGATTTTAATTTTTTCTTGTATCTAGGAAATCTTTGCATAAATTAAAGTAAAAAAAAAATTTCTTCTATGATTTTTCTTTCTGGAAGTATTGTAGTTTTCAGTACTACCATTAGATCTGTGGCATATTTTGTTTTCAATTTTGTAAATAGAAGCTATTTTATTGGAAATTATTATCTCCTTGTGCTAACACCAAGTGTTGAAAATGCTATACTTTCTCCCCTGCACTGCAATAGTGCCTCTGTAGAAAACCTGTTCACTGTTTGTGTTTGGATCTTCTCTGGAACCTCTTTTGTGTTCCAGTCATCTGGCTTTCTGTATGACAACAGCACACTTTAGATTAGTATAAATTTATAACACTTAAAAATCATCCCTTTGATTTTATTATTTTTCAGAGTTATTTTGGCTCTCCTAGATTCTTTGCATTTTCATATGCACTTATATCAGCTTGTTACTTTAAAAATAACCAGGTTGCTAAATGAAAGATCTCTGTGAGTGAGATGCCAGCAAAAAGAATGGGCCATCAAAGGAGATACCATTCTCTGAAGGGAGGAGAGAACTTCCACTTTGATTATGGCCTTATCTAAATAAGGTTGGAATTTGTGAACTCAAGAGGCTTGCATAGCCTCGACAGCTCGAGATAAGAGCCTTGGGTGATTACTGACATCATAAATAAGACTGTCAATTGTTAAATCAACAATGGGAATCACTGTGCACCTGTTTCCCATGTAGGATCTCTGTCCTCAATGTGTTGTACTATGTGAATTAATGGTAAAACTACTACTCAGGCTGGCACCGTGGCTCACTGGGCTGATCCTCTGCCTGTGGCACCAGCACACTGGGTTCTAGTCCCAGGTGGGGTGCTGGTTCTGTCCCAGTTGCTCATCTTCCAGTCCAGCTCTCTGCTGTGGCCCGGGAAAGCAGTGGAGGATGTCCGGTGCTTGGGCCCTGCACCCGCAAGGGAGACCAGGAGGAAGCACCTGGCTCCTGGCTTTGGATTGGAGCAGTGGGCCAGACATATTGGTCATTTGGGGGGTGAACCAATGGAAGGAAGTCCTTTCTCTCTGTCTCTCTCTCTCTCTCACTAACTCTGCCTCTCCAGAAAAAAAAAATCATGCAGACTTTATCTTTTCTTTTTAAAGATTTTATTTATTTATTTGACAGGTAAAGTTACAGAGGAAAAGAGAGAGAGAAAGATCTTCCATCTGCTGATCACTCCCCAAATGGCCAGAGCTGGGCCAATCCAAAGCCAGGAGCTTCTTCTGGGTCTCCCACATGGGTGCAGGGGCCCAAGGACTTGGGCCATCTTTGACTGCTTTCCCAGGCCAAAGGAGAGAGCTGGATGAGAAGTGCAGCAGCAGGGACTCAAACTGGAGCCCACATGGGATTGTGGCACTGTAGACAAAGGCTTAGGCCACTACACCACAGTGCCAGGTCCCAGACTTTATGTTGAAACTTTCCTCTGACTGAAGTTATCCCATCTCACAGATATTCATCTGCATGTTCAGGCTGTTGAAACAGGATGTGGTATTCAATGCTAATGGCCCACATGATTTGTGAGCTCATTTCCTTTAGCAATAAAATTTTTTGTATGATATGTTATGCCCAGTTCAATTGTCCCCAAAGACCACCAAGGAGCCTATGCTGTTGTAAAACACATGAGAGTTTTATTGCAGGTCTGGGCTTGGGCGATCAACTATCATTGATGCCACGGGTCTGGTTGAAAGCCCCAACTTCAGTTAATGGGGTTTTATAGGGTTTTCAGAGACAATCTATACATTCTAGCACCATTCAGCAAATCATCTCATTCCACGGGAAATTCAAAGAACATCTCTTAAAATTGATTAGTGCATCCAGTGGCAGGAATGGACCTATTAAAGGTGGTGGGTGGCTTTTGGGGTTGATGCCTTTTAAAATGATTGGCTAAAGTATAGGGTCTGAGCCACTAGGGTGTATGTGCCAAACTGCAGGGTCTCAGGATATTATCAATTACCTTAAGTGCCTGAAAAGACACCTGAAACTTTAGGTATCTCCCTGCTATCTGCCGATTGGCTGTTGCTAGGCAGGGTTTATTGCAAGGGGAGTTCATTTATTTATTTTTTTCTTTCATGAGCTTCAGGGTTCTGGGCTTGGTCAGGCCCGAGTTACAAGATGGAGGCCTATTCTAAAAGAGCTGCGCCTTGATCCAGGCTCAGGTATCTCAGAGATACAACACAGTTTACTCATACATTCACCTATTGAAGAATATCCTGTTACAAAATTTAGTTTGATTTTTATATTATTGCTCATGTGGAAATTTGATTTCTTCAATCATTGCAGTTGGATAATGTTTGCATTATGGATTAGTCCAGATGTATTCTTCCTCTTTGTCTTTTGAAAAGTGTGTAGAATTACATTAGTTTTTCCAACTTTTTCTCCAGTTTTATTGACGTCTTCATCCTGTCACAATGAAACTGATTATGAAAACAGGCTGGTGTTCAGACATCAGGACAGACAAGTGCTTTTGGGTGCTTGGCTCAGGGGCAGTGGTGTGGCTTCTTTATGTTGACACTATCCTTGCTGACAGAGGCCATGCCATGCACTGAGCAGTGCTGTGGGCCCTGTTTGGCCATGTCTGAGATTAATTCTAGGCAGCCAAGGGATGAGCCAAGTTTTGCATGGAACTAAGGCCTCACAGCCAGCATGATTCATGTAGTAGCCAGTCCTGAAGTGAGCAATCCTCTGCCTGCAACAGGAAGTCCACCAGAGGCACACTCACTGTCCTCTGTGAGACATGGGGAACTCCTGGCCACACTGCCATGGGTCCTTGCCCCTTGTAGAGACTCCAGCTCCAGGCTCCACCTGTCACTGTGGGACTGTCCTTGTTCTCTGCAGTGATGCTGGCAACCCAGTTTCCTGTAACAGAGAATGGGGAGCCATGCCAGGGTCATGCTGAAATCAAGGTGGTCAAAGTCAGATGGGCCTGTGGGTCCATACAGAAGGTGCTGCAGATCCTCAGGCTAAGTTTTACTGATTTTCAAGTGCAAATGATCTATGGCCTGACCAGAGTCATTCCACTTTGTCCCTGATTGTCCTCTATTTTTTTCTAACCAGTCCCACAACTGCTAGCTACTCAAAACTAATCTTCTGAGAGGTTTTTTGTAAGTTTATTTACATTAAGTACTGGGAAACTTGTTAATATCCCCAAGATAAGCATAATGTTGCTTGCTCTAGCTCCTGTAACAAATGCTTGGCTTTGTAATTAACTTCAACAAGATATGGTTTTGGCCTTTAGAAGCTTAACCTTGAGCTCCTTCAGGGCAGTATGATTTGGAGAGCACACGCCCCTGTGCAGCCACTGGCTTTTAGAAATAAAAGACTCCATAATTAGGCCCTGAGACTTCAGCACTTATTAATATTTCTGAAATTAATAATCTGTGTGGGTTCTTGCCATGAATTCAGAGACAAATTCTGAATACTGGCTCAAATAGACCAGATGATAAGCTGAGTTTTTAAGCTTTTATTCAGTGAGAGAAACACATAGGAGAGTGAGGGCTCTATCTAAAGGAGAAAGGAAAGTCTGGAAATTAAGTAGGGGCCATACCAAGCAGGGAGCAGGCCAAGAGCTGTGGACTTGTCCTGTGAGGCCCACACCATCGGGGAGAGTGAGGCAATGGTGTTCTTCCACAGGAAGCACCAGGGACAGGCTTCAGTGAACATGTCCACCTTTATTAATGACCATGTACACTTTCAAAGGGCAGGCAGAAGGGGCGTAACTAATTCAGGGCAACCCTAACTCTATAGGATAGAACCAACACTGGCACCAATATGCATCTCCAACTAGCTTGAAGGTCTCATAGTTAGGATAACTTTCCAGGTGGGCCTGGACCACCTGCAGCAACAGTTTACCTAATTAGCAGAAGGTGGGGGTGGGAGAAAATGTGCCTGAGGCTCCCACCTCCCACCATCAGTCAGACTAGCCACATGGGCTAGGCAGAAAGTCTCACAGGATCACCCACATCTCCCCCCTTTGTTTTAGGGCAAGTGTGACTCTGCTTAGCGTGGCACAGCAACAAGCCGCAGCCCACAATAAGCTTTAAATTAAATTGAAGAATGCCTAGCATGGGGATTAAGGGCAGGGAGGAAAAGAAGGGCAAAGGGAAAAAGGCCAGGCCCACCATGTTTCAGGCCTTTGTAATTGGCAGGCGGTGCACAGGTATGGGAAAGCAGGTGCATGAGATTACACGGGGGCTGGGGACAGTGTGATGAGGGCGTAGCCTTCCAGTTCTTGTCTGATGATATATGACTGCCTGCACAATCCCCCCTTCAGAGACTCCATTCCCTTAATCCTAGGGATGTTAAAGGGTGTAGAATCATCACATCTTCTATAGCTGCTTCCTGTTTATGAGGGATGTAGTGCAGGCCCTGCCTGTCCTTGGTCTGGAAGTCTCTGCCTATCTCATCTAACAAATTCTCTTTGTGAACTGGAGCAATCTTGGTCACCACCAATGTCTGTGTCCCCTGTATGGTCAGTGACTCCCAGAAGTTGTTGAGTTCTGGAACATATAAGTTTGTTAATTCGTATGAGCAAAACTGGAACATGACCAATTGTAAATGGAGTGCCCCTTTAAGATGAAAAGACCACATCCTACAGACTCCCAGATAGTGGGTGGTGATACATTATAAACCCATTTAGCTTGAGTATAGAGAATTATATTAGAAGAACATATTAGGAGTTTTTTTTTAACTTTTATGTAATTAATATAAATTTCCAAAGTACAGCTTATGGATTACAATGGCTTCCCCACCCATAATGTCCCTCCCACCCGCAACCCTCCCCTTTCCCACCCCCTCTCCCCTTCCATTCACATCAAGATTCATTTTTTATTCTCTTTATATACAGGTCAGTTTAGCATACATTAAGTAAAGATTTCAACAGTTTGCTCCCACACAGAAACATAAAGTGAAAAATACTGTTTGAGTACTAGTTATAGCATTAAATCACAATGTACAGCACACTAAGGACACAGATCCTACATGAGGAGTAAGTGCACAGTGACTCCTGCTGTTGACTTAACAAATTGACACTCTTGTTTTTGGCCTCAGTAATCACCCTAGGCTCTTGTCATGAGCTGCCAAGGCTATGGAAGCCCCCTGAGTTCACCGACTCTGATCATATTTAGACAAGACCATGGTCAAAGTGGAAGTTCTCTCCTCCCTTCAGAGAAAGGTACCTCCTTCTTTGCTGACCCGTTCTTTCCACTGGGATCTCACTCAGGGAGATCTTTCATTTAGGGTTTTTTTTTTTTTCCCAGAGTGTCTTGGCTTTCCATGCCTGAAATACTCTCCTGGGCTTTTCAGCCGGATCCGCATGCCTTAAGGGTTGATTCTGAGGCCAGAGTGCTCTTTAGGACATCTGACATTCTATGGGTCTGCTGTGTATCTCACTTCCCATGTTGGATCATTCTCTCCCTTTTTTATTCTATCAGCTAGTGTTTGGAGACACTATTCTTGTTTATATGATCCCTTTGGTTCTTAGTCCTATCATTATGATCAATTGTGAACAGAAATTGATCACTGGGACTAGTGAGTTGGCATTGGTACATGCCACTTTGATGGGATTGAATTGGAATCCCCTGGTATGTTTCTAACTCTACCATTTGAGGTAAGTCAGCTTGAGCATGTCCCGAATTGCACATCTCTTCCCTCTCTTATTCCCACTCTTATATTTAACAGTGATCACTTTTCAGTTAAGTTTCAGCACTTAAGAAGAATTGTGTATTGATTACAGTATTCAACTAAAAGTATTAAGTAGAACAAACAAGAAAAAATACTAAGAGGGATAACATATTAAGTTGCTCATCAACAGTCAGGGTGAGGGCTGATCAAGTCACCGTTTCTCATAGTGTTCATTTCACTTTAACAGGTTTCCTTTTTGGTGCTCAGTTAGTTGTCACAAATCAGGAAGAACATATGGTGTTTGTCCCTTTGGGATTGCCTTATTTCACTCAGCATAATGTTTTCCAAATTCCTAACAGGGATCACTTTTCAGTTAAAATTTAAACACCTAAGAATAATTGTGTGTTAATCACATTAGGAGTTTTATTGTTAATAACAGAGAGAATCAAAGAGGCAGGTACACCATGCCTGCCTTCAGGAGCACTACTCTTGATGTGAGGAAAGCAAAGGCTTTACTTTTCTTTTTGCTTAAGTTCTCTGGCTTACAGGAATAATCAGGCATGTCTTTTGAGTACACCTGTGAGGACTTGAGAGGTAGACATTTAATCCTCATTTTACTGAGGTAGTCATGTTCAGTAGCACCTGGTAAGGTCCCTTCCATTTAAGCTGTAGCCCATCTGAAGAGGATCTTTCTATGATTGGCTTGTTCAGGGAAAGGTGCTGAAGTTGGTTTGTAGAGGGTCAGCTTTCAGAGACTGGGTCCAGGGTTTGGCATTTCAGGCTGCTATCCACACAGGCTGCAGAGTAATCTCTGGAAAGCACAAGCAAAATGTTTGCCCATCATTATGAGGGGATCAGGCCCCTTCCATTGTTGGGTGGTTTGGTCCCTCCATCAAACCAGAGGCAATTGGGTTGCACCTGTGAAAGGTCTCCAGTGTCTCACTGCTGGTTGCTCTCCAGGGGGTGAGACCTGTAAGAACTTTACGGTGAAAGGAGCAAAGTTAACACACTGATAGTGGGGGTACCGTACTCTCCCCTCTGTTTTTTAATCATAGTCTTAAGGTCCTGCATGGGAAATTAGTGCACAGTGACTCCTATGGTTAATTTCATAATTCACACTCTTGTGTGCTGTCAGTGATCACCCAAGGCTCTTGACATGAGCTGTCTAGGCTGTGGAAGCCTTCTGAATCCACAAACTCCATCAATATTTAGAGAAGGCTGTAAGCAAAGTGACAGTTCTCCCTTTGAAGAGAGTACATCCTTCTTTGATGACCACTTCTTTCCACAGGAGTCTCACCCAGGGAGACTCTTCATGTATGCACACCTTTTTGCACAAGTGTCCTAACTTTCCACACCTGAAATGCTCTTTTGGGCTTTTTAGCCAGACCAGAATGCCTTTAGGGATGACTCTGAGGTCATTGAGCGTTACTAAGAGCAATTGCCATTCTATGAGTCTGCTGTATGGACTGCTTCCCATGTTGAAGCATTTACTCCTCTTTAATTCTATTAATTCTATTGATATGATCACTTTAACAATTAGTGCCTCCTATATGACCAATCTAAAACTTAATGGAATCAAATACAGTCACTTTTAAACTTAATCATATATATATATAAATATGTTAAAACTTAAGATGTCACTTTCACCATCTAGCCCAAGGGGATTTGGGATCCCATGGTGAAGTAAATCCAGCTGCAAAATTATGATTTAAGCTCTCATTTTGGCTATGTTGTTACACAGAATATGTTAGTCACTCCTTTCATAAGATCTAAAAATCAAACTACATCTTGAGGAATCCCTCAGGATAGAGTCAGTATCCCATCTTAAAGAGAATAGAGAAATGTGGGAGCAAGCCAGGCTTGCCAGAATTCCCACTGACAATGTCAAATGGACTCTTAGCAAGTGGTTTTAACCATTAAATAATAGCTTATAAAATATTTACTGTAGGTCCAATGCCTTCTATAGATTTTAAGAATACATGTTTTTAAATATATCTTAAATATCTAACATGATGTGGCTTGTTTAAACAGCAAACAGAAACATAAAACATTTTTTAGTTTCTTTCTATCAACAAATTTAAAACATCTGACAAAGAGATTCAGGTCACATGAATCAAATGCATCTTCAATTAATTTTAACTATTAAATTTATGAGCAATCTTTCCTTTATAAACCAATTAAGACAGAGCTCAAAATAAATTTTCCCATATAGACATACAATATGTACACACACATAACACAACATACAAGGTAGAACAATAAAGAAGTTTTAGTAATAGTTTCCTAAAATCTTTAGCTTTTTTTTATTACCAACCAATTAAAATTACTTTCTGTTCTTGGTCAACTTGATTAACCATACTTTCTTCCAGTTGGAACCTGTAGTGCATTATTCACTTCATCTGTTTACAGAACAATTCAAAACTATTGAATTCAATAGAAGTGGCTGGAAAAAATCCATCAGAACCTATAGGAGGGCAGCTAAACACAGAACCAACAATGTTTTAGTTTAGAGCAGCAAATCTGATATACAAAACTGTGGATGAGAAAAGACTTTAAATAGCTATGTCTAACATGATAAACTCATTAACCAACAAGAGGCATTTGCTTACTTTACACAGTATTTTCAAAAGTACCTGTAGGATTTTACAAAACATTTAATTCTTTTAGGCCTCTGGGCCTTTCTCCTTAAGATAACCATCATGTCTAGTAACACAAGATCATTAGACTTTTTAACTTTCAGACATTTGTATCAGTGGCATTTTATATTATCAAAACTTAAAATTTAGCATGACTTCACATTTTAACAATACCTGTAATATAACCTAAATAGCCTGATTGATTAGCTGGTGTCTCTTCAAGATGAGAGACATATATCCTTCGACATTTCCAGAAACCTAACTGGAAATATCAAAGTCCAAATTATTTGGAACTTTGATTTTTTTAAATGCCTGTAAAAGATGACAAGATGTCTTAAAATATCTGGTTAAAATAAGATCCTTAACATCATGAGAAAGTATAGACCATATTTGATCAACTCATAACTCCTTTAAAACTCAGTTGTTTTAAACAATTAGAACTTAAGAGGCATTAAGAGAACATAATAGATTACTTTAAAATAACACAAAATCTGTCTCTTTGGTTGTTCAAAAGTCAGAAATAAAACCTTAAATTTAAGACCTGGTGCATTGAATCAAATCCCATAATTTGGAACAGTTTTAAGAGTCAGAACTAGGGAAGAAAGAATAGCACCCGCATGGGAGACCAGGAGGAAGCACCTGGCTCCTGGTTTCAGATCAGCGCAGCATGCTGGCTGCAGTGCGCCAGCCATAGTGGCCATTTGGGGGGTGAACCAATGGAAGGAAGACTTTCTCTCTGTCTCTCTCTCTCTCACTGCCTAACTCTGCCTGTCAAAAAAAAAATCAACAAATGACAAAACTGATGAGGATGTGGAAAAAAGTTACCCTGGTCCACTGTTGGTGGGAATGTAAACTGGTACAAGCCACTGTGAAAGACCGTATGGCGATATCTTACAAATCTGATTATAGACCTACCATTTGATCCAGCCATCCCACTCCTTGGAATTTACCCAAACCAAAAGAAATTAGAATATGCAAGAGTTATCTATAACCCCATGTTCATTGCAGCATAATTCACAATAGCTGAGATCTGGGAAGAATCCAGATATCAATCAATTGTTGACTTGATAAGAAAATTATGGTATATACACACTATGGCATACTACTCAGTTATTAAAAAAAAAAGAAAGAAAAAGAAACCCTGTCTTTTGCAATAAGATAGAGGAAACTGGAAACCATTATACTTAGTAAAATAAATGAGTCTGCGAAAGACAGATATCATGTTTTCCCTGATCTGAGGTAGCTAATAGAGTACCTAAAATGTAATGTATTGGAGTTAGATACACATTTTGAGATTTGATGATTGTTTAGAGCCCTTGTCTCTTCCATTGAGGAACAGTGATTTTTTTTTAATTTTTTTTTTTGCTTCATACTATTTGCTGACTTGTTGAACTCTTACTTAGTGTAGGGTTAACTATACAATCATTAAGTAAACTGAAAACAGATTTTGTAAAATTAAGTGGGAATGTGAGAGGGAAGAGGAGAAAGGGTTGGAGTGTGTGTGGGAGGGAGGGTATCGGGGGAAGTGTCACTTACATTCATTAGTCTGTATATATGAAACATATCAAACTTATATTAAATAAAATTTTAAAAGGAAGTAAATATTTAAAATTCAAAAAATTTATACCAATAACAAGGAGAATTTTAAAGGTGTTTATATATAATATATATGTGTGTGTTTAATTTATGACATTATAATATAAATGTACATATATATAATTTGCAATATAAATATATAGAGAGCAACATTTTGAAATTTTTATAATGTATTTATCATCAGAAAAGAATAGCTCAGATTTCTGTAATAATCCAGTTTCTGATCATTACAAGAATGAAGAGTAAGCCACCAAGTTGTAGCTCATAAGCTGTTTCTCTGTGTCTCCAAGTCTACCAACCTCTAAAATTAAATAAACATACATAATTCTGGGATAGAAATCACAATAAGATCCCACTATTTTCCCACGTAATTTTCAGAAAATATGCTAGTATCTAGACACACAGTGGCAAATTTATCTATGTATAAAATATATGTATATTATATATGTTACATATATTCATATATATATATATATATATATTACATTGAGGAGGAAGAATTATTACCCTTGGCTAAAATGGCCCTGAGACACTGTGTACCTGACAGTTTCCAGGGCAACTTACAGAATGTTGGGGGTGATGATGATCTTACAATAAAAGTGAAATCACCATGGCCACAGATTCACAGAGCTAGGATTGGCCTAGAATAAAATATTTGTGCAAAAGAGTGACTCCAGTGAATTTAAAAATTTACTTAAATTTTCATAATTAAAGGTTGATTTCAAGTTCCATGAATGTCTGTAAGGCGAAGAATGAAATCTCCTGCTAATGAGTGATGAAACTGGCCCTAAATTGTTCTCATATACTGTGAAAATAAAATTTGTACATCTTCCAGAATTTGATGGCCTTACAATGTTAAAGTAAATCATGGTAGACTGAAGTTCCCTGCACTAGAATTGGCATAAATTAGGTTACTATTTATTGAGGTGGTAATAATAAATTTGAATCAACATGAAAAATAGAGAAATGTATTCAATATATTGACAGTTGTGTGTACAAATGATAAATTTAGTAGAAGCAGGGATAAGGTTACAAGGAGATGTAACAGATATTAATAAAAATAGCCCTAAATACACATTTAAATACAGAAAATTTGTGCTCTCTTAAATCAAAGAAAGCTTATGCCATTGAATTCAGTAATTTTAAAACCAAGATAAAATTGTCTTGATCCAATGCATGGACATTTGAAAGAGAATGACAATTTTGATTCTCAAAATATAAAGAAGCTATAAAAAAGTGTCCTTGAAAGTGTAAAAGAATGTAATGTTCTAAAATTATTTGATAGGCCATAAAGATGGAGGTTGCTAAGACAATTTGAACATTATTTAGTGCATTCATGATATGAAAATGTAAGTGCCCAAAAGAATCATCATTCCTTGGCAGTGCTAAGATTGCTGTCCATGTGAATATTGACATACTCAGATGAAATTAATAAAATGAAAGACAAAATAAAAAATAGAAACCTGATGCACATGGAAGTTAAAACTTTGCCTTGCCATTAGTAACAATGTGTATTTTAATGTGAGCCATAACTAAAAAATATGTGGATGAATATTTGGTGAAAAAACAGTCCAGAATAAACTGGAAAAATTACAGTATGATACAGACTTGCAGTTTGGAAAATTTCCACAATCAGAAAATAATTTACAGTTCCAGGAGCATCCAGAAACATTAAGAATGTATCCTATGCTGATGACCATGATGGTGCTGGCACTGCAATGTACTCAAATCCTATACACATGACAGTTGCTTGGACAACTTCCAGCATTTAGAGTGAGTTGATGACCACATAATTATAAATCAAACCATGGTACCCATCATTTCCCTGTTAGGAATGTCACAAATTGGGTTATTCATTACACATGCAGGTGATAGTAGTAAATGACAAAATAAATATGCATTCCATGGAAGACATTTAATTTTGATTATATGGTGTATAAATTAGTAATTTGGAAGAAACAGAGTCATAATCATATAGAGATGGGCTAATAATTGGATGGTAGAGTAGGGAGGGAGCTTACTGCTCTAGCCCAGGAGAAGATAGTTTTAAAAAAGTGGAAATAGAGTAGTCTCAGGGAAGAGTTAGGGAAAAAATGACAGAGGAAATTCTACTGACATGAGAGGGACATGGTGGACCCACATGGAGGGCATGGTGCCCATGGCTCATGACTCCAACAGCTGAGAACCTATGCACTCGAACTGGAAAGTGAGGTGAGACAAGACCACAGTAGCCTGAGCCACCAGCAAAAATGTGGCAGGAACCTAGAGGGAATGAGGCTTAAATATCCAAGGGAAAGTGTGCCAGCCAAACTAGAGGAGAGAAAAAAAAGGGACAGTACAGACACGTTTCTCTCTCTCCAATCACCTCAAAAGGCATGCAAGCTGATAGAGCAGGAGCCATTTTGGACATACATAACATCTGTGCCAGCTTGTGTCTACACCAGGCAAGCAGCCAAGTGGAGACTCCTGATGCTGGTAGGGAAAAATAACAGGAAACTAGGAACTTGTGACTGTGTGAAACTTCTGAAGCAGGACTGTGAAAAAATAAAAAACTGAGGGTGTGCGGGAAGATTTGCAGTGTGACTGGGACTTTGAGCACTCTCAGTGGGAGAGGCCACAAGCTTGGGGGTTCCTGGTTACCTGATGAGAGACATTTCTGGAGAATCTGAATTTATACTGAGGACTACACAGATCCTTTGTGTTGTTCTTTGGACAGAGCAGACAAATATTATACCTACTGGGGCTAGTACTCAGGCACTGGTCTCCATTGAGGAGAAGAGCCCAACTGAGCAGAATATACTTCCCTTCTGATTAAAAAAAAAGGAGAAATAAGACTTAACATGCCAAACTTGGGTGTGTCACCTGAGGCACACCCTTAACCCTGGAGACTGAAGAGTTCTCTGGCCACATCCGCTACAAGCCTCCAGAGATTCAGTGAAAGCAGAAAGACCACTTATCTACAGTACAAAAATAAATCCACCACAGTGGAATAAAAAAGAAGAAATATTGCTGGTCTGGACAAGTGGTGGCAAATTCTTTCAATTTCTGTTTGTTATGAAAGGTCTTTATTTCACCTTCATTCACAAATGAGAGCTTTGCAGGGTATAATAATCTGGGATGACAGCTTTATTCTCTTAGGACTTGGGCTAGATTTTGCCATTTTCTCTTAGCCTGCAGGGTTTCTGATGAGAAGTCTGCTGTGAGTCTAATTGGAGATCCTCTGAGAGTAATCTGATGTTTCTCTCTTATGCATTTTAGAATCTTCTCTTTTTGTTTCATTGTGGCAGTTTGATTACAATGTGTCATGGCAAGGTTGTTTTCTGATCATGTCTATTCAAAGTTCTGTGTGCTTCCTGTACTTGGATGTCTCTTTCTTTTTCCAAACCCAGAAAGTTTTCTGCTAGTATTTCACTAAAAATGCCTTCTAATCCTCTCTCTCTCACCATGCCTGCAGGAACTCCTAGAACCAGAATGTTGGTCTTATTTTTTTTTTATAGTATCCTGTAGATTCCCAACAGTCTTTTTTAGATTTCTAATCTCCTGTTCTTGTGTTTGGTTTGACTGTATACTTTCCTGTACTCTGTCTACTAAGTCTGGTATTCTCTCTTCTGCCTCACTGATTCTGTTTTTAAGGCTCTCCACTGCATTTTTTATTTGTTGTATTGAATTCTTCATTTCATTTTGATTTCTTTTTAATATCTCAGTTTCATGTTCTGTTGAATTCTTCATTTCATCTTGATTCCTCCTGATAATTTTTATTTCATGGGAGATATTTTCTTTCATGTCCTTCATGGATTTCAGTAGTTTGTGCATTTGCTTTTGATTACTTCTATGTAACCTTATGACCAAATTTTTGAGTTCTATTTCTTGCATTTCTTCTCTCATCGTCTTCATGACCTAGTATTGGAATGTCATGTTCTTTTGGGAGCATGATGATGTTTTCCTTATTCTTGCTTCTTGGATTCTTGCATTTGGCATTTGTGGAAATACTCGTCTTTTTTTTTTTTTCCTGGCAGTTTTTATCATTGTATTATGACTGTAGATAAATGGACTTTCTGCTTTCACTGAATCTCTAGAGGCTTGTAGTGGGTGTGGCCAGAGAGCTCTGTTCAGTTTTCAAGGGGAAAGGGTATGCCTAAGGTGACACATCCAGGTTTGGCATGGTAAATCTTTTTTTAATCAGAAGGGAGTTATATTCTGTTCAGCTGAGTTCTTCTCTTCAATGGAGACCAGTGCCTGAGTACTAAATCAAGTGGGTATAATATTCACTATGTCCCAAGGACCACATAAGGATCTGTGCTCTCAATGTGGGACCTCTGTCCTTAGTGAGAATTAACAGTAAATCTAGTCTTCAAACACCTGTTTAGCTGGGAGCCTAGGAAAAAGTGCTCAGGCAAGTAATATTGTGAAAAATTAGTTCTAAGTAATATGAAAGATAACCCAGACAAAACAGCAGTCCAGCAAATCATTCAACCTCACTGAAACTACCAGCAGCTACATCATTCATTTTCTATTAAATCTGTTTATAATAAGATTTAATTTGATGAACACTTGCAAGAAGCTGTGGGGACTTAAACAGGGATGAAGAGCTATTTCTTATGGGTAGTAATGGAGTTGAAATGGATTAGTTGCACAGCTATTATCTAGATGGGAAATAAAAGAGCTACTGCAGCTAGATGCATCATAGCATTTGTAGCCCTGTTATCATGGGATAGCCAAGCAACCTAGGAAAAGTGTTCCTCCTGAGGGTATCCTGAGGAACTAACTGAATGTAAATCAGATTTATATTAATCCAGAAAGGACTTTCTAAATTGGAAGGAATAAAAATACACATTTTCAATAAAAATGAGGGCCACCTGCAGGAGCAGGGAATAATGCAACAAAAAAAGGTTGTAAAAAATTATAAGTTAAATTAATACAAAAATGTACTACAGGGGCCAGCACTGTGTCACAGCAGGTTAATGCCCTGACCTGAAATGCTGGCATCCCATATGGGTGCTGGTTCGAGACCCGGCTGCTCCACTTCCAATCTAACTCTCTGCTATGGCCTGAGAAATAGTAGAAGGCCCAAGTGTTTGGGTCCCTGCACCTACATGGGAGATCTGGAGGAAGCTCCTGGTTTTGGATCAGCACAGTTCTGGCCATTGTGGCCAATTGGGGAGTGAACCATTGGATGGAAAATTCTCTCTCTCTGCTTCTGCTCTTTCTGTGTAACTCTGACTTTCAAATAAATCTTTTTTAAAAAAAATACTACATTTATGCTCCTGCTTCTCTATTGCAATGGGTACCACATGGATAGACTTCATTCCATGTTCTTGTCTCAAGGCAATTAGGAATAGAATGAAAAAGAGTAGAAAAGTGGCATCATGAATGAAAAAGGCATTATGCACTCAGTAATACAGGAAAATTCAGATGAGTGTTGCAACTTATAGGGTTTGAGGTTGTCCCTTTAAAGAATGAGAGTAATGTGTGTGGCAACATCTACTTGCATATTCAAATAGACCTTGGGTAGTGGAGTCTAATCCAGATGTGCACACAGATAAGTTGAAATTTCTCATGGGTATACAGGTCACCACACACTCATTCCCTTGTGTTGCACACAACACTTATTATCCAGGGCCAGGGTACACTATTATGGCTGGAACATGTGTCACTTGATATGCCTATGGTCACATCACTGGTTTGCACTACAATAATGAGGGGAAAGAATCCTGGGTGGCCAAAAAAGCAGCTATAAAACAAGTAACTTTGTAATTGATGAAGATGGTATTCCAAATAACTGTTGAAATAACTGTTACTCAACTTTTAAATATTTATTAACAAAATTTACACAAGAGAGCACAGTTCAGTTCATATACTTGATTCCACTCAGAATAATGAGAAACCAAAAGTTCCCGTTGAATAAGAGAAAAATTTCTGAAGAGCAGTTAACCACTCTCTGTCACAATTCATTATGAAAACTGCCCAATACTCACTAAGGTGTGATTCCACCAAAGAATTCTTCCAAACAAATTATACTTCAGGGACTTCTCTCTGTAATCTTGCTATGTTTTGTGGAAGTTTGCCTAATAATAAAGG
Organism: Oryctolagus cuniculus; assembly: GCF_051225735.1. Lineage (NCBI taxonomy): Eukaryota > Metazoa > Chordata > Mammalia > Lagomorpha > Leporidae > Oryctolagus > Oryctolagus cuniculus. The sequence goes on along the minus strand of NC_142887.1, from coordinate 3,460,650 downwards.
TATTTCCTATTACAATAAATCATAGGATTTTTTCTTTCTGTGAGTTGTCAGTTAACCATTGACAGGTGACATATGGTACATAACTTTTCTATGCATGTATGTTTTCTCATTTCGGAGTCTTCATGTGAATTGATTAATGGCAGAAAAATTTTTTCACATTCATTAAATTGACATTTTACTGTATGAATTCCCTGTGTTAGTTGATGTTTAATTTCTTTTTTTTTAAGATTTTTATTTATTTGACAGGTACAGCTACAGTGAGAGAGACAGAGATAAAGGTCTTCCTTCTGTTGGTTCACTCCTCAAATGGCCACAGTGGCCAGAGCTGCACTGATCTGAAGCCAGGAGCCAGGTGCTTCTTCCTAGTCTTCCATGTGAGTGCAGAGGCCCAAGCACTTGGGCTGTCTTCTACTGCTTTCCCAGGCCACAGTAGAGAGCTGGATTGAAGAGGGGCAGCTGGGACTAGAACTCGCACCCATATGGGATGCCAGCATAGCAGGTGGAGGATTAACCTATTGCTCCACAGTGCCGGCCTGATGTTTAATTTCTGGCTATGGTTTTTTGAGTTCTATTGCACTTGAAGGGTATCGCCTTTCTTGAGTTGCATATTTATGCAAACCTGAATTCTATGAAAATATACTTCCACATTCATTACACTCCTAAGAAACCACTTGTGTGAATTTTCTGATGTATAATGCCATTTCTGACAAATGGCTTTTTGTCACACTAATAATATTTCTGAACTTCTTCATTTTCTTTAACAATTTGTGTTATTTATTTGAAAGTCAGAGTTAGAGAGAGACAGGGAAGCAGAAAGAGGTCTTCCATCTGCTAGTTCACTCCCCAGATGGATGCAATGGCTGGAGCTGCAGTGATCCAAAGCCAGGAGTCAGGAGCTTCTTCTGGGTCTCCCACGTGGGTGCAGGGCCATCTTCTACTGCTTTCCCAGGCCATAGCAGAGAGCTGGATCAGAAGAGGAGCAACTGGGACTAGAACCAGTGCCCACATGGTATGCCTGCATTTCAGGCCAGGGCTTTAACCTACTGTGCCACAGCGCTGGTCCCAACCTTTCTTCCTTATGGGAGTGCCTATTGTATGGGATGTAATTTCCAGCAAAAGGCTCTGTCACATGGTTATGTTGACTTTGGAAAAAGTCCTTCACATTCATTATATCCTTAAGTTCTCTCCCTTGTTTGATCTACATGTTATGAGGTATTCCTTCTGACAAAAGGCTTTCCCACATTTATTACAAGATTTCCATCATATAATAAATTCTCTGATGTTATATTGTGTAATTTTGGCAGAGTTTTCCAACATTCATTCCATTCATAAGGTTTCTCCCCCATGTGAATTCTGATGTTTTATGAGGTGTTACTTATGGATAAAGGCATTATATCCAAAGTGTTTTCCCCCATATGAATTAGATGATGTGCAATGAGGGCTGAATTATGGGAAAAAGCTTTCCAAGTCATTATGTCCAAAAGGTTTCTCTTTATGTGCATTTTCTGATGCATTCTGAGATGTGACTTATTGCCAAGGGCTTTTCTACAATCATTGCATTCATGAAGTCTCTCCCTGGTGTGAATTCTGTGGTGTAATATGAGCTATGATTTATAACATGATTTATAAAGGCTTTTCCACACTTACTAGATTCATAAGGTTTCTGCCCTGTGTGAACTGTTTTCATATGAGTATAACTTATAGAAAAAGGCTTTTCCACAGTCATTACATTTATGAGGTTTCTCCCCTGTGTGAATTCTCTGGTGCACGATGAGGTGTGACTTTTGTCCAAAGGTTTTCCACAGTCATTACATTTATGAGGTTTCTCCCCTGTGTGAATTCGCTGATGTTTCCTGAGGCCTGACTTGTATCTGAAGGCTTTTCCACAGTCATTACATTTATGAGGTTTCTCCCCTGTGTGCATTCGCTGGTGCACAATGAGGTGTGACTTTTGTCCAAAGGCTTTTCCACAGTCATTACATTTATGAGGTTTCTCCCCTGTGTGAATTTGCTGGTGTATGATGAGGTTTGACTTTTGTCCAAAGGCTTTTCCACAGTCATTACATTTATGAGGTTTCTCCCCTGTGTGAATTCGCTGATGTATGAGGAGGGATGACTTGTGTCCAAAGGCTTTTCCACATTCATTACATTTATGAGGTTTCTCCCCTGTGTGAATTTGCTGGTGTATGATGAGGTCTGGCTTTCGTCCAAAGGCTTTTCCACAGTCATTACATTTATGAGGTTTCTCCCCTGTGTGAATTCGCTGGTGTATTAGGAGGGATGACTTGCGTCCAAAGGCTTTTCCACAGTCATTACATTTATGAGGTTTCTGCCCTGTGTGAATTCGCTGATGTATGAGCAGGGATGACATTTGTCCAAAGGCTTTTCCACAGTCATTACATTTATGAGGTTTCTCCCCTGTGTGAATCTGCTGGTGTCTGATGAGGTCTGAGTTTTGTCCAAAGGCTTTTCCACAGTCATTACATTTATGAGGTTTCTCCCCTGTGTGAATTCGCTGATGTTTCCTGAGGCCTGACTTGTGTCCGAAGGCTTTTCCACAGTCATTACATTTATGAGGTTTCTGCCCTGTGTGAATTCGCTGGTGTATGATGAGGTCTGGCTTTCGTCCAAAGGCTTTTCCACAGTCATTACATTTATGAGGTTTCTCCCCCGTGTGAATTTGCTGATGTATGAGGAGGGCTGACTTTTGTCCGAAGGCTTTTCCACAGTCATTACATTTATGAGGTTTCTCCCCTGTGTGAATTTGCTGGTGTATGATGAGGTCTGGCTTTCGTCCAAAGGCTTTTCCACATTCATTACATTTATGAGGTTTCTCCCCTGTGTGAATTCGCTGGTGTATGAGGAGGGATGACTTGTGTCCAAAGGCTTTTCCACATTCATTACATTTATGAGGTTTCTCCCCTGTGTGAATTCGTTGGTGTATTATGAGGTGTGACTTTTGTCCAAAGGCTTTTCCACAATCATTACATTTATGAGGTTTCTCCCCTGTGTGAATTCGCTGGTGTATGAGGAGGGATGACTTGCGTCCAAAGGCTTTTCCACAGTCATTACATTTATGAGGTTTCTCCCCTGTGTGAATTCGCTGGTGTATGAGGAGGGATGACTTGTGTCCAAAGGCTTTTCCACATTCATTACATTTATGAGGTTTCTCCCCTGTGTGAATTCTCTGGTGTTCTATGAGGTCTGACTTCCACAAAAAGCCTTTTCCACATTGAAGGCATTTATAAAGTTTCTCTCCTGTGTGAATTCGCTGATGGTTTATGAGGTATGACTTCTGTGTAAAGGCTTTTCTACAGTCACTACATTCATGAGGTTTCTCCCCTGTGTGAATTTGCTGATGTTTCCTGAGGAATGAATTTTGTCTAAAGGCCTTTCCACAGTCATTACATTCAGAAGGTGAATTAAAACTGAGTGATTTTCCACAAGGTTTACATGTGTAAACTTTTCCCCTTGTATTTAGTCTCTGGTTTATTGCAAGATGTGACTGGTGAATGACAGGTTCAACATACATAATGTACTTATAAAATTTCTTTCTTGTGTGAGTTTGTTGATGCATATTGAGGCTAGAATTTTCATGGATAGCTTTTTCTATTTGCGTTGCTTTTCCAAAAGTGAGAGTTGACTTATTATGGTTTTCTGCCATATGAACCCTCTCAGATTTACAGAACATCTTTCTTGTGAAGACTTTTGCTTGTCCAGTGGGTCCAAATGGCTGCTTCATGATGTGAATATTGTCAAGCTGGCTAAGAGGCTCACAGAACTGGAGAGATTTTCCAGGTATCTTAGTGTTATCAAATTTCTCTCCAGCCTGTAGTTGATCAGGCCCACTGGGGGGATACACAGTGTGACATTTATTGCATTCCTCAGGCTTCAATCCTGAATAGATTCCCTTTTTAATAATCAGTGTTGGAACATGGCTTGAATTTAAACTAAGTGTTTTTCTTAATTCAATTCTCTTGAGAGCTGATGTCTTGTTATTTTTCATAAAATCCTGATTCAGACTTTTGTCCTGACTTTCCTGGTTGATCCTAATCAGGTCATCCCTTTTCATGACCACTGAAATGAGAAAAAAGCAATCATGTCACTGAATCACATGTAACTGTTTCTCCTGGCATACTCATGTAAAGGGAATGAAGTTACTTGTTATCCAAATGGCATAAGATGTTCACAAAATCAGTATGAGGTACTTATTTGTGACCATTATATGGTTTTTCTCCTTAATACATTAATATACCATGAGGTTTCCCAATGTTCAAACATGATCCTTTTTACTATGAGAATTTGTCAAGGATGGTAGAATGACTTTTGTGCTATGATGTGTGGGATACCTGCATCTCAAAACAGTGTCAGTTTGAGCCCTGGCTACTCTGCTTTCAGTACAGCTCTCTGCCTATGTAAACTGGAAGGAACCAGATAATGGTTCATGTGCCTGGGAACCTGTGAGAAACTAGGGAAGACTAGAGGGATTCTAGAGTTTTGGCTTCAGACTAGTTAGACCTAAGTGTTGCAGGCATCTGGGAAGTGAGCTAATAGAGGACCTCTTTCTCTCTCTCTCTTCTCTCACTATCACTCTGCCTTTCACAAAGATGAAATAACTATAAAATATTTTAAAGAATGGGCAAATATGTAATAAAAACATTCACCCACTACCTAGCAACCATTTTTTTCCCTGTGCTTTTTCTCCAGTTTATTTTTATAAAAATTGTGTGCTTTTTGCTTCTCTGATATCTCAACCATAAACATGAAAAAGTTTTACTGATCATTTACTTGCAGGTGGAGAAGAGTGAAATGTGCCTGTACTTTAAGCAGGACAACATTTAAGGAGTAGGACTTAAATCTATGAGTGTCTCATGCTCAGTCTTCCTAGGTAAACGTCATTTGTGGGATTTTTCAAATGAAAAATGACTTTGTCTCTACTCTATGACAGCTTCCCCAAATTCCTAAGGACACCCAACACCTTCAGCTTCTCAGAAGTACAACAGGTACAGAAAATTCCCAATATACGACTTTAGTTAAACACTCCCAATCAGTTTGAAGAATTTGTTTCTGCAAACCAGGATGTGCTCATCTTCTTTCAAAAGTGGTTTCTAACTCATTCTGAAATCATCAGTGCTGGTTACCTCCTCTAAAGTCTTTCTAGAAACATTCCTGTGTGATAATTTGAATTTCTGGAGGCATTTGATCAGTTGCCTCCTATTTTCACTGAAAGCTTCATTTCCTATGTTTTTCTTATCTTTTTATTTGCATATTTTTCAATGATACTGAAAATAAGAGAGAAATCATACTTCAAACTCCACCCTTCAAGAAATCTGAGCCACTCAACACAACCCCACGAGGCTACTTGACCTTGGGTCTCAAAATCTCATTACTTTCTTGGTGAGTCTAGGATCACTTATTTTCATGTTTTATATAAGTTCATGCTTAGTTTAGGATTTCTTTTTTCAAAGATTTACTTTATTTATTTGAATGCTAGAATTAAAGAGAGAGAGAGAGAAGTCTTTCATCTGCTGGTTCACTCCCCATATGGGAACAACAACCAATGCTGGGCCAAAATGAAGTTAGGAGCCAGGAGTGTCTTGTCTCCCACATGGGTACAGGGGGCCAAGGATTTGGGCCAACCTCTGCACTTTTCTCAGGTGCATTAGCAGAGAGCTGGATTAGAAGAGGACCAGCTGGGACTTGAACTGGCACCAATATGAAATGCTAGTGTTGCAGGCTGGAGCTTTAACACACTGCACCACAGTGTCATTGCTAGCTTCATAATTTCACAGCACAGAGGCTTACTCATGACCATCTTTTATTTATTTTTTTAAGATTTATTTATTTGAAAGTCAGAGTTACAAGAGAGAGGAGAGGCAAAGAGAGTAAGGTCTTCCAACCAATGGTTCACTCCCCAATTGGCCACAATGGCCAGAATTGTGCTGATCTGAAGCCAGGATCCAGGAGCTGCTTCTGGGTCTCCCTCAGGTGCAGGAGCCCAAGGACTTGCACCATCTTCTACTGCTTTCCCAGGCCATAGCCAAGAGCTAGATGAGAAGTGGAGCAACTGGGTCTCAAACTGGTGCCCATATGGGATGCTGGTGCTTCAGGCTAGGGTGTTAATTCACTGTGCCACAGCACCGGCCACATGACCATCTTTTAGCATTTACTTATTTACTTACTTGAGAGTAAGAGAGACAGAATAAAGATAAAGACAGACTGAAACAGAGCTTTGCCAACTATAGGCTCACTCCTCAAATGTTTCCAACAGACTATAATTTTCTTATTTATTTTAGAAGCACAGAGGGAAAAAAAGAAAGAGACTAAGAAAGAGAGAGTTCACATTTATTGATTCAGTCCTGAGCAAGTTCTATGCCTGGACAAAATCATGAGTGGGAACTCAATCTGAGCAATGAGTTAGAAATAAGTTTCCAGGGGCTGGCATTGTGGCATAGCAGGTAAAGCCACCACCTGAGGTGCTGCCATCACTTATGGGCACCAGTTTAAGTCCTAGCTGCAGACTGACCTGAAAGGCTCTGATTCAAGCATTCATCCACGATCCATGGCTCTTCTCCTCGCTCCAACTTGAAGATCAAGTCAGGTTTGGTAATGCAGTGCCCTATTAATGGAAACAAAGTAAGACTTTGTAAACTCACTATCTTGGGTTATTTAAAGGACTACAGCTTGGTTCAGGAGCTATGCAACAAATGTTCCAATTTGAATCTTTTGTTAGATGGTAGATATTCAGATTATTCACAGACTCAAATTCTAATCCTGCCCAATATTAAACATTATAAAGTGTTCCCTTATTTGTCAAATAGCAAGAAAATGTTATCACTGGGCATGTGATGGGTGTCACTCACCCAAGGAGAACAGGCTGCTGTAGGTCTCCAGCATCACATCTCTGTACAGGATTTTCTGAGCATTGTTCATTTTCTGCCATTCCTCCCATGTAAAGTACACAGCCAGGTCTTCAAATGCTGTCATTACCTATAATAATACGCTTCCAGTCAACATGTTAACTCTGTCACAAAATAAACACTGACAGTTGTGTATGGATATGAAGGAAAAAAGGAAGGATATGGTTTCACATTAGACTTTTGAGTGTTTAGAAAGCCACACGGAGCATTCAACAGAGTCAAACCCATGATCTACAGGCTGTGAGAAATGCCCAACCTAGAGGGAAACAGGAGGTTCAAATCACAAATGCCACATCTGTCAAGGGGAATTGCACAGCAGGCTAGAAGAGGGGCAATACTGACTCTTGACTGGGCAATGTTAAGGAGAAGTATGTAGAAGCATTGAGAAAAAAGGCAAGAAACCATCAGTGAAACTATGATGGGAATGAACAGAAAACAATTTCCAGGAAAACACCATGCATATCATTTCCAATATGTCAGAGAAAAAATATATTAAAAGACAGGGCAGACATTTAGCTTAGTGTTGTTTATGATGCCACCTCAGAGTGTCCATGACTTCCAATGCCAGCTGTAGTTTCTAGCTCCCAGATAATGCAAACCTGGGGAAGCAATGGTGATGTCACCAATGAAGGAGGCCTAGATTCCATTCCTCAATCCTGGCTTCAGTCCTGCCCCACCTGTTTGGTATGGTTATCTAGGAAGTGAATTAATGTGTCAAAGCTCTCTATCTCTCAGTCCATCAACTTTTTTCTCTATCAAGCTAATAAATATTTTTAAGAGGGAAAATACAGGTAAGACAAAGAATACAAATTAGCTTTTGCCCTTGTCTATGATTATTCTACTGATAAACAATTGAAATAACATTATACCTAATTAAAGTGAAAGCAATGGAAATACTTGCCCAAAACAAATGATAAACATTTGAAATGACATTATACATAATTAAATGAAAGCAATGGAATTATTTGCCCAAAAAGAGAACCTGGGAATGTCTGCAGTACAATCTGCATTTGTGACTCACTGAGAAAAATGCTTAGAGATTTGTTTCAGAACTTGCAATAGTCACCAGAATTGTGATCCAGCAGGCTAAGCCTCCACCATCAACACTGGCATCCCATGTAAACAGAGGACTTGACTCCTTGCTGCTCCACTTCCAATCTAGTTCCCTGCTAATCTGATTGCAGCCGGGTCTCAAACCAGTGCCTATATGGGAAGTCGATGCTTTAGACCAGGGCATTAACCCACTGAGCCACAGAGCCAACCCCATATTTTCCATTTTAATTAACTAGTATACTGGGACTGGCACTGTGGCTAGCAGGTAAAGCCACTGCCTTCAGTGCTGGCATCCCATATTGGTGCCAGTTCAAGTCCCAGTGGCTTCACTTCCAATCCAGCTCTCTGTTATGGCCTGGGAATTCAGTAGAAGATGACCTAAGTCCTTGGGCCCCTGAACCCATGTGGGAGACCCAGAAGAAGCTCTTCACTTCTAGCTTTGGACCAGTGCAACTCGGGCCATTGTGGCAAACTAGGGAGTGCACCAACAGATGGAAGACTCTCTCTCTCTCTCCCCCTCTGCCTCTCTGTAACTCTTTCAAATAAATAAAAAAAATCTAAAAAAATAAATAAACAAACTAGCATTAAACACCTAAAATGAGTACTGACAAGCTAGGGAATAATTAAAAAAAAAAAAAACACTTACAGGTGATATATTAATTTTCTTTCCTCTTAGAAACATGTGGAGGACCCAGAATCATACCTGGGAGAGAAGGTGAATGGCAGGAGTTCAAAGAAAACTCTAGAGGCCAACGCTGTGGCATAATGGGTAAAGCTGCTGCCTACAGTGCCAGCATTCCATATGGGTTCTGGTTTGAGTACTGCCTCCTCAACATACAATCTAGCTTTCTGCTATGTCCTGAGAAAGCAGTGGAACACGGTCCAAGTCCTTGGGCCACTGCACCTGCATGGGAGACCCAGAAGCTCTTGGGTCTTGGCTTTGGATCGGCTGAGCTCCGGCCTTTGCAGTAATTTGGAGGGTGAGCCAGCAGATAGAAGACTTTCTCTCTCTGCAACTCTTTCAATAAATAAATGAAATCTTAAAAAAAAAAAAAAAAACCTCTGGTTTCCTTCTGCACTGAACAGTGGGGAAAAAAGGGATATAGTAGAATGAATAAAGAATAAATACATTAACCAAGAAAACATCAGCTTCACTGTGGAGGAATAAACCTCTAAAAATAGAAATACATAGGAAAATGCACCCACCTATATTAAGTGGCAGAGATTAAACAGAAGTTATCATTGGTTTAATGAAAGCATTATCTAAAAATTTTGTAAAATGATAATGTAAAAGTAAAAAGAAAAGTTGAGTGTTCAAATGAATAAGGTTATCAGAGATAAACATTATGTTGTTATTAAAGTTTATACTAAAGAAAGTTAACAAATACACATAATGTATATTTAATGCAGTGCACTTTACCAGTAATGATTCCAAGTAGCACCTTTCCCTGTATTCATCCCTTCACAAAACCCTGGATTGGGGGTGGCACTGTGGCCTAGCGGGTAAAACTGCCACCTGCAGACTGGCATCCCATATAGGCACTGGTTTGATTCGCAGCTGCCCCACTTCTGATCCAGCTTTCTGCTATGGCCTGGGAAAGCAGTAGAAGATGGCCCAAGTCCTTGGGCCCCGGTACCCATGTGGAAGACCCAGAAGAAGCTCCTGGATCCTGGCTTTGGATTGGCACAACTCTGGCCATTGCAGCCAACTGGGGAGTGAACCAGCAGATGGAAGAGCACTCTATCTCTCTCTCTGCCTCTCCCTCTCTCTGTGTGTAACTCTTTCAAATAAATAAATAAATCTTTTTGAAAAAGACCATGAATTTCACCATTTCAATTGATTTACCCCATGAGATACCAGTAAATGTGATAGAAATAGACAATTTGTAAAATATTTATTTATATGAAAGAGTTGCACAAAGAGAGAAGGAGAGGCAGAGAAAGAGAGAGAGAGAGAAGGAGGAATAAAGAGAGGTCTTCGAACTGCAGGTTCACTCCCAGATAGCTGCAATGGCTGGAGCTGTGTAGATCCAAAGATATGAACCAGGAGCTTCTTTCAGGTCTCCCACAAGGGAGCAAGGGCCAAAGGACTTGGGCCATCTTCTACTGTTTTTCCAGGCTGTAGCAAAGAGCTGGATCAGAAGTGGAGCAGCTGAGTCATGAACTGACACCCATATGAGATGCTGGCACTGCAGGCGGTGTCTTTACTTCCTATGTCACAGAACCAGCCCCAGAAATAGACAATTTGTAAAGTATTTGCCTTCTCAGATTTTCTTTTTCTGACAGTTATCTTCTGAAAAACCCTGGGGCCTGCCTGTTGAAGAGATAGTATGTAGACTGGCGCCGTGGCTCACTAGGTTAATCCTCCGCCCATGGCACTGGTATTCCAGGTGACAGTCTCAGTTGGGGTGCTGGTTCTGACCCAGTTGTTCCTATTCCAGTCCAGTTCTCGGCTGTGGCCTGGGAAGGCAGTGGAGGATGGCCCAAGTTCTTGGGCCATGCACCCACAAGGGAGACCAGGAGGAAGTGCCTGTCTCCTAGCTTTGGATCAGCACAGCATGCTGGCCATAGCAGCCATTTGGGGGGTGAACCAATGGAAGGAAGGCATTTCTCTCTGTCTCTCTCTCTCTCACTAACTCTGCCTGTCAAAAAAAGAAAAAAGAGATAATATATAGCCAAGATTCACCACAAACCCCAGACACTTAAGTGAAGCCTCAATCAGTTCCCGAAATGGCTAAACTCTCATTTCTGCTCCTGGACTGATCATAGGAACTGCCCAGCTGAGTACAGCCCAAAACACAGAGTCAGAACTGCAAATCAAATGGCTATTTGTTAAGCCATTGTATTTTCTGATTTGTCCTACATCAAATGCTGATATATATCAGTAAGTATGGCAGAAAGTTGAATTACATGCAAACTACAATGCATACAACTTCAAAATTTCATTTGGAAGTTCCCAATGGCCAACAGGCACATGAAAAAATGTTCCAGGTCATTAGCAATCAGGGAAATGCAAATCAAAACCACAATGAGGTTTCACCTCACCCCAGTTAGAATGGCTCACATGCAGAAATCTACCAACAACAGATGCTGGCAAGGATGTGGGGAAAAAGGGACACTAACCCACTGTTGGTAGGAATGCAAACTGGTCAAGCCACTATGGAAGTCAGTCTGGAGATTCCTCAGAAACCTGAAGATAACCCTACCGTTCGACCCAGCCATCCCACTCCTTGGAATTTACCCAAAGGAATTTAAATTGGCAAACAAAAAAGCGGTCTGCACCCTAATGTTTATTGCAGCACAATTCACAATAGCTAAGACCTGGAACCAACCTAAATGCCCATCAACGGTAGACTGGATAAAGAAATTATGGGATATGTACTCTTTAGAATAGTATACCACAGTAAGAAACAACGAAATCCAGTCATTTGCAACAAAATGGAGGAATCTGGAACACATCATGCTGAGTGAAATAAGCCAGTCCCAAAAGGACAAATACCATAGGTTCTCTCTGATCGGTGACAACTGACTGAACACCAAAAAGGAAACCTGTTGAAGTGAAATGGACACTATGAGAAATGGTGACTTGATCAGCATAGCCCTGACTGTTAATGAACAACTTAATACATTATCCCTCTTAGTAGTTTTTTTGTCTGTTCTACTTAATATGACTGGTTTAATTCTGTAATTAATACACAGTTATTCTTAAGTGTTGAAATTTAACTGAAATGTGATCCCTGTTAAACATAAGAGTAGGAATAAGAGAGGGAAGAGATGTACAATTTGGGACATGCTCAAGCTGACTTGCCCCAAATGGTAGAGTTAGAAACATACCAGGGGACTCCAATTCAATCCCATCAAGGTGGCATATACCAATGCCATCTCACTAGTCCAAGTGATCAATTTCAGTTCACAATTGATCATAATGAAAGGACTAAGAGTCAAAGGAATCACATAAACAAGTCTAGTACCTGCTAATACTAACCGATAGAATAAATAAAGGGGAGAGTGATCCAACATGGGAAGTGAGATACACAGCAGACTCATAGAATGGTGGATGTCCTAAACAGCACTCTGGCCTCAGAATCAGCCCTAAAGGCATTCCGATCTGGCTGAAAAGCCCATGAGAGTATTTCAGGCATGGAAAGCCAAGACACCCTGGCAAAAAAAAACAAACAAAACAAACAAACAAAACAAAAAACAAAAAACAAAAAAAACAAAAAACAAACCCTAACTGAAAGATATCTGTGAGTGAGATCCCAGTGGAAAGAACAGGTCGTCAAAGAAGGAGGTACCTTTCTCTGAAGGGAGGAGAGAACCTCCACTTAGACTATGACCTTGTCTAAACAAGATAAGAGTCGGAGAACTCAAGGGGCTTCCATAGCCTTGGAAACTCATGACTGGTGCATAGGGAGATTACTGATGCCATAAACAGGAGTGTCAATTTGTAAAGTCAACAACAGGAGTCACTGTGCATTTACTCCTCATGTAGGATCTCTGTCCTTAATGTGCTGTACATTGAGACTTAATGCTATAACGAGTACTCAAACAGTATATTTCGCTTTGTGTTTCTATGGGGGTGCAAACTGTTGAAATCTTTACTTAATGTATACTAACCTGATCTTCTGTAAAAAAAAAAAAAAAAAAGAAATTATCAATTCCCAACTTCTTGACTCTCACTGGGATTAAACATGACAATAAGTCTGATCTGATTTCATCATCATTTAAAAAATCATCTATTATTTTTCACTTTATGTTTGTGTGGTAGCAAACTGTTGAAACCTTTACTTAATGTATGCTAAACTGATCTTGTGTATATAAAGAGAATTGAAAATGAATCTTGATGTGAATGGAAGGGGAGAGGGAGTGGGAGAGGGGAGGGATGCTGGTGGGAGAGACGATATTGGGGGGAAGCCATTGTAATCCATAAGCCGTACTTTGGAAATTTATATTAATTAAATAAAAGTTAAAAAAAAAAGCTCCTATAAACACAATCTTTGCCTATCAATTAGACCTTGAAAAGCTGCTACTAAAAAAAAAAAAAGAGTCCTGGGATTCATAAAAATAAATTATGTGGAGACCATAAGGTTGTTCTTCACATTTCAGCTTATATATGCTCATTGTGTTCTTTTGGTTTATATTTTAAGAAGGTTATTATATGAAATCTAATTTAATATAATTTTACTATCTCAGAAGGCAGGATAAAGGTTCACAGTAATTTTCTGTAGCTGCATGTATACTGCATATTGTTCAAGAAGAAATTACTGAAAGGGGGAAAATTTTTATGATATGCTTTTTGTTTTTTTTAAAGATGTATTTATTTATGTGAAAGTCAAATTTATTCAGAGAGACAGAGAGATCTTCCATCTGATGGCTCACTCTGCAAATGGCTGCAATGGCCAGAGCTGCACCAACCAAAGCCAGGACCCAGGAGTTTCTTCCAGGTCTCCCACATGGGTGCAGGAACCCAAGGACTTGAGCCATCTTCTACTGCTTTCCCAGGCCATAGCAGAGAGCTGGATCAGAAGTGGAGCAGCTGAGTCTTGAACCTGTGCCAATATGAGATGTGGGCACTTCAGGCCAGGGCATTAACCCACTGTGCCACAGCACTAGCCTCATGATGTGCTTTTTGAAGTCATACACTCCAAACATTGCATTAGTAGCAAAAGGAAGGCATGCTTATGAAAGTTTTCTAAAGCAGTACTATTTGAACTGGTGACAATTTCTGAAATGGATCTGAAAAATAAATGTTTTTTAATTAAGTGTGGCAAGATAGAGAACATTAGGCAGAAGTTAAGGTGCTGGGTATTTACAAATCATGTGACACTACACAAAGCACTTTTCTCCTGAAATACAATTTATTTCATCTTTTTTACAGAGATCCTGGCAAAACTTCCTTGAGCTACCATGAAGGACTATTAGAATACAGGGGGCAAGAGTCCTCCAAGATGGTGGAATAGGGAGGGAGCACACTAATAGTCCAGGAAAAGATAGTTTAATAAAAGTGGAGATACTGTAGTTTCAGGGAAGAGTTAGGGGAAAAAACTGCAGAAGAAACTCTTCCAGAACTAGTGGGACAAGGTGGACCTATGTGGAGGGCATGGGTGCCCATGGCTCAGGACCCCAGCTGCCAAATCTACATGCCAGGGCTGGAAAGGGAGGTGAGGCAAAAACTCAGTAGCCCAAGACACTGGCAGGGAAGTCGCAGGAAGAGCCTAGAGGGAATGAAGCTTGAAGCCCTGTGGGGGAAAGTCCACTAGGCTAACTAAAAGAGAGAAATAAAATAAATAAAATAAAATAAAATAAAATAAAATAAAATAAAATAAAATAAAAGGGACCAGTATGGACATGATTCTCTCTCTCCACTCACCTTACAAAGGTGAGCAAGACAAAGAGCAGGCACCATTTTGGACATATGTAAAACCTGTGCCACGTCAGGGCTGTGCCCACCCTCAGCCAAGCAGAAAAACCTGACTCTGGTGCGAGAAATAAAAGGAGGTTAGGACCTAGTGATGTGTGGGAGCTTATGAACTGTGACTGTGAAAAAAAAAATTGAGGGTGTGTGAGAGAACTCATGGGGTGCCTGAGATGTGAGTACTCTTGGGAGACACCGCAAATTTGCTAACCTTGGCATCCTGGTGGAAGACTGCAGGGGAATCTGAGCTTACACTGAGGACTGCACAGATCCTTTGTGTGGTCCTTGGGACAGAGCAGATGAATATTATACCCACAGGGGCCAGAGCTCAGACACTGACTGCCTTCAATTCCACTCAGCTGTGTCGAATTACTTCCCTTGTTAACAAACAAAAAAAAAAAAGAGAGAGAGAAAGAGAAAAAATTTAATATGTCTAACCTGGGTGTGTCACCCTTAACCCTGAAGAATCAAACAGAGCTCTCTGGCCACACCCATCACAAGCCTCTAAGGATCCATCAAAAGCAGACAGTCCACTAAATCGAGTCATAGTATAATAAGAAAAACCACAACAGCAAAAAAAAAAAAAAAAAAGAAGAAGAAGAAGAAAACCAAAGAATATCTCCATAATGCCAAGCAAGAAATGCAGAAACTGAGGAAACAAGAACAAGGAAGACATTATGATGCCCCCAAGTGAACAAGACACTCCAAGCCAAGATTCTAAAGGTGATGACATAGAAGAAATGCAACATATGGATTTCCAAAAATATATGATAAGAACATGTAGAAGTTCTCAAAAACAAATTCTTGAACTACAGAAATCCTTACTGGACAGGGTAGAAAATCTCTCTCATGAAAATGAAATCTTAAGGAAAAATCAAAATTACATGAAGCAATTAGTAGAACATGAAATTGTCATAGTGAAGAGAAATCAAAATGAAATGAAGAATTCAATAGATCAAATGACAAATGCATTTGAGAGCCTTAAAAACAGAATCAGTGAAGCAGAAGAGAGAATACCAGACTTAGAAGACAGAGCACAGGAAAGCATACAGTGAAACCAAAGAAGAAGAAATTAGAAATCTAAAAAATATTGTTGGGAATCTACAGGATACTATTAAAAAACCCAACATTCGGGTTCTAGGAGTTCCCGAAGGCATGGAGAGAGAGAAAGGCCTTTTTAGTGAGATACTAGCAGAAAACTTCCTGAATTTGGAGAAGGACAGAAACATCCTAATACAGGAAGCCCATAGAACCCCTAGTAAACATGACCATGAGAGTATTTCAGGCATGGAAAGCCAAGATACTCTGGCAAAAGATCTCTGCGAGTGAGATCCCAGTGGAAAGAACAGGTCTTCAAAGAAGGAGGTACCTTTCTCTGAAGGGAGGAGAGAACCTCCACTTAGACTATGACCTTGTCTAAACAAGATAAGAATCGGAGAACTCAGAGGGCTTCCATAGCCTTGGAAACTCATGACTGGTGCATAGGGAGATTACTGATGCCATAAACAGGAGTGTCAATTTGTAAAGCCAACAACAGGAGTCACTGTGCACTTACTCCTCATGTAGGATCTCTGTCCTTAATGTGCTGTACATTGAGACTTAATGCTATAATGAGTACTCAAACAGTATATTTCGCTTTGTGTTTCTATGGGGGTGTAAACTGTTGAAATCTTTACTTAATGCATACTAAACTGATCCTCTGTAAAAAAAAAAAAAAAAAAAAAAGAAAAGAAATTATCAACTCCCAACTTGACTCTCACTGGGATTAAACATGACAATAGGTCTGATCTGATTTCATCATCATTTAAAAAAAAATCATCTATTATTTTTCGCTTTATGTTTCTGTGTGGGAGCAAACTGTTGAAATCCTTACTTAATGTATACTAAGCTGATCTTCTGTATATTAAGATAATTGAAAATGAATCTTGATGTGAATGGAAGGGGAGAGGGAGTGGGAAAGGGGAGGGTAGTGGGTGGAAGGGATGGTATGTGGGGGAAGCCATTGTAATCCATAAATCGTACTTTGGAAATTTATATTCATTAAATAAAAGTTAAAAAAAAGAAAATGAAATCTTAAGGAAAAATCAAAATTACATGAAGCAATTAGTAGAACATGAAATTGTCATAGTGAAGAGAAATCAAAATGAAATGAAGAATTCAATAGATCAAATGACAAATGCATTTGAGAGCCTTAAAAAGAGAGACTACCAAACTTAGAAGACAGAGCACAGGAAAGCATACAGTGAAACCAAAGAAGAAGAAATTAGAAATCTAAAAAATATTGTTGGGAATCTACAGGATACTATTAAAAAACCCAACATTCAGGTTCTAGGAGTTCCTGAAGGCATGGAGAGAGAGAAAGGCCTTTTTAGTGAGATACTAGCAGAAAACTTCCTGAATTTGGAGAAGGACAGAAACATCCTAGTACAGGAAGCTCATAGAATGCCTAATAAACATGACCAAAAGAGATTTTCGACATGACACGTTGTAATCAAACTCACTACAGTGAAACATAAACAAAAGATTCTAAAATGTGCAAGAGAGAAACATCAGATTACTCTCAGAGGATCTCCAATTAGACTCACAGCTGACTTCTCATCAGAAACCCAACATGTTAGGAGGGAATGGTAAGATATAGCCCAGGCACTAAGAGAGAAAAATTGCCAGCCCAGAATATTATATCCTGCTAAGCTCTCATTTGTGAATGAAGGTGAAATAAAGACCTTTCATAGCAAACAGACATTGAAAGAATTTGTCACCACTCGTCCAGCCCTGCAAAAGATACTTAAAGATTTGTTACACAGAGAAACACAGAAACACAGCCATAAATATGAAAAAAGGTAAAGGAAGAAAATCTCCCAGTAAAAGATCACAGGAATTTCAAAACATATATTAGAAATATCTTTGGGAAAATGGCAGGGCAAAGTTACTACTTATCAACAGTCACATTGAATGTTAATGGACTCAAATCTCCAGTTAAAAGACACGGACTGGACGAAAGGATTAAGGAAAAAAACCCATCTATTTCCTGCCTACAAGAAACACATCTTTCCAAGCCAGCCCCATGGCTCACTAGGCTAATCCTCTGCCTTGCGGCACCGGCAAACCAGGTTCTAGTCCCAGTTGGGGTGCCAGATTCTGTCCCGGTTGCCCCTCTTCCAGGCCAGCTCTCTGCTGTGGCCAGGGAGTGCAGTGGAGGATGGCCCAAGTACTTGGGCCCTGCACTCCATGGGAGAACAGGATAAGTACCTGGCTCCTGCCATCAGATCAGCGCGGTGCACCAGCTACGGCGGCCATTGGAGGGTGAACCAACAGCAAAAGGAAGACCTTTCCCTCTGTCTCTCTCTCAGTGTCTACTCTGCCTTTCCAAAAAAAAAAAAAAAAAGAAACACATCTTTCCAACAAAGATGCATACATACTGAAAGTAAAAGCTTGGAAAAATGTATTCCATGCCAACAGAAACCAAAAAAAAAAAAAAAAAAATAGCAGGTGTAGCCATATTAATATCAGACAAAATAAACTTTAACACAAAAACAGTTAAGAGACAAAGAGGGGCACTATATAATGATTAAGGGAACAATTCAACAGGAAGACGTAACTATTATAAATGTATATGCACCTAATTACAGGGCACTGGTTTATTTATTTTTTTTTTAAACTTTTATTTAAAGCATATAATTTTCCAAAGTACGACTTATGGATTACAATGGCTTCCCCCCCATACCGTCCCTCCCACCCACAACCCTCCCCTTTCCCACTCCCTCTCCCCTTCCATTCACATCAAGATTCATTTTCGATTATCTTAATATACAGAAGATCAGCTTAGTATACATTAAGTATGGATTTCAACAGTTTGCTCCCACACAGAAACATAAAGTGAAAAATAATAGATGATTTTTTTAAATGATGATGAAATCAGAGCAGACCTATTGTCATGTTTAATCCCAGTGAGAGTCAAGTTGGGAATTGATAATTTCTTTTTTTTTTTTCCTTTTTTTTTTTTTTTTTTACAGAGGATCAGTTTAGTATGCATTAAGTAAGGATTTCAACAGTTTGCACCCCCATAGAAACACAAAGTGAAATATATTGTTTGAGTACTCGTTATAGCATTAAATCTCAATGTACAGCACATTAAGGATAGAGATCCTACATGAGGAGTAAGTGCACAGTGACTCCTGTTGTTGACTTTACCAATTGACACTCCTGTCTATGGCATCAGTAATCTCCCTATGCTCCAGTCATGAGTTTCCAAGGCTATGGAAGCCCTCTGAGTTCTCCGACTCTTATCTTGTTTAGACAAGGTCATAGTCAAAGTGGAGGTTCTCTCCTCCCTTCAGAGAAAGGTACCTCCTTCTTTGATGACCTGTTCTTTCCACTGGGATCTCACTCGCAGAGATCTTTTGCCAGAGTGTCTTGGCTTTCCATGCCTGAAATACTCTCATGAGCTTTTCAGCCAGCTCCGAATGCCTTTAGGGCTGATTCTGAGGCCAGAGTGCTATTTAGGACATCTGCCATTCTATGAGTCTGCTGAGTATCTCACTTCCCATGTTGGATCACTCTCCCCTTTATTTACTCCATCGGTTAGCGTTAGCAGGTACTAGACTTGTCTATGTGCTCCCTTTGACTCCCAGTCCCTTCACCATGACCAACTGTGAACTGAAACTGATCACCTGGAACAGTGAGATGGCATTGGTACATGCCACCTCGATGGGATTGAATTGGAATCCCCTGGTATGCTTCCAACTCCACCACTTGGGGCAAGTCAGCCTGAGCATGTCCCAAATTATACATCTCTTCCCTCTCCCATTCCCACCACCATGTTCAACAGGGATCACATTTCAGTTAATTTTCAACACTTAAGAATAACTGTGCATCAATTACAGATCTAAACCAGTCATATTAAGTAGAACAGATAAAGAAAACTACCAAGAGGGATAATGTATTAAGTTGTTCATTAACAGTCAGGGCTATGCTGATCAAGCCACCATTTCCCATAGTGTCCACCTCACTCCAACAGGTTTCCCTCTTGGTGTTCAGTCAGTCGTCACCGATCAGGGAGAACATATGGTATTTGTCCCTTTGGGACTGGCTTATTTCACTCAGCATGATGTGTTCCAGATTCCTCCATTTTGTTGCAAATGACTGGATTTCGTTGTTTCTTACTGCGGTATAGTATTCTAAAGAGTACATATCCCATAATTTCTTTATCCAGTCTACTGTTGATGGGCATTTAGGTTGGTTCCAGGTCTTAGCTATTGTGAATTGAGCTGCAATAAACATTAGGGTGCAGACCGCTTTTTTGTTTGCCAATTTAAATTCCTTTGGGTAAATTCCAAGGAGTGGGATGGCTGGGTCGAACGGTAGGGTTATCTTCAGGTTTCTGAGGAATCTCCAGACTGACTTCCATAGTGGCTTGACCAGCTTGCATTCCCACCAACAGTGGGTTAGTGTCCCTTTTTCCCCACATCCTCGCCAGCATCTGTTGTTGGTAGATTTCTGCATGTGAGCCATTCTAACCGGGGTGAGGTGAAACCTCATTGTGGTTTTGATTTGCATGTCCCTGATTGCTAATGACCTTGAACATTTTTTCATGTGCCTGTTGGCCATTTGGATTTCCTCTTTTGAAAAATGTCTATTGAGGTCCTTGGCCCATCTCTTAAGTGGGTTGTTGGTTTTGTTTTTGTGGAGTTTCTTGATCTCTTTGTAGATTCTGGTTATTAACCCTTTATCTGTTGCATAGTTTGCAAATATTTTTTCCCATTCTGTCGGTTGTCTCTTCACTCTCCTGACTGTTTCTTTTGCAGTACAGAAACTTCTCAATTTGATGCAATCCCAATAGTTGATTTTGGCTTTGACTGCCTGTGCCTCCCGGGTCTTTTCCAGAAATTCTTTGCCTGTGCCAATATCTTGAAGGGTTTCTCCAATGTTCTCTAGTAACTTGATGGTGTCAGGTCGTAGATTTAGGTCTTTAATCCATGTTGAGTGGATTTTTGTGTAAGGTGTAAGGTAGGGGTCTTGCTTCATGATTCTGCACGTGGAAATCCAATTTTCCCAGCACCATTTATTGAATAGACTGTCCTTGCTCCAGGAATTAGTTTTAGATCCTTGATCAAATATAAGTTGGCTATAGATGTTTGGGTTGATTTCTGGTGTTTCAATTCTGTTCCATTGGTCTATCCATCTGTTTCTGTACCAGTACCATGCTGTTTTAATTACAACTGCCCTGTAGTATGTCCTGAAATCTGGTATTGTGATGCCTCCGGCTTTGTTTTTGTTGTACAAGATTGCTTTAGCTATTCGAGGTCTCTTGTGCCTCCATATAAATTTCAGCACCATTTTTTCCAGATCTGAGAAGAAGGTCTTCGGTATCTTGATTGGTATTGCATTGAATCTGTAAATTGCTTTTGGGAGAATGGACATTTTGATGATATTGATTCTTCCAATCCATGAGCATGGAAGATTTTTCCATTTCTTGGTATCCTCTTCTATTTCTTTCTTTAAGGTTTTGTAATTTTCATCGTAGAGATCTCTAACGTCTTTGGTTAAGTTTATTCCAAGGTATTTGATTGTTTTTGTAGCTATTGTGAATGGGATTGATCTTAGAAGTTCTTCCTCAGCCATGGCATTGTCTGTGTATACAAAGGCTGTTGATTTTTGTGCATTGATTTTATACCCTGCTACTTTGCCAAACTCTTCTATGAGTTCCAATAGTCTCTTAGTAGAGTTCTTTGGGTCCCCTAAATACAGAATCATGTCATCTGCAAGGGCACTGGTTTATTTAAAAGCTATGTTAAGGGAGTTAAAAGGGAGACATAGACTCCAATATAATAGTATTGGGGGACTTCAATACTCCACTCTCAGAAACAGATCAACCCGACATGTGGGGAGCAACCCGGACTAGACTAAGTTATTGGAATTAAGACTTATTCTATTGGAATTAAGACTTATTCTATGCATCTGCTCTCCCACAATATGGCGCTGAGAAGGGAGAAACAGCTTCTACGCAGCTGCCTCCAGTTCAACTAATAAACTGTAGGACCTGCTCCTGATTGGAGGAGGGCAGCGTACTCAGCGTGTGGGTAGCAGAGTTGGGATTGGTGGAAGGACTATAAAGGAGGAGAGAGACAACATGCACCAGGAACATCTAAGAGGAACATCTACCTGAAGGAACACCTGTGCAGCCCCCGAGAGAGCCGGCCGGCGGTGTGCCGCTCCCCCGCGGAAGTGGGGAAAGTGGCAGGGGGAACCGCCCTTCCACAGAGGTGGAAGGGACGGTAGCCAACCCGCGAAGAACCAGCGGCAAACCCGGGGAGGGCCGAGCAGACGAAAGAACAGCGCAGGGTCCTGTGTCGTTCCTCCACGAAGAGGGGGAGCGACACCGACAGAAGATCAATAAGGAAACAGCAGATTCAATTGACACTACAGCCCAAATGGATCTAACAGATATCTACAGAACTTTCAATCCTACACTTAAAGAATTTAAATTCTTCTCAGCAGTGCATGGAACCTACTCTAGGACTGACCACATACTAGCCCATAAAGCAAGTCTCTGCAAATTTAAAAGAATTAGAATCATACGATGCAGCTTCCCAGACCATAGTGGAATGAAGTTGGAAATTAGCAACTCAGGAATCCCTAGAGCATATGCCAACACATGGAGATTGAACAACATGCTCCTGAATGAACACTGGGTCATAGAAGAAATCAAAAGAGAAATCAAAAACTTTCTGGAAGTAAATGAAGATAACAACAAAACATATCAAACTTATGGGATACAGCAAAAGTAGTGTTAAGAGGAAAGGTTATAGCAATAGGTGCCTACATCAAGAAATTGGAAAAACACCTAATAAATGAGCTTTCAATTCATCTCAAGGATCTAGAAAAACTGCAAAAAACCAGACCCAAATCTAGTAGAAGAGAAATAATTAAAATCAGAGAAGAAATCAACAGGATTGAATCAAAAAAAACTTACAAAAGATCAGCCAAACAAAGAGCTGGTTTTTTTTTTTTTTTGAAAAAAAAAAATAAAATTGACACCCCATTGGCCCAACTAACTAAAAAAAGAAAAGACCAAATCAATAAAATCAGATATGAAAAAGGAAACATAACAACAGATGCCAAAGATATAAAAAGAGTCATCAGAAATTACTACAAGGACTTGTATGCCAGCAAACAGGGAAAACTGTCAGAAATGGATAGATTCCTGGACACAGGCAACCTACCTAAATTGAACCAGAAAGACCTAGAAAATCTAAACAGACCCATAACTGAGATAGAAATAAAGGCCCTCCCAAGAAAGAAAAGCCCAGGACCACATGGATTCGCTGCTGAATTCTACCAGACATTTAAAGAAGAACTAACTCCAATTTTTCTGAAACTATTCAGAACAATCGAAAAAGAGGGAATCCTTCCAAATTCTTTCTATGAAGCCAGCATCACTTTAATTCCTGAGCTGGAAAAAGATGAAGCATTTAAAGAACATTCAGACCAATATCCCTGATGAACATAGATGAAAAAACCTCAATAAAATTCTGCCTAACAGAATGCAATAACACATCAGGAAAATCATCCACCCAGACCAAGTAGGATTTATCCCTGGTATGCAGGGATGGTTCAATGTTCGCAAATCAATCAATGTGATACACCACATTAACAAACTGCAGAAGAAAAACCATATGATTATCTCAATAGATGCCGAGAAAGCATTCAATAAAATACAACACCATTTCATGATGAAAACTCTAAGCAAATTGGGTATAAAAGGAACATTCCTCAATACAATCAAAGCAATTTATGAAAAACCCATGGCCAGCATCCTTTGAATGGGGAAATGTTGGAAGCATTTCCACTGAGATCTGGCACCAGACAGGGATGCCCACTCTCACCACTGCTAGTCAACATAGTTCTGGACGTTTTAGCCAGAGCCATCAGACAAGAAAAAGAAATTAAAGGGATACAAATTGGGAAGGAAGAACTCAAACTATCCCTCTTTGCAGATGATATGATTCTTTATCTAGGGGATCCAAAGAACTCTACTAAGAGACTATTGGAACTCATAGAAGAGTTTGCAAAGTAGCAGGATATAAAATCAATGCACAAAAATCAACAGCCTTTGTATACACAGGCAATGCCATGGCTGAGAAAGAACTGCTAAGATCAATCCCATTCACAACAGCGACAAAAACAATCAAATACCTTGGAATAAACTTAACCAAAGACGTTAGAGATCTCTACGATGAAAATTACAAAATCTTAAAGAAAGAAATAGAAGAGGATACCAAGAAATGGAAAAATCTTCCATGCTCATGGATTGGAAGAATCAATAGCATTGAAATGTCCATTCTCCCAAAAGCAATTTATAGATTCAATGCGATAACAATCAAAATACCAAAGACATTCTTCTCAGATCTGGAAAAAAATGATGCTGAAATTCATATCGAGAAACAGGAGATCTCGAATAGATAAAGCAATTTTGTGCAACAAAACAAAGCCGGAGGCATCACAATACCAGATTTCAGGACATACTACAGGGCAGTTGTAATCAAAACAACATGGTACTGGTACAGAAACAGATGGATAGACCAATGCACCAGAATAGAAACACCAGAAATCCAAACATCTATAGCCAACTTATATTTGATCAAGGATCCAAAATCAATCCCTGGAGTAAGGACAGTCTATTCAATAAATGGTGCTGGGAAAATTGGATTTCCACATGCAGAAGCTTGAAGGAAGGCACCTACTTTACACCTTACACAAAAATCCACTCAACATGGATTAAAGATCTAAATCTATGACCCAACACCAGCAAATTATTAGAGAGCATTGGAGAAACCCTGCAAGACATTGGCACCGGCAAAGACTTCTTGGAAAATACCCCAGAGGCACAGGCAGTCAAAGCCAAAATTAACATTTGGGATTGCATCAAATTGAGAAGTTTCTGTACTGCAAAAGAAACAGTCAGGAAAGTGAAGAGGTGACCAACAGAATGGGAAAAAATATTTGCAAACTATGCTACAGATAAAGGGTTGATAACCAGAATCTACAAAGAGATCAAGAATCTCCAAAACAAAACAAACAACCCACTCAAGAGATGGGCCAAGGACCTCACAGACATTTTTTTCAAAAGAGGAAATCCAAATGGCCAACAGACACATAAAAAATGTTCAGGATCACTAGCCATCAGAGAAATGCAAATCAAAACCATAATGAGGTTTCACCTCACCTTGGTTAGAATGGCTCACATACAGGCCGGCACCGCAGCTCACTAGGCTAATCCTCCGCCTAGCGGCGCTGGCACACCAGGTTCCAGTCCCGGTCGGGGAGCCAGATTCTGTGCGGTTGCCCCTCTTCCAGGCCAGCCCTCTGCTGTGGCCAGGGAGTGCAGTGGAGGATGGCCCAGGTGCTTGGGCCCTGCACCCCATGGGAGACCAGGAAAAGCACCTGGTTCCTAACTCCTGCCATCAGATCAGCGCGGTGTGCCGGCCACAGCGCACTGGCTGCGGCAGCCATTGGAGGGTGAACCAACGGCAAAGGAAGACCTTTCTCTCTGTCTCTCTCTCTCACTGTCCACTCTGCCTGTTAAAAAAAAAAAAAAAGAAACATACTATAAGTAGAGAAATTAAAATGTGGAAAGAATTTTTGGAAATTGTCATTATATATATTTTTTAAATTCTCATAATTAAATTGTGGTTCTAAAACCTCAAATACTTCTACAGATACTTAGAAAAAACCTCCAAGGACTCTCTTTAACTTTAGTGTTTAAAGAAGAAAATAGTAACTTGAATAAATCATTTTTAATCCTTTAAAATGATGCTTGATCTTACCTATTAAAATAATTTGTGGACCATCAATGGATCATATTTTACAGTAAAATAGTAATAATTTGGTGCATTAATATGGCTGGAAAACAGGGTGAATGCCTTGTAAAGTCTTTGTGAATATTTAAAACTGCACTATCTAGAAATTTTTTACCCAAAACATCCTGAATTCATCTATCCATCACATCCAGTTATCTGTATATTTTTAACAAAGCTATATTTTAAAAAACCCGCACTTAATTAGTGGTTTCTGACACAAATTAGGCCAGAGACAAATATTAGGGTGTCACGGAGCTCCTGCTTTTACTCCTCTTCTAGTCTAAATGAGAATTGCCATGAAATAATAGACAAACTCTTGAGGATTTGAGTGATGGTCTCATGGGCCATTGACTGTTGGCCCACAGCTACTGGTCATTTTTTCTATGTATAGTGTATGAATTGTGCCATGCAAATGCCTATATCAGCACTTATCTGGTAATTGCCTTTCAGTGACTTCATTCTGCAAATTGAAGGACCTCAGTCTTGAACTTCAATCTTACATAACTTCACCTCAGACCCAGAATAAAATTATTACTTAGTTCCCAGCATCATACAATGTAAACAGAAGATGAAGTTGTAGGCATCAAACAAGAATAGTATCATGAAATAGTGAATTCCCTTGTCCTTTCTAAAAATTATTGCTCCCCATAGTGGTAGCCACACACTTCTGACAGCAGGAGTTGCTGATTTTAGAATTATGGTTGAAAATTCTGTGGATTTCCTGAGAAGAAAGTGGGAAGGTAGCACACAACACTCAATTGTTGTTGATTGATCTTTTACAATTCATTTTCTCTCACTGATTTTAAATACACCTTTGTTTTTATTTGACAGGTAGAGTTATAGACAGTAAAAGAGAGACAGAAAGGTCTTCCTTGTGCTGGTTCACTCCCCAAATGGCCGCTGTCACCAGCGCTGCATTGCTCCAAAGCCAGGAGCCAGGTGCATCTTCCTGGTCTCTCATGGGGGTACAGGGGCCCACGCACTTGGGCCATCCTCCACTGCCTTGCCTGGCCACAGCACAGAGCTGGACTGGAAGAGGAGTAACCAGGACTAGAACCTGGTGCCCATATGGGACACCAGTGCCACAGGTGGAGGATTAACCAAGTGAGCCATGGCGCCAAACCCTAAATACACCTTCTGACCAGCATTTGTAATTTCAAGCACTTAGAAATAGGAGCTCTAACACTTGATTTTACTGAATCAATAATGAAAAATATAGTCCCTAAGATATAAAGAGAGTGAGGATCACAGACTGAAACTAATTCAGGATCCTACAAGGACTAAATTTGAGGTCAAGCTTGAGCTACTTATCACTAATAGAAGCAACCAGTGTTATCTGATCAAGTTTTACTAGATGGGAATGGTATCCCATATTTGTGCCAGTTTGTGTCCCAGTCTCTCCACTCCTGATCCAGCTCCCTGCTATTGAACCTGGGAAAATAGCAGCAAAAGATGGCACAAGTGTGTGGGCCTCTGCCCACACCACAGTGCCAGCCCTAAGAAGTCTTAAAAACTTAAAGAAAGAAAATGTATAATATATCAATTATAGTTGTATATAGGTATAAATTTCTGAAAAGTACATAATTTCATCCTTTTAGTCATCTAAAACTTATTTGTAAATTATATAATTAAAAAAAGATAAAAAGACATTGATTCTTATGTCTCTTCAGCATAAGACATCAACTTTTCCAGGTTCTAGATGCATTTATTCACAGATTTTCAGAGAAGTAATCAGTAATGTGGCTCAAATAACAGTCTTACCCAGGGAATCCCCCTAAATTTAAACAGGGTGCTCAATACCATTTTAGAAAAGTTCCAAAATATGTATCAGAAGAAAAAATTATTTATTTGGTACATCTCATTTTAACTATAGTATTACCTAAATTTCCAATAGTCAGATGTACTCAAAAAACCCCACAGGTGGGAGAGATGGCCTAACACAGCAAGTAATTATTAAAATATAAATTTTAAGCTACAACTTAACTAGGGAAATAACACTCCACAGGTCCCAAACTAAAATAATTAAGATGACATAATAAAAGGAAACTCAATGTCTTCATGGATTAAAATGTATTACATTAAACTTAACAAACAAAAAGGTGATTATTCCAGCTGTTTCCCACTTGGCAGCCCAATTTTACCTGTTGAATCTGGAAAAAAGTAAATGGCATCTCATGGCAGATTGCTAAAATCTTAATGCCATATGCCATCGATTATGTCCACCATACTTTATATCTAATATTAACATATCTGATGCTTCTTAGTAGATAAATGACCTGTCTTAACTATTACAAAAGTGGCAAATGTGTTTTTGCTCAAACCTTTTCCAACAGCTCCTCAGTCTAGTTTGCCTTCACTTTGAAAAGACACTTTTTCTAGGTTATACATGAGCATCTCATTGACTTGGCCATCAAACATAATTTTTGCAAAGAATTTAACTGTACCCAGCTTTTATCAGGAGCACAAGAATATATCACATTGATGACTTCCTCCCTTCATGAGACTATTTGACATACTTGTGAAGAACATACAATGCTAATACCTTTTAGTCCTTCCTGGGTTTTGGTGCAATGCATGCCTCATTTAAAAAATTAATTGTCATGGATGCTACAAAGCAGTCCAGCTTATATGGCCCCCCCTTCCAGTGAAAAGTCAAATTGAATTCTGTAGGCACTATCCTTAGTGCTCTCAGTGACTTCTTCACTCGAGGAGATCATATGCCTTCTAAATCCTCTGGATCATTTGTGATATCCATTACTTCTCAAGGGCTGTGATGCAAGGAATAACCTCTCTTGGAACCTTGCTATGTGCCAGTAAAATTAAATTAGATTTCTATTAATTGTGCTATACTGGAAAAACAGTCACCTACACACCTTGAGCCTGTGATTCTCCAAACCTTGTTATCTAGTAGGACTTTGGCCATGAATATAGAACAGCAAAACATGAGAATGGCTACTAAGGCCTCCTTAATAGATGATGGACCCAAACTTGACATACTCCATTTGGCAAAGGGGATGGCTTCCAATGTCTGCTGTCTATGTCCAGATGCCAGGGTACAGCAGGAGGTCACTATTCTAACAATAATAAAGAAAAACCATTTAAGTTCAGCTGGACACCATTCTACTTACTGCTGATTTCATTACTATTAATCTGGATGCCTTCACTGGTGACAATCCAGAGACCCAAAGTAGTCACAGCTGTTATCTGCTAACAAAAGCTTAAACCAAGAGTTATGGATTTATATCTGCTATAACACAATTCCTCAGAACCCATCTAGTCCAAACCTTGAGAGTTGGAAGCTGTTATACTTGGCCCACCCATATATAGGAAGTTAATTGTGCCAGATGGGCTCTATATCCTTGTACTGCAAGGAAGATGTCATAGATATTGATGCTCCAAATTTATCCAGCTCCCTGCTAATGTCTCTGGGAAAGCAGCAAAGACTTGCCCAGATGCTTGGGCCCCTGAACCCATGTGATATCTGGAAGAAGCTCCTATCTCATGAGATCAGCCTGGTCTAGCCCCAGTCATTGCAGCCATTTTGGAGGAGAACAAACCAGAAGGAAGATCAGTCTCTCCCTTTCTCACTCTAACACTGCCTTTCAAATATATAAATAAATCATTTAGAATGTAATCATTTCAATAGATTCCTCAGTGCTCAATCATGATGACTTTTACTATCTTAAGGACATTTTCATTTCTTTTTTAAAGATTTGTTTATTTGAAAGGCAGAGAGGAGGACAGTGTGCTGCAGTATGCAAAGCTGCCATCTGTTATACTGGCATCCTATATA
The DNA here is from genome assembly GCF_051225735.1 of Oryctolagus cuniculus. Taxonomy (NCBI): domain Eukaryota; kingdom Metazoa; phylum Chordata; class Mammalia; order Lagomorpha; family Leporidae; genus Oryctolagus; species Oryctolagus cuniculus. The sequence goes on along the minus strand of NC_142887.1, from coordinate 3,431,610 downwards.
GGCACCAGTTCAAGTCACACTTGTTCCACTTCTGATTTAGCTTCACGCTAATGGCCTGATAGAGTGGAAGATGGCCCAAGTACTTGGGCTCCTGCCACCCCCATGGGTGACTCAAAAGACGCTCCTGGTTTCAACCTGGCCCTTCACCAGCCATTGGAGAAACCAGGGGTGTGAAACAGATGATGGAAGATCTATGTCTCTCTCTCTCTCTCTGTAACTGTGATTTTCAAATGAAGAAGTAAATAACTTTTAAAATGATTTTAGAAAGGGCAGAGAAACACACAGAAAGTGGGTGAAGAGAGAGAGGAAGAGAGGTCTTGCATATGTTGGTTCACTCTCTAAATGTCTGCAACAGCTATGGCTGGACCAGGCTCTCAGGTCCCCTAATAAGTAGTAGATCTTGCACTTAGGTGAAAGGAACTGAAGAATTTGAGCCACTACCCCATGCTTCTCAGAGATATTAAGCAGGAAACTAGTTTGGAAGTGAAACACTGAAAACTTAGATTAGCACTGCAATATAGAATGTGGGCATCACATGCAATGACCAACAAATTAGAAAACCTGGAAGAAATCAAGACACATGCTAGGTAAAAAAATTAAGCCATGAAGACATATAGAAAGCCTAAAAAAACCAAAAACCAAAACAGATATTGAATCAGTAACAAAAACCCTCCAAAGAAAAGCCCAAGACCAGAAAGCTTCACTGCTAAATTCTACCAGACTTTCAAAAATAGAACTATTTGGCCAGTGCCGTGGCTCAATAGGCTAATCCTCCAGCTTGTGGCACTGGCACACCAGGTTCTAGTCCCAGTTGGGGCACCAGATTCTGTCCCAGTTGCCTCTCTTCCAGGCCAGCTCTCTTCTATGGCCCAGGAGTGCAGTGGAGGATGGCCCATGTGCTTGGGCCCTGCACCCCATGGGAAACCAGAAGAGGCACCTGGCTCCCGGCTTTGGATCAGCACGATGCGCCGGCTTCAGCGTGCTGGCCGTGGCAGCCATTGGAGGGTGAACCAATGGCAACGGAAGACCTTTCTCTCTCTCTCTCACTGTCCACTCTACCTGTCCAAGAAAAAAAAACTAATTCCAATTCTCCTTAAGCTATTCAAAGCAATTGAAAGAGAAGAGTATTCCCAAACTCCTTCTATTTGGCCAGTGTCACCTTATTTTGTAAACCAGAAAATGATACAATAGAGAAAGAGAATTAAAGAACAATATCTCTGATACCCACAGATCCCAAAATTCTCAACAAAAAACTAGCTAATAAAATGCAACAACAGATCATAAAGATAATTTACCTGGACCAAGTGGAATGTACCTATGGTATGCAGGGATAGTTCAACATATGCAAATCAATAAATGTGATATGTGACACTGGCAAACTAAAGAATAAAAACCACATGATGATCAATAGATGAAGAGAAAGTATTTGATAAAAAACAGCCTTTCACTATAAAAACCTTAAGCAAGTTGGGAATAGAAGGAATATTCCTTATCACAATCAAGGCAATATATGACAAATCTTCAACCAACATCATATTGAATGGGAAATCGTGGAAGCATTTCCACTAAGATCTGAAACCAAAGTTGCTCTCCCTCACTACTGCTGTTCAATACACTACTGACAGTTTTAGCCATGGCAATAATGCAAGAAAAAGAAATCAAAGGAAAACAAATTAGAAAGGAGAAAGTCCAATAATTTGTTTGCAGATGACATGATCCTAAATATTGGGAAACCAAAAGACTCCACCAAGAGATTATTGAAACTCACAAGAAAGTTTGGCAAAGTTGTAAAATATGAAATCAACACACAAAAATCAATAACCATTATATACACAAAAATGCCATGGCTGAAAAATAACTTATCAGATCAGTGCCATTCTCGATAACCATAAAATTTTTTATTACCTTGGAATAAATTTAATCAAGGGTGTGAAAGATCTCTATAAGAAAAATTACAAAACATTAAAGAAAAAAAACACAAAAAAAGGAAAAATCTTTGATGTTCATAAATTGGAAGAACAAATATCATCAAAATTCCCATCCTACCAATAGAAATTATTTTTAATTTTACTTTGACAATCATTTATTTATTTGAGAAGAAGTTATAGACAGAGATACGGAGAGACAAAAAGTGATGCCTTCTAACTGTTGGTTAATTCTCCAAATAGCTGTAATGACTGGTGCTGGGCTGATCTGAACCCAGGAGATAAGAGCTTCCTCCTCATCTCCTATGTGGATACAGGAGCACAAGCACTTGGGCCATCTTCCACTGCCTTCCTAGGCCATGAGCAGAGAGCTGATCAGAGGACCAGCTGGGACCCAAACTGGCATCCATATGAGATGCCAATGCCACAGACAGAGGCTCAAACTACTATTCCACAGTGCCAGCCCCTCAAAAGCAATTTACAGATTCAACATGATCTCAATCAAAATACCAACAACATTCAGAAGGAAGATCTTTCTCTCTCTCTCTCTCTCTGTCTATAACTCTACCTGTCAAAATAAAAAAAATAAAATAAAAAAATTTTAAAAATAAAAGAACATACAGCATCACCTGATGGTTCAGGAGCATGACAAGTAGGACCCTGTGGTGGCTTATTACTGAATAGTTGCTCAAGAATTGCTCTGAGGGGTGTTTGTTGTCAGCCATTGTTTGATCATTATGTATTTCATGAAGGGGGTCATTTATATGCCATGCAAACTAGAATGAAGATTCATAATAAAACTCCTGAGTGTCATAAATTTTTATCAAAATTAACAGGTCAGTTAGGAGCTCTTAATAAATAGTTGGGGGGCTGGTACTGTGGTGCAGCAGGTTAAAGCCCTGGCCTACAGTGCTGACACACCATATGTGCTCCAGTTCAAGTCCCAGCTGCTCACTTCTGACTCAGCTCTCTGCTCTGGCCTGGGAAAGAAGTAGAAAGATGGCCCAAGTCCTTAGGCCCCTGCACACATGTGGGAGACCTGCAAGAATTTCCTGGCTCCTGGCTTCAGATCAGCACAGCTCTGGCCATTGTGGCCATTTGGGGAGTGAACTAGCACATGGCAGAGGCCAACTCTCTTTCTGTTAGACCGAACTTGGATGGGACTCAATTATCCCAATGAGAGACTTCAGTGATGCAAAAGCAAAGAGGTTTATTGTTCTAGCTTGATCTAGGGTCCACTCCTCCAATCATCACAGTGGTCATCTGATGAGGACCCATCCCATATACTTTGTGGGGTTTATATAAAGTTTTCAGAGACATTCTACATATTATAGCACCATTCAGCAAATCATCTCATTCTGTGGGAATTTAAAGAACATCTCTTAAAATTGATTAGTAAATCCAGTGATGGGAATAGACCTAGTAAAGGTGGTTAGATGGTTTTGGGGTTGATGCTTTTTAAAATGATTGGCTAAAGTGTAGGGTCCAAACTGCTAGGGTGTATGTTCCAAACTACAGGGTTTTGGGATGTTATCAATCGCCTTAATGGCCTAAAAAGACACCTGGAAAAGATTCAGATTCCTTTTGAAGCATTCATCAGTAGCCTCAACCAGTTTTATTGTCCATTTAATGGCTCCAATAATTTATGGGTACATAGGGCTGATGTTGGCAAGATCCTAAAAACACCCTTTGAACCCTGCTTCAGCAAATGAAAACACAGAAAATATATATTGGAAATAAGTTTTATTAATTTACATACATGAAGAGAATTTTTTAAAAGGCATAATATTTGGACAGATCATATTACTTTGCTGTAAAATTCTAAATCTAATGAAAGAGTCCAGAATTGTCTAGATTAGAGATTACCTTTTTGTTTTCCTTAAGGCTTATAAAACAAATACAAATGTCCTAAAGTGCTAGATTAACCTGAAAAAATTATGTTCAAAACACAATTTTTATTCATTAGAGTTTAACATTGACAGAAGGGAAAGTCATTCAGTAAAGAGGTAGAAATGCTTTCAGACTTAATATTAAGAATGTTGGTTTCCCAAATGCTTTTTCTTATCCATTCAGCTTAAGGTGAATTGGTATTTGCTGCATCAGCAGTCTGACTGCATGTCTTAGAAAATGAAAAATAAAGGTCTGTAGAGATGCCTGAAGAGTTGGTGCTTTTAAGTTAAGATTCTTCTCAGCTGCTGAGGAGTACGTTCCATCGAGTGCATAACTATGAATGATTCAGAAGATTTATAAGACTTAAGATACTCAGTTGTTAACTTTATGAATTTTGTGGGAAATTATGGACTTACTGTGTCACCTGAGTTTGCTGTGTTAAAAAAATGAATACAAAGATTCTTTTTAAATAAAAAAAAAAGTATAGGCTTGTATTGAACAAAATGTATCTAAACTTCATAAAATGCTGTTATTTTAATACAAAACATACATAAGCATTTGTTTTAAACATAAACAATTGATTATAAAAGTTTGTGTTTCTACTCAAATACACTTGTGAAAAGAAGTTACAATTTATCCCCAAAATAATCTAGAATTTCCTAACAGTATCTAACTTAAATAATGAAGGAAAACATCCTAAAACATCTTTTGTTTGTGTGAACTTAATTACAGTACCTTAAATTAGCATTCTCCATCCCAAAGGTTATTAAAAGTTTTGAAAGGGAGATAAACTCCATGAGGTTGGTAGATTTTCTGTTCTAAATTCTTCATGTACTTGGGGCTGGTGATGTGGTGCAGAGGTTAATCCTCTGCCTGTGGTGCCAGCATCAAGTATGAGTACCGGTTCTAGTCCCGGCTGCCCCTCTTCCAGTCCAGTTCTCTGCTATGGCCTGGGAAAGCAGTGGAAGATGGCCCAAGTGCTTGGGCCCCTGCACCTGCATGGGAGACCAGGAAGAAGCAGCTGGCTCCTGGCTTTAGATCCATGTAGATCTGGCCATTGCAGCCATCTGGGGAGTGAACCAATGGAAGGAAGACCTTCCTCTCTGTCTCTCACTCTCCCTCTGTCTGTAATTCTACCTCTCAAATAAATAAATAAAATCTTAAAAAATATATTCTTTAAATATTTATATTAATTACAACCTCTTATTTTAGAAAAATGAGGGTTAATGGTTTATGACTTCTGCTAGTCTGTGATTGTTACAAAGTAAAACTTCTAGTCAAGGTATGAATTTGTAAATTCCTTATTGGCAATAAAATTATTATAACAAAAATTGTCATACTGAGTTAATAGTCTTCAAATAAATACAAATTAGGAGAATATTTAGCAACTTAAAAACACCTGGCGGCTGGCGCCATGGCTCACTAGGATAATCCTCCACCTTGCGGCACTGGCACACTGGGTTCTAGTCCCAGTCGGGGCGCCCGATTCTGTCCCGGTTGCCCCTCTTCCAGGCCAGCTCTCTGCTGTGGCCAGGGAAGGTAGTGGAGGATGGCCCAAGTGCTTGGGCCCTGCACCCCATGGGAGACCAGGAGAAGCACCTGGCTCCTGCCATCGGATCACCACGATGCGCCGGCTGCTGCGTGCCAGCTGTGGCAGCCATTGGATGGTGAACCAATGGCAAAAGGAAGACCTTTCTCTCTGTCTCTCACTCACTGCCCACTCTGCCTGTCCAAAAACAAAAAACAAACAAAAAACAAAAAACAAAACACACCTGGCTATCAAAATTATTTAGATGCAGACAAGATAAGACTCCTTGTGGGGTAACCACATGCTGAATATCTGGTTTTTTATTTCCATGTCACTGTCACAGGCTGAACAGCAACACAACACAGTATGAGAATGATGAGCACTCCTCTAATTCTAGAGACATATGTGCCCTGTCAGGACTTCATTGGCCTAGCTCATCAAAAGACTCAGGAATAAATGTTTCTGTTTTCAAGAGAATTGTGGGGCCGGTGCCATGGCACAGTAGGTTAATCTTCCACCTGTGGCACTGGCATCCCATATAGGCACTGGTTCTAGTCCCAGCTACTCCTCTTTCACTACAGCTCTCTGCTATGGCCTGGGAAAGCAGTAAAATGTGGCCCAAGTGCTTGGGCCCCTGCACCCATGGGCAACTAGGAAGAAGCATCTGGCTCCTGGCATTGGATCAAGCAGCTCTGGCTGTTGTGGCCATTTGGGGAGTGAACCAGTGGATGGAAGACCTTTCTCTCTGTCTCTACCTCTCACTGTCTGTAACTCTGCCTCTCAAAGAAATAAACAAAATCCTTCAAAAAGTCTGTTAAAGTGAATTACAACCACCATTGTATGTTTTCTTTCACAACTTCAAGTGGACATAGCTCATAAAATAAAATAAATCATAGGCTGATGCCATGGCTCACTTGGCTAATCCTTCACTTGTGGCACCAGCACCCCAGGTTCTAGTCCCAGTTGGGGTGCTGGGTACTATCCCATTTGCTCCTCTTCCTGGGCTCAGGAGGGCAGTGGAGGGTGGCCCAAGTGCTTGGTTCTCTGCACCCACACAGGATAACTGGAGGAAGTACTTGACTCTGGGCTTCGGATCGGCAGAGCACTGGCCATAGTGGCCATTAGGGGAGTGAACCAACGGAAAGACCTTTCTCTGTCTCTCTCACTGTCTATAACTCTCTCAAATATAAATAAATAAACAAACAAACAAATAAATAAATCAGTTTCATAAACACTAAAGCTTAGACAATTGGTACCAATGAATAGCTTATTTCATAGTCTCTCTTTATAAATAATTAATAAACCAATTATTTTCTTCCTACTCTGCAAAGCCAGTCAACGTAATTGATTTTGAATTTAGTTTCCAAATCACCCAGAAATGCACAATGTTAATGCTTTTGCAGCATTATAAGAGCATAAAATAATAGCAATTTTTAATTCTTGCACTTTTTAACATTAGAGAGTTCTAAGACATTAAATGGCATTTTTTTCTAACCCATGTAAGACTAACAATGTGCAGGAAAACATGAGGATTTTTGTTATGCAGATAAATAATTGTGCTTTGCCTAGAATCATGCTTCAACTGTGGTTATTTTTCCTCTCCACTGAAGCCAGGAAGAAGAGAGTCCTGTGAAACTAATGAAACGCCCCTGGTGTTCTTAAATGATTACTTTCTGGCAGGAACTTCCAAGGAACAACACCACAGTCATAGTGAACTTCTTCTATGGTTGGAATCTTCTCTTTGCTTCCAGGAGACCAAGAGAAGCCACCTGGAGATCTCAGGGGAAGGCCACATGGGAATGGAGAGTCATTCATCTCCTCTGGAAGCAGTTGTGTCTGTGAAATTTTTTGCTCATAGTAAATTTGACAGGTCTCTATCCATTGATAAAGAAGAAACTCATCATAAAAATTAGTAATACATAAAAAAATCATTGAAATCTCATTTTTTTCTGCCACAGGCAAGTGGAACAACATCTCTCACAGTAAAACAGACTGTAAAGAGTCTATCCAATATCTCTGGCTCTCCTCACATTCTAAGGACAGACCTCGGAGAACTTCCAGCTGCCTCTTCCAGAAAGGTAAATCAATAAATAAATTGTTAATAAAAAGAAAAAGGAAGTAACTTTTTTTCTGTATTTCTGGATAGGATTCCTGTCTTTGAATCAATATCTCATGATTTTTATTCATTTTTCCTTCTTTGGAATTGGAGTAGGAGTAGGCAAAAACATGCATGAAAGAAGGGGGAAAAAAGCTTAAAGTACTAGATTGTAAAGTAGGAACAAATGGACAGGAAGGCTGGAGGTGAAAGGGTAAAGACTAGGTTAGGGAAAAAAGCCAGCTTATTAAATCCTTAAAAAGAGAAAGGAAGAAAGGAGGGGGAAATAGAAAAGTATGGTTATGTTCTTCTGGAATTACCATCTTATGCAATCTGTTCTCTTTGCATTAATAAAAATAAAAATGTTTAACAATTGAAAGTTCATTCCTTTATTGCATCACTACTGCCTCATTCCAACACTCTATGAAAGCAGAATCCAAAGGCAGGCATAGGTTGCAGGGTGGAAGTGACAGTGCTAGCCCTATTTCTCTAGTGTCAACCTCTGCACCCCAACTTCTGGTCCAGCAAAGTTCTATACAGTACCCAGAATCAGCTTCATAAAATAAACCACTTAGGGAAAAAGCTCAGAAAAAAAAAATGTCCCCATTATTCTTTGCCTATGAAGTACTCATAAAAATTAGCATACTGCTAAAGAAAATGAGATTGTGGTCCAGCTATGTATAAAGAACATAGGGATGTAAAGTCAGGAGGCAGTTTGGTGTTTTATGAGCACCCAAAGTAAACTGCAGATGATGGAAGGGGATGCATTACAGAATGGGAGCTGAGTAGGCAGCCCAGCCAGTAGTGACCACCAAGCCTTTAACCTGAGATTTGTGAGTATTTGTGAAGTGTACAAATGAGTTCTACCTATAACAACAGTAATTACTTTATCCTTAGGACACAAGGCAAAGCACACTTTTTCCAATTTTTATCTGTTTTTCATTTTATTTGAAAGGTAGAGGGAGAGAGATTTCTTCCATTTTCTGGTACACACCCAAATGCTCACAACAGCAGGCAATGTTCAGCTTGAAGCCAGGATCCCAAAACTCCATGCAGGCCTGGGTGAGTTCAGTTGATTCTGAGGACACACAGTCTTCAGTGACACCTGTCTTTATAAAGACACATCTCAATACAAAATAAAACTCCCTACTCAGGACTCTTGAGATCCAAGAGAAAACTCAAATATTTTCCAGATGAGTGCAAAACAGAAATCTGGAGCCAACAAGTTCCCTGCCTACCTGAGAATCAGCCTGCTCACCAAGGAGATCTAGGGAAGAGGACCACTTGGGACCTGTGCCCAGAGTCTTATCTCTTGAGTGAGCATAAAGGCAGCCCAGTCATTGGGCACTGGCAGTTTTGGACCACCTTAATCCTGAAGTGGCTACACAAACTAGTCAACTCCAATTTGGGCTGAGTTATCAGACTGGCAGTCTGGCCAAAGATTGTCACCCATTAAGGAATCTGGACACAGGAATGGCCAAAAAAGAACCATCAGGAGATGCGCACAACAGGAGTCAGAGTACTAAGTGGGTAATAAATGCACAGATCCTAGACCAAGGCAACAGGCAATGCCAACCTTCTCTTTTGTTGCAAAGTTTTCTTATTTTATCTTAAAGGCCTTGAGAAACAGATCTGTAGACATCTCATGTGTAAGACAAACATGCATCATTCATAATTGGCCTATAAATATTAGCATTCTTGGCCTGATCAATCAGCCTCAGAAACTAGCTCAGGGAGAGGCAAGGAAAGGGAATCACTTCTGTCTCATTTCTAGGGAAGTACACTTCCTCCATGAACTGCTTCTTACAAAATATTTCTCCAATTTTCCAGGAGAAATACATCAACTCTGAAAAGGCTACTTTTTTTTTTTTTTTCCATAGAGCCCAACACCTGTCTCGGGAATCACCTGTGATGCCAGGTAGATGGATAAGAAAGCCAATTGGAATCATCTACTAGAAGACAAGATACTTTACCCAAATCACTATATTTTACTCTACAGAAAAATGCAAACTGAATCTCAAAGAACTCCAGTCGATCAATCCCCTGGTTTAAGCAAAGGGCATATTTGCATTACTCCAGATATGCAGGCCTCTCTTTCTGCTGTATCTTCATGTGGACTATCTGCATAGGGATACAGAGTGAGGGGGAGGCTGCAGCAGTAAAAATGGTCAATGTTTCAATTATGAAACTGATTTTTAATTATCTCAAATTCAGTCATAAAAATTCTGCTCTAAGCAAGACACACATAAAGCCAAGCGCATCCCTTTCTCAACAAAAATTAATGCTAACTGCATATTTAGGAGTGTACTATTGCATTTAATTCCAGTACTTCTCTACATCTTATTTTTTAAGATTTTATTTATTTGAGAGGTCGAATTATAGACAGTGAGAGGAAGAGACAGAGATAAAAGTCTTCCATCTGCTGGTTCATTCCCCAAATGACTATAACAGATGGAGCTGCACTGATCTGAAACCAGGAGCCAGGAGCTTCTTCTCTGTTCCTCCTTGGGTACAGGGGCCTAAGCACTTGAGCCATCTTCTACTACTTTCCCGTGTCATAGCAGAGAGCTGGATCAGAAGAGGAGAATCTGGGACTAGAATAGTGCCCATATAGGATGCCAGTGCCATAGGCAGAGGATTAAACTACAAAGCCACAGTACCAGCCCCTCTATATCTTATAAGCACATCTTATCTGTAAGAAGAAAACTGAAAAGTGAGTCCAGTATATCACAAATTATGTTAGAAATTATCTCTAATTAAAAAAAAAAAAAAAAAAAGGAAAACCCTATAATAGAAACCTGCACAAATGACCTGTGTCCTATTACTTTATCCTTTGGAATACTTTTCAAGATTTCTTCTGGCCTTCCCATCTTCCCTTGTTCCTCATACCCTTTCAACATCACTGCCTCCCTGTCCCTGCAGCTCTCTCCCTTTGGAAGCAGTCTTGTGGACTGTCAATCATTATTTCAAAATGTATTGCAGGAAGGGCCTGAATGGCCTTCTAATGTCCCTTAAATATTTCCATAAAACAGATGATAGAGGGGCTGGTACTGTGTCCCAGCAGGGAAAGCTGCTGCCTGCACTGCTGGCATCCCATGTGGGCGCTGCTTTGAGTCTCGGCTGCTCCATTTCTGATCCAGCTCTCTTCTAAGGTCTGGGGAAGCAGTAGAAGATGACCCAAGACCTTGGGCCCCTGCACCCATGTGGGATAACTGGAAGAGGCTCCCGGCTCTTGGCTTCAGTTTAGGGTAGCTCCAGCCATTGCAGCCATCTGGGAGTAAACAAGAAGATGGAAGGCCTTTCTCCCTCTCTCTCTCTCTCTGCCTCTGCTTCTCTCTCTCTTTCAAATAATAATAATAAAAATAAAAATAATAATAACAATAATAATAATAAAAAAAAAGACAGTAGAGCATAGTGGGAAAGCTGTTGCCTGTGATGCTGGTATTCCATGTTGTGCACGAGTTCATGTCCCAGCTGCTCTACTTCTGATCCAGCTCTCTCATGTGCCTAGGAAAGCTACAAAGTTTGGTGCCTATGCTCCTACTCCCACATGGGAAATGTGGAAGAAGATACTGGCTCCTGACTTTAATCCAGTTTCAACCCCAGGTGCTGTGGCCATTAGGGGTGTGAAACAGTGGAGAAATGATTTACATCTCTCTTTCTCTCTTTGTAACTCTGCCTTTCAAATAAATGAATATTTTTAATTTTTTAAAAAATTTAACAAATGGCCCTAAATATGCTGACTCATCTTGACATGTAACAAGAGCCAAGAAAGTTGCTGCTGATGTTATGTAGTGCCTCCTCAATCCATTCTATAAGGAAAAAAATATGTATTTCTTTTGCTCTCCAAGCACTCAAATCCAAAAGAAATAATACTACCCAGTACGGCTCTCTTTAAGGCTGCTTTTGCACTGAAGAAAAGTAAAGGAGCAAGGGACCCAAACCCTGTGTGGCAGGCTGGCAGTCCCCTCCTCACTCTACATCTGAGTTTCTGGTTAGAGATGGAGACAAAGGCAACTCCAGATGCTGCAGTGGTCCACAAACAGCCTCAATCACAGACATGCCTTGTGTGTGTGCAACAGAAGGAGAGCACAGAGCACTATGTAAGGGAGGAATACAATGAACAAAAAGGAAAGGATGTGAATGGACATAGCTAAGAATTTCCCCACTCTGCTGATCATGATCTCAAGGATGTCCAGGCCAGAATTCTACTTCACTTTGGAAAGCCCACTCCTTGAAGTTTTCTCCACCTAGGTGTATTCTTCTGTGAGGAATCTGTCCTCCTGTGAGAGAGGGCACCACCACAAATTGAAAACCAGTCAAAAAGCAGAGTGATGGCTTTAATTCTCAGAGGTGAATGGACAACCACATCTATGAATTCTGCATTAAAAAATAAGCTTCCTTCTGCTCTAGGAATCTGATGTAGGTTTGGGCTAAAATGAGAAACACAGAGACCAGCTGGGTCTGTTAGGTGAGAAGAAAGGAAGCTTGATTTCCAGTTTTTACTTTGTAGCTTGTTACTTTTGAGAGGATTTCATTTTCCACTTCTACTTGAAGAAATGGAAAGGTAGAATCAGTGCCAGCCTAACACACAGCAGCTTTAGCCACTGATGACATCACAGCTTGCTACCCAAAAGTGGCAGCCAAAATAAACTCAACAAATGAGAACCAAAATAAAACAGAAGAGTCTACCATAATACCAACAGTTGTTCAGCAGATATTACCCAGATCTTGACACACAAATCACCAGGATAAAGGGTAGGGCTGGCTTTGTGGCACAGTGGATTAAACCACCACCAAATAAAATGCTGGGATCCAATATGTGTGTCCACCCTTTAAAAAAGATTTATTTATTTGAAAGTCAGAGTTTTGGGGGCCAGTGCTGTGGCACAGCTGGTTGAGACACTGGCCTCATCCCATATGGTCCCTGGTTCAGGACTTGGCTGCTCCACTTCCAATCCAGCTGCCTTCTAATGTGCTTGGGAAAGTGGCACAGTATGGCCCAAGTCCTTGGTCCCCTATATCCACGTGGGAAATCCAGAAGAAGCTACTGGCTCCTGGTTTCAGATCAGCTCAGATCTGGCCACTGTGAACCAGCAGACTGAAGACCTCTCTATCTGTCTCTATATCAGTAACTCTGTCAAATAAATAAAATACATCTTAAAAAAATGTCAGAGTTATGGAGAGGAGAGAGAGTCAGATGGGATGGCATTGTGGACTAGCAGGTAAAGCTGCTGCCTGCAGTGCTGACATCTGGTATAGGCACCAGTTCATGTCCTGGCTGCTCCACTTCTGATCCAGTTCTCTGCTAGTGGCCCTGGAAAAGTAGAAGATGGCCCAATACCTGGGTCCTTGATACCCAAGTGGGAGACCTGGATGAAGCTCTTGGTGCCTGGCTTGGGCCTGGCCCAGTCTTGGCCATTGCAGCCATCTAGGAAGTAGACCAGCAGATGGAAAATCTCTTTCTCATTCTCTCCCTTTCTCTATCTTTGCCTTGCAAATAAATAAATAAATGCTAAGAGAGAGAGAGATCTTCCATCTGAGATGGCTGCCATGGCCAGGGCTGAAGCACTCAGAAACCAGGAGCCAGGCACTTCATCTGGGTCTCCCACATGGGTTACAATGGCCCCAACACTTGAGTCATCTGCTGCTGCTTTTCTCAGACCATCAGCATGGAGCTAGGTTAGAAGTTGAGCAACTGGGACATGAACAGCTGTTCATCTGGGAAGCTGGCATTGCAGATGGTAGCTTTCCCCACTGTGCCACAATGCCAGCCCCATGAGTGCCAGTTTGAGTCACAGCTGTTCCACTTCTGATCCAGCTCCCTGTAATGCAACTAGGGAAGCAGAAACAGATGGCACAAGTACTTGGGTCCTTGCACCAATGTGGGACACTGGGTTGGACTTCCAGGCTGGGCCAGCTTTATTCATTGCAGTCTCTTGAGTGAACCAGCAGATGCAATATCCCCATCCTTCTGTCTCTGCCTCTTTCTCTGTAACTCTGCCTTTAAAATAAAATTTTTAATTCATAATAAAATAAAGAAAGAGGGTGAGAGAGTAGCCACAGTAAAGCAACAGAGCAAAGCTACAGTTGTGCTGTCCCTCAGCAGCCTTCTGCCTTAAGTGGGAAGTCTCTGGCTTACAGACACTGACATAAAAGACACATTCACAACACATTCCAAAACAAGAGATGAGAGGTTTACAAGGCATATTGATTTTATGATGACTTTCATTCATTAGGTACACTGGGTTTAGATATATGCCTTTTGTGCAGCCAAGTTAACCCAGGGTCTAATTCAAAGAGACGTACTGAGGAAGATGTGCTGCCAGGGGAGAGAGCTGCAATGTCTCATTGCTCTTGTAGTATCATAAAGGGAAGGAAAAGGGCTACTCATGTCCATGGTTATAAGGAGGACAGAAGCACAAACATTTCAGAAGGGGGGAGCAAATTTCAAATATAGTTATTTTCAGAAAATAAAAGGAAGTAAATTTCAGAATATAATGTGGGGTAGAAAAACACCATCAGTTCATCAATTCTCACAGGGATCCAGGAAAACTGCCCTGCCTACCCACAGACCAAATGTTTCAAAACACATTTTTTGATTAAATTCAGAAGATTACAGGACTCAGCACTCTGGGTGTTCAAATGCCAAATTAAGTTTCAGTTTCCACTACGGGCAGATGTAGCCAATCACTCAGATCATGAGAAAAACTTTTCCATAAGAAGGAACATGAAATAGTCACATAGAATAACTGTGCTTAGTGCTCAAAGTGAACCCCAGGATAAGCACCCAGAAAACCTGTTAGGTCTTGGGGCCAGCACAGTGGTGTAGCATGTAAAAATTTAATTATTTATGTAAAAGGCAGAGTTACAGAGAGGCAGGGCACAGAGAGAAGTCTTTCATGCACTGATTCACTCCCCAAATGGCTGCAATGGCCAGAGCTGGATCTATCAGAAGCCAGGAGCCAGAAGCTTCTGTCAGATCTCCCATGCGGTGCAGAACCCAAGAACTTGGGCCATCTTCCACTGCTTTCCCAGGCCACGGCAGGAAGCTAGATCTCAAACAAGCACCCATATGGGATGCCAGCACTGCAGGTGGCAGCCTCACCTGCCATGCCACAGTACCAGCCCTCAAAATAAACCTATTTTAAAAAACATTTTAACTGAGAGATGGGAGAGAATTTGTTTATCCAAAGCAAGGATAACATGACATAACTACTACACAGAAGAAGCTCCTGGCTCCTGCCTTTGGATCGGCACAGCTCCAACCACTGTAGCCAGTTGGGGAGTGAACCAGCATATGAAGACTTATCTCTCTCTGCCTCTCCTCTCTGTAACTCTGACTTTCAAGTAAAATAAATAAATCTTTAAAAAAAATAAGATAACTACTAGTACTCATTAACTTAAAAAATATAGAAATTTAATGAAATTCAAAATATAACCAAAATCATCATCTACTACACATTATAATCTTTGAGAGTTATATTAGAAAAAATTTAACCCCTCCCCCTCTTTGAAAAATGCACATGGGACTGGTGTAGTAGGTTAAGCAGACCCTGGCAGTGCCAGCACCCCACATGGGCACTGGTTCAAGACCTGGCTGCTTCATTTCCAATATAGCTCCCTACTAATTCACCTGGGAAAGCAAAGGATGATGGTCCAAGTGTTTGGGCCCCTGAAATCAAGTGTGAGAACCAGAAGAAGCTCCTAGCTCCTGGGTTCACCTAGCCCAGCCCAAGTCATTGTGGCCATTTGGGGAGTGAACCAATGGATGTAAGACCTCTCTGTGTCTCTCCTTCTCTCTGTAAATCTGCCTTTCAAGTAAATAAAATGCATTTAAAAAAACCCTATACAATGTAGTATTTTGGTTATTCCCTCATACAAGGAAAGCTCAGATAAACTGTAGAGGAATCCTCCTGGCTTGATGCAATTCAGAAGGAGGATTGCTTCTGCCACCCTATGCTAGACATCAATGAGAGTCATTAATGGGAAGATGAATGGACACATCAGACTGCTTCCTCACATTGCACCTTTTCTTAAAGACATCACTGCTGCATTACCAGATTATGTCTCTCATGTGAAATATGTCTCTCCTAAAAATTTTAAAGAACTTGCCAGACACCTTTCTCTGAAGGGAGGAAGGAACCTCCACTGTGATATGGCCTTGACTAAACAAATTCAGAGTTGGTGAACTCAAGGGGCTTCCATAGCCTAGACAGCTCATAGCAAGAGTCTCGGGTGATTGCTGACGTCATAAATAAGAGTGCCAATTGTTAAATCAACAACGGGAGTCACTGGGTTCATGCTCCCCTCGCAGGATCTCTGTCCTTAATATGTTTATCTATGAAACTCAAAAACAACACTACTAGTCGAACAATACCCTATACCTGGTTCGGTTGTGTGAGTGCAACCTGTTGAAATCCCTGCTTAGTATATACTAAATTGATCTTCGGTATATGAAGGTAACCGAAAATGAAACGTGATGAAGGGGGGGAGGGGAGAGGAAGTGGGTGAGGGGAGGGCCACGGGAGGGAGGGAGGTCAGGGGGAAGCCACAACAATGCAAAAGATGCATTTTATATTCTACTTAAACTATTGGTTGAGCTCTGTAATTAATACACAATTACTCTTAGGTGTTTAATTAATGCTATAACTAGTACTCAAATAGTATTTTACACTTTATGTTTCTGTGTGGGAGCAAAATGTGGTAATCTTTACTTAACATATGCTAAATTGATCTTCTGTGTATAAAGATAATTGAAAATTAATTGTGATGTGAAGGGGAAGGGAGAGGGAGTGGGAGAGGGGAGCGTTGTGGATGGGAGGGAAGACACGGGGGGGGGGGGAGGCTATTGTGGTCCATAAGCTGTACTTTGGAAATTTATGCTAATTAAATAAATTAAAAGAAAAAAAAAAGAACTTGCCAGAAACTTATTGCAGAGCAGGGAATGATGTGCCAAGGACAGTGAGTTAGCCTGAGTAGTCCAGGAATCCTGTTCTTGGCTGTTTTCAAGTTCGTATTAATGTACACACAACATAGTTGCTGAGAAAGTGTCTTACAGTTGTTTCCTGGGTGTGAAGCAGCTCTTCTCAGCAGAAACACATCACTGCTTGTCCACTCGCAAACACTGTGATAGGGAGTACATGTGAGAAAAGGTCAAAACACACTGGGTTTGAGAGGAAGAATGCTGTCACCCTAGCAACCTCTATCCAGGATTCCCTTTCTATTCTTACTTCCTAGGTAACCTTACTATGCTAAATGAGTTTCACAGATTAGTAATCTGGTGACAACAGAACTCTAACAGAATCTGTGAATCACTCAGTTAATCAAGTGAAAACTTCATTACACTGAAAGTTAGTCTATAGCAATAGTTTTCAGGGCCACATCTCTCTTTTTTTCAAAGATGTTTTATTTATTTATTTGAGAGGTAGAATTACAGTGAGATGGGTAGACAGACAGAAAGGTCTTCCTTCTGCTGGTTCACTCCCCAGTTGGTCAAAATGGCCAGAAGAGCTGCACTGTTCTAAAGCCAGGAGCCAGGAGCTTCTTCTGGGTCTCCCACATGGGTGCAGAGGCCCAAGCACTTGGACCATCTTCTACTGCCTTCCCAGGCCATAGCAGAGAGCTGGATCAGAGGAGCAGCTGGGACTCGAACTGGTTCCCATATGGGATGCTGGCACCACAGGCAGAGGATTAACCTACTGAGCCACAGTGCCAGCCCAAAGCCACATCTTTTACCGTACTGTGTGGGCATCTCTGTGGGGGAGAGGGGCACATTTTCTCTTTTCTTCCTTAACCGTCTTCACATTAACACCTTGTACAAAGTCTTCCACAGACCAGTCATTTTGAAAATCTATCACTAATATCCTCCCATGTTGAAAATGTCATGGGGTTAAACACAGAACCCAGAATAAGAAAAGTAACTTGAAGCTGGTGTTGTGGCTGAGAGGGTAAAACCATATGGGTGCTGGTTCCAGACCTGGCTGCTCCACTTCTGATCCAGCTCTCTGCTGTGGCCTGGGAAAGCAGTGGAAGATGGCCCAAGTGCTTGGTCCCCTGTACCTGTGTGGGAGACCTGGAAGAAGGTTCTGGCTTCTGGCTTCAGATCCATGCAGTTCTCACCATTGTGACCATCTGGGGAGTAAGCCAGCAGATGGGAGCTCTCTCTCTCTATGTGTGTGTGTCTTTGCCTCTCTGTAACTCTGCCTTTAAAATAAATAAATAATTTTTTTTTTTAAAGTAACTGGCCAGCGCTGTGGCTCACTTGGTTAATCCTCTGCCTGAAGCGCCGGCATCCCATATGCACACCGGATTCTGTCCCATTTGCTCCTCTTCCAGTCCAGTTCTCTACTGTGGCCCAAGTGCTTGGGCCCCTGCACCTATGTGGGAGACCAGGAGGAAGCACCTGGCTCCTGGCTTCAGATCAGCACAGTGCACCAGCCATAGTGGCCATTTGGGGGGTGACCATCAGAAGGAAGACCTTCCTTTCTAACTCTTCCTGTCAAATTAAAAAAAAAAAGTAACTGGCCCCCTTAATTAAAACCGTATGGACTGTAAGATAATCAGCTTGGTGGAGCATTGAGTGACTGTAAAGAACTAGACAAGAAAAATTGATACTTTTCTGTATTTATGTTTTTGTAGCTCTCCACTATGAAAATCCAGCTTGAAGTAGCTCATTATTAACTCACACGGTAGACTTGCATTAATTTCAGTTCACTTCTCACTTTGCAAAGGGATTAGCAGCAGGTAATAAAAGTTCACATCCCTAATAACATGAGAAGAAAGAAGGGTTGAAGACAGAAATCGAAAAGCAGAAAAATAAATCAGCTAGGTTTCCATGGCCTCAAGCTCCAGATTGAAAAAGAGTCTGTTAATTAAACACGGAGGAGCGATCAATCCACAAAGCTACTGCACAAGCTTCACGTGCTGCTGGGAAAGTCAGCCAAACACACAGCGCCCCAGCTGAAAATGTGTCCGTGGGGTCCAGCATGGGGGCCAGGAGCCAGAGCCTACTCTGATCTTCCATCTCCACCTCTCCACTGCCTCAGGCTCTGGCTCAGGGCCGCTGAGCCCCGCCCAGCTGGAATTACCAAGGGATATAGCCGGAGGCCAGCCACAAGGCATTCTCTGACCCACCCAAAGTGAGAACTGGGCTTATTTAAATCTAGGGAATGGGACTCCTTCCTTCAGCGTGCTCTCAACTGCCCTGCTTGTGCCGTTCCTCGTCCAGTGTACTTTAAGGAGAATTTGAGCGAGGCAGCCCGTGGGACTGGCCGAGCATCGGGAGACTGGGAAGCGGCGGTGGGAGACACAACACCTGGGCCCCAGACTTGACTCTGCCAGAGAAGCTCCCAGCATCACTGAGAAGCAAGTGATCGAGGTCTGGGAGCCGCCACCCACCATCGCACCCTCCCCTCTCCCACACACACATCTGTGCCCCTCCTGTTCTCCATACTTGCCGTGGAAAATCTCGGGAGCACGTCCCCTTCCTTCAGGACACACGGGGAGCAAAGCGGAGAGTGTGGGACAGGAGAAGTCGCTGGAACTTGGGGCCCACGGTAGCAGATGCAGAGGCACAGAAGCAGTGGGCGGCAGGTCTGGGGTGTGTGCTCCCGAACCGCCTGCAATTGCACTTGCACAGCAAGTCTCCCCAGTGAATGTGGGAGAAGGAGCAGCGCGGCCTCTCAGGGACCTCTCTGATCAGTAAACTTCTGTTCCCAGCCCCGAGCCACAGGGAAAGGCACGCATGCGCACGTTCTCCCACATGCACACGTACTGGCGTTCACAGAGGAAAATGTTAGAGCACCGGGTGACTCTGGGAAATGGAGTCCAGGCCAGGGCATTTCCTAGATAAACTTACTGGCCCTCTCCTAGGGCTTCAGTGCGGGGTGGGTGGAGACAGGCTGGGAACCAGAGAGCGTTTGCTTTTGTTTACATCCCTCCTTCCCTTCCTTTCCACCCCAGATCTCAAGGGTCAGCTGCTGTTCTTCCTTTCTTGAATAAAATCTTAAGAAGTGACAGCCACTGCTGCTGAGTCCCAAATCCCGGTTCCCTCACACACGCTGTTTCCCTCAGGAAAATCCCCTGCTGCTTTATTCCTGGACAGCTTCTCTCAAGTAACCCATGACAAGGATTTCAATGTAACTCTCAGCACAGGTGTACATGGCACAGTTTAACATCTAGATTTGAGAATACGATTTTTACTTGTGTCTTTTATTTGTGGTTCTTTTCAAAGCATTTTACACCACCCTCTAATTCACCAAGTACAAAAAAAAAAAAAAAAAAAAAAAAAAAAAAAAAAAAGAGAACTGGATACAGGGCTAACATTGCCAAGTATCTTCTAGGGGCCAGATTAACAGAGTAAATGCCTTACTTTGTATCAATTATACCTTGGGTTAATTCTGGAGACCATATTCTCAATTTACAAAGAGAAAGCTGAGGTGGAAAGAGATTAGAATTGAATTTGCCCATGGAAGTATGGTAAAAAAAAGTCTAGGTTATAGGCCAACCAACATGAAATACTGGTTTAAGAAGTCTTTCGGGACCAGCACTGTGGCATAGTGGGCTAAGCCTCCGCCTTCAGCACCGACATTCTATACGGGGGCTAGTTCAAGTCCCTGCTGCTCCACTTCCAATACAGCTTTCTGCTGTAGCCTGGGAAAGCAGCAGAAGATGGCCCAAATGCCTGGGACCCTGCATCCACATCAGAGACCCAGAATTTCCTGGCTCCTGGCTTTGGATCAGCTTAACTATGGCTATTGCAGCCATTTGGGGAGTGAACCAGTGCAGGGAAGACTTCTCTCTCTCTCTCTCTCTCTCTCTCTCTCTCTCTGCCTCTGCCTCTCTGTAACTCTGCCTTTCAAATAAAAAAAAATCTTCTTTTAAAAAAAGAAATATTTCTTTTATCTTGGAGCTCAGTTTCTAAAACCCCAGATTTCTCATCTCTAAAATAAAAAGTGAGGGAGAGGAAGAGTATCTACAATCCTAATCTTCACTGTAGAGAAACACATAGGATTATAACTTATCTAAAAAAGAAAGGAGGTTCAAAATTGCTATTGCTGTATGGTTATTTTTCTCATGCTTAATATCAAGATAGCATATAAATATTATGCATTCTTAGGTATATTTGTGGTGTTTGATTTTTAAGATTTTAAGTAGAAATGTAAATGGAAGCAGGATGACATGGAGTTCTGTTTGTGATTACTTCTGTCAATTCTAATTCATGGGATTTGAATTGCTGGATTAGGAATGCTTAAATGTATCCATTCATTTCACACTAATGTTTATTATGTCAGGTGATATTCTTTGTGTAGACTGCTTTTTCTTGCCAGATTGAAAATTCAGGGGGGCAAGAAACATGTTTGCTTTGACATTGAAACTCAGCATCTTGATAGAGTCATTCTTTTAGTTGAATGAATAAATGAGGCTATAAAAATTAAACAAATACAATTTCTGATCCCCAATAACTACCTAGTTGAAGAGACAATGAAATAGATATCTATTTGATAACACACACAATTAGATGAATGTATAATTTGTTGCTCAGAGACAACTTTGATAATAAAAGAGACATATTAATAATGACACAGGGTTGAAATGTATAAACAGAAACCATCGAGGGCCAAGCAGGTTAAATGTTCACCCTAGCTTTGTAAGGCTTTCCATTCACTATTTAGTAAGCATTTACTGAGCATTCTTTTGTGTGGTGTGTTGAAAGAACTACCAGCCACATGATTTTCCTAGTTATTGGAGTAAGAGAACCTGAGCAATCAGAAAAATGTTTGGATGAACTAAGAGGCTTTACACAAAGGTAAGAAAAACAAAAAGCAGAGAGGTCAATTAAAAAGTATATCAAAGGTAATTTAGTAGGACCTGAACCAAGGTATGGTGGTAGTGGGAATGAAGAAGAGGCAACAGATTACAGGGAGATCCAAAAGGCAGAAACAACAGGATTTCAATGGTAGATGAAGGCAGGAGGGAACTCATGTGTAAATCTTCATTTGGGTTTTATTATTTAATGGACAAGGAGTTCTCAGTACATTCATGTTCATCAGTAATTAAAGGCTACCTCCAACTGACATAAACTTCCCCTAAATCCAGCACACAATCTCATGGGTAGCTACTATCTATAAGCCTTATGTTGATCATCAAGCCAAATATTTTTAACTGCTACAATCTACAATGGTCCTCATTATGATGCAGTTACTTAGAAACTAGAAGACATAATCCATTTCTATAAGAAAGGTCTAAATAAAAAAGTAAAATTCAGGGGCTGGCGCCGTGGCACAGCAGGTTAACACCCAGGCCTGAAGTGCCGGCATCCCATATGGGCCCCTGTTCAAGACCTGGCTGCTCCACTTTCAATCCAGCTCTCTGCTATGGCCTGGGAAAGCAGTAGAGGATACTTGGTCCCCTGCACCCACATGGGAGACCTGGAGGAAGCTCCTGGCTGCTGGCTTTGAATCAGCACACTTCTGGCCATTGTGGCCAATTGGAGAGTGAACCATCAGATAGAAGACCTCTCTCTCTCTCTCTCTCTCTGCCTCCCCTCTCTCTGTGTAACTCTGATTTTGAAATAAATAAGCAAATAAATATTTTTAAAAAGGAGTAGTAATGCTCAATATTTATAAAAAGGCCAGCGCCGTGGCTCAATAGGCTAATCCTCCAACTTGCAGCACCGGCACACCGGATTCTAGTCCCGGTCAGGACGCCAGATTCTGTCCCAGTTGCCCCTCTTCCAGGCCAGCTCTCTGCTGTGGCCTGGGAGTGCAGTGGAGGATGGCCCAAGTGCTTGGGCCCTGCACCCCATGGGAGACCAGGAGAAGCACCTGGCTCCTGCCTTCGGATCAGCGTGGTGCGCGGGTCGCAACACACTGGCCGCGGTGGCCATGGGAGGGTTTAACCAATGGTAAAAGGAAGACCTTTCTCTCTCTCTCTCTCTCTCACTGTTCACTCTGCCTGTCAAAAAAAAAATTTATAAAAAAAGTTAAGTTAAAAAACCCACAAAATCATATATTTCAAAGCTAAATTTGGAATACCTCACTAATTCACAATTTATAGATTCATCAACCTTAGGTAACTAAAGCACAATTAAGCAGGAAAGAAGTAAAAAAAAATTCCTTGGGAAGGGGCCAGGACTATGGCATTGTGGGTAAAGCTGCCACCTGCAGTGTGGCATCCCATATGGGCATTGGTTCAAGTCCTGGCTGCTCCACTTCTGATCCAGCTCTCTGCTATGGCCTGGGAAAGCAGTAGAAGATGACCCAAGGCCTTGGGCCCCTGCACCCATGTGGGAGACCTGAAGAGGCTCCTGGCTCCTGGCTTCAGATTGACACAGCTCCGACCATAGCAGCCAATTGGGAATGAACCAACGGATGGAGGACCTTTCCCTCTCTTTCTTCCTCTCCTTCTCTTTCTGTGTAACTATTTCAAATAAATAAATAAATCTTAAAAAAAAAAAAACAATTTCCTGGAATAGCCAAAATGCACATTATAAAGTCCAAGTAAGGTGTCTAGCCACTGGCTCTCCATATCATGACTCATAAAAACTCACTGTCCTGGCTATTCTGATATGAGTGGATGGACACAAAGCAGAAAAGAAAGCATTAGGTTTGAGCAGTGAATAAATGGAAAGGGCTCCAACAACAATGCTGCAGAGCTCTGTGGCTCCTAACTGAATGGGATATGCAGGCAGGCATCTCCTTAATTTCTGCCATGCTCTCAGTTGTCATAGGACCATAGAACTGAGCACAAGAATCGGAGCTTTCAAGGCCAACATCCACAATTCACTTAGTGATAGTGGAGCTCTGTAGCTTCGCTTCATGAGTACAACTAAACCTCCACACTTGATATGTCATCCTGTTAGGATCCACTGGAACTGGAGAGTGTATGGTGTCAGAGGGAGTAGAGGAGCATGGTGTGTGGGTCTCATGGTGGTGGTAGTTGTGCAGAGGGAGGGGTGGAGGAGGAGGAGAAGAGGAAGAGC
This sequence comes from Oryctolagus cuniculus, assembly GCF_051225735.1. Classification (NCBI taxonomy): domain Eukaryota; kingdom Metazoa; phylum Chordata; class Mammalia; order Lagomorpha; family Leporidae; genus Oryctolagus; species Oryctolagus cuniculus. The sequence goes on along the minus strand of NC_142887.1, from coordinate 3,408,187 downwards.
CCCTAGCACTGTGGGAATGAGGAGCAGAGGAGGGAGGGAGACAGGGGTGACTTGTCTACATTATGCCTGGTACTCTCCTGGGTATGACTGATGCAATACGAATAATGTGAATATCATGATTACCCTAAAGTTGATTTCAGTCCTGGTGGACAAATGACAAGGACATAGATAATTAAAAACAATGTGACAAAAGTTGTGGGTGCAGAATACAATCACCTATATCATTTGTGGATGCCATGCCCATCAGGCAGGAACCACCAGATTAAGGTCAGATCTCAGGGCTGGCATTGTGGTGTAGAGAGTAAAGCTACCCCCAACAGTGCCAGCATCCCATATGGGCACTGGTTCAATTCCCAGCTGCTCCACTTCTGATCCAGAACTCTGCGGTGGACTGGGAAAGCAGATGGCACAAGCCCTTGGGCCCCTGCACCCTCATGGGAAGACCTGGAGGAATCTCCTGGCTCCTGGGTTCTGAGCAGTGCAGCTCCAGCTATTGCAGCCACCAACTGTGAAGTGAACCAGTGTATGGAAGACCTCTTCTCTCTCTGCCTCTCCTTCTATCTCTGTGTAACTCTGACTTTCAAATAAATAAATAAATCTTTTTTTAAAAAAGAGTCAGATCTCAGAGGTAGCAGAGCCCAGAAATGACACCATGGTATGAAATGAAAATAGGCAGATGGTAGGTAGAAGCTTGGTAACTAAAGCTGGGATCAGCACATGGATCTTGACTGGCAGGCTGTCAAACCAATCATCAACTTGGACTAGGCTGGGATCTCCCAACTTCTATCCTAGTGCCCATGTCTTGGCAGAGAGGCATAACCAAGAAAGAGAAAATCATCTCTGGCCTTGGCTGAGGGGACTGTGGGAGCTCCCCACATTTGAAGCCAGAATCTTTTTAACCCTGAGATTCCCTCTTTCATAGGAAGGCTCATTCCTGACCTTGTCTTCTTAGCATAAACCTCTCAAGCCACCAGACCTCCCATAGCCCCACATCACCGGGCACATGTGAATGTGAATGGCTGAATGAACAGAATCTTGAGGTGTCATGTAAATGGAAGACTCATGAATCTATTCTCACCTTATGGGTGTACTTGAAGGTGAGAAAACTGAGGCAGGGGACTTTGGTCATGTTCAACCATAGAGTCCTCCTTACAAAGCAAAAAAAAAAAAAAAAAAAGAAAAAAGAAAACAAAACAAAACACAGAAAATCCTGTTCACACTTCAGAAGTCCCCAGCCATCCACCCCTGAGTACATGCTCCTGGAACAATGACAAATCCCCTAAGACCAGAGTTGGGCAGGCACTGTCTTGACAGTGTAGAAAACATTTGGGGAGGAAAGGCCCTGCTCCTCTAGAGCCCATTGGTTAAAGGATCCAGCAGAAGACTCAGAGGCTTGCCACATCACACATCTGCCCACAGAATAGGATGGTCACAGATGTGCTGTGAGCTGTGGCCTCATGGTACTGGCTGCAGCTGTTGACACATCAGGGATGACTGGTGGCAGTGGTTTGAGCTAATCCTGCCTCTGTCTGGCCAGCATTGCAGTATGCATGGAGCGAGTCTGCTCCTGGAGTGCCTGATGAGGCCAAGGGATGTGTGTAGACCTACAGTCAGAGGAAGTATGCAGCACTGGCCTCAAGGTTGGAAAGTTGCCATAGCAACAATATTTTCAGAAGGTGATGTGGCAGGGGTAGCCCTGCAAGGCAGGGTGGACTCCTGACTACATGTCCATCCCCTTATGCTCCTCTGAACTTAGAGGAGCCTGAATTGAGTACAACAAGCTGGGTGGGTGATGTTGAGAGACCACCAGATGAGATTCTGGTTAATGTATGCAGGTTATGGGTCATAATGACAACTTGATGTGCAATGTTGGGTGCTGTCCCATGTGTTCACTCACATGCCTGATATGAATGAGGGTCAGACAGAGGGAGAGTGGGCAATGGGATTTTCTTCTTTCTTTCTTTCTTTCTTTCTTTCTTTCTTTCTTTCTTTCTTTCTTTCTTTTTACAGGCAGAGTGGACAGTGAGAGAGAGACAGAGAGAAAGGTCTTCCTTTTGCTGTTGATTCACCCTCCAATGGCCGCTGTGGCCAGCGCGCTGTGGCCGGCACACCACGCTGATCTGATGGCAGGAGCCAGGTGCTGCTCCTGGTCTCCCATGGGGTGCAGGGCCCAAGCACTTGGGCCATCCTCCACTGCACTCCTGGGACACAGCAGAGAGCTGGCCTGGAAGAGGGGCAACCTGGACAGAATCTGGTGCCCAGACCGGGACTAGAATCCGGTGTGCCAGTGCCACAAGGCAGAGGATTAGCCTAGTGAGCTGTGGCGCCGCCCGCGCCATGGGATTTTCAAGAAGAACCTATGAGCAAGTGAAGCAGGCTGATTTCTTGCCTGGGGCTACTAGAGAAGAAGAAAGGTTTGCAGGCTAGAAAATGAGCAAAGAGACAGGAAACACAGCATCTCCTTTGCCCCTTCCCCAAGATGCACACCCAAGGTTAGCAATTGCCTTCCTCTTAAATCTGAATTGGTGCCAGTAATGATGTTGGAACTTGTGAATAAAGGGCCTAATGTGGCTAATATTCTGCTTATCTTTCCTACACATGGCCCAACAAATGATATTTGCTTAAAACAAATATAGGCATGCACATAGCTTGAGACTTGACTGAGAGTTCTTGCAAAATGTAAGTACTCCTTGCTGACTTGAAAGATGCTAAATGTGTGGCTCCATATTGGGATTGGGAGTTCTGTCATTAGAGCTGGATTTTGCCATTGGTGGTGCACATCATTTTCTCAACTAGGTCTCTGACAACTCCTATGGCATTCACCCTTGCTAGACATTTCCTCAGGTTCCCAGCTGAAAGGCAGCCAAACATGAATCCCATTATCTAAAGACTGGCATCTGTGGTCTCTTTGCGTGAGACCCTCAGCTGTCAGGCTGGAAGAACAACAGCATCTCTCCACAAGAAACACTGGAGACAGGCCTGATGAGCCTGTCTGTTTACTAGCAATCAGGCTCAGAATTTATAGGGGAAGAGGGGAAGAAAAAACCTTGGGTGGCAACAGCAAGTCTATAGAGCAGAAGGGGCAACATGCCAAAAGGCCTCCAACTAATTGACTTCTAGGTCACTTAGCACACATAGGCCCCTGGGCTCCTTTGTGCAACCAGCCCATGTCTGGGAGTTGCTTATCAGCTCTCTGTTTATGAACCACAAAAGCATAGCCACAAGGCTTCCAACAGGAAGAGGGGATGGAGGAAATGGGCCTGGAGCTCCTGCCACTTGCCAGCAGCCAGGCTGTGGGGTCCCTCCTGGGAGGCATAGCGCACCATGCCCTCTCAACCTCCTGCATGGGCAGGGCAGGCAGTCCCATGGGATCACCCACAGAAATCTATCTGAACTGCAAAAGATTGTGATTGGCTAAATTTTATTATAGAATTTATATCAGAAATTTCCCACCAAAGTCTGCTCTATTCTGACTTTGTCAAACACAGTGATGGAGAAAGGACAAAAATCCTTATGTCCATGTTGATCTCTCACCTACACAACAAGCAGTCCCCTGTTTCTCTGACTTGCTAATACAGCCTCTCCCCACCCCTGCCTTGACAGCCTTACTCTGCCTCAACTTTTGGACACAACACTATGTGAAAACTCTGCTATCAGCCTGAGATCTCCCCCACTCCTCCCAAGCTGTCTCCCTCTATCTCAGTGCTCAGCCTCAGAGCCCAGCCTCAGCCCAAACCCCTCCCAGCTCACACTGTGACCTCAAAGGACCTTTAAATCTAGCCCAAGCTCTTCTCTATCTCAGCAGCCCTGCTTTAGCTCAGACCTCCAAGCTCCTTCCCACCACTTTGTGCTATATAAAGCACCAGTCTGTAAGACAGGGGGTTCTCTCTTTGCTGTGTTTGCTGGGAACTCTCTGCCATGCATTCACCTTGGAGTGAATCAACATTCTGAATAAACCTGGTCTGCCTGTGGCTCCATGCTCTGTCTCCTCTTTCTTGGCATACAGCTTGTCTTGTTTTGTGGACTTGTGCATGGAGATTTAAGATTACTACCCCAATCCCTGACCATTTAAAAGCTAATTTATAAACATGGACTTGGCATGTGGCTCCATTAATGTGTGTCTGTGATCTTCGAAGTTCTTTTGGCTGCTTTTATTGGGAGGTGACTGTCAGGAAATAAACTGCTAGGAAGAGATTGATGAGATTTCCTTTGAATTCTGTGGTGCTTCACTGAAACTTGGAACACTTTGGTGATCTAAGATGAAAAGCTCATTAACAATTCTTGCTCAAAGATGCTAAAAATAATCAGCTATCTAGATCATAGACCTTGGATAAATGTTCTCTCCAACTTGAAATTTCTTTTCTTTTCTTTTTAATTTGACAGGTAGAGTTACAGACAGTGAGAGAGAGAGAGAGAGAGAGACAGACAGAGAGACAGAGAGAAAGGTGTTCCTTCTGTTGGTTCACTCCCCAAATGGCCACAATGGCTGGAGCTGCACCAATCTGCAGCCAGGAGCCAGGTGCTTCTTCCTGGTCTCCCATGCAGGTTCAGGGGCCCAACCACTTGGGTCATCCTCCACTGCCCTCCTGGGCCACAGCAGAGCTGGACTGGGAGGGGAGCAGCTGGGACTAGAACCTGGTGCCCATAGGGGATGCCAGCACCGCAGACAGAGCATTAACCAAGTGAAATTTCTAGAGAAGACTTCACTTAAATGTTTTCAGCATTGATGTTTTCAGAAAGGAAATACAAAGAGCTACCCTTTTCCTTTGACTTAGCTGAACTTAGTTGTGGGAAGCAAGGGGAATGTGGAAGCCAGTGACTGGTGATGTCTGGAGACCTAAGCTCCTAATGGCTACTCCCATGATTTCCTACAGCTTTTAAATCTGAGTGAAATCAGGTGAGAAACTCTAGTGTGTAAGCAAAGCACTCTGACAATCAATATGTGGTCCACAGTAGAGACTAGGGTACCTGAGGAGTCAAATAGTCATTTTTCAGCATGGTGATTGCCTTAGAGCCATGAGCTTCAGCCCCCTGGGTGTAAGAAATTCCCAATTTTTGGTCCCCCAAATCCAGAGAGGATTTGGTACAGCTCATGACAAGAGAAGTTTTGACCAAACATGTGAAGCCCTTTTTGCATTCTTGATAGGATTTCTCAGGATCAAGGTTCTAAGCATTTTGACCTTGAGATTTCTAGCTGGACCCTTGGATATGTCAAAGGATAATTTTGTATTTTCTAAAAACACTTGAAATCAGTTTAGCAGAAAATATTCTTAAATACAGATCTCAGGCTACTTTAGACACTAATTTCCAGAATGCTGCGGGAAAGAAAAAAACTAAATATCCCATTAAACTGCTAGTAGAGGGGCCAGTGCTGTGGCACAGTGGGTTAAAGCCCTGGCTTGACACTCCAGCATTCCATATGGGCACCAGTTTGAGTCCTGGGAGCTCCACTGTTGATCCAGCTCCCTATTCATGTTCCTGAGAAAGCAACAGAGGATGGCTCAGGTCCTCGGGCCTCTACATCCACATGGGAAACCCAGAAGAAGTTCCTGGATCCTAGCTTCAGATCAGCTCAGCTCCAACTGTTTCAGCCACTTGGGGAGTGAACCAGCAAATGCAAGTGCTCTCTCTCTCTCTGTGTCTCTGTCTCTCTCTGTAACTGTCTTTCAAATACATAGAATTAGTTACATGAGATTGAATTAATCATATTTATGGATTTCTATGCTTTTATTTAAATGTTTTTGGTTCTGCATTTCAGTGTTTCATCTAGATTCAGGAAGATTTCTACAATTTCTATTGGTTACTATACTTTAGTGTAGTTTTACAAATAGGTGGAAATGTTTACCTTTCTACCTACTTACTTCCTCTAAAATGCAAAACTTTTTTGATTTCTTGTGGCAACGTTATTGTATGAGCCCAGTAAGAATCCATTACCAGGGCCGGCACTGTGGCATAGCAAGCAAAGTCGCTACCTGCAGTGCTGGCATCCCATATGGGCAATGATTCAGGTCCCGACTGCTCCACTTCTGATCTGGCTCTCTGCTATGGCCTGGGAAAGCAATGGAAGATGGCTCAAGCCCTTGGGCCCCTGCACCAGTGTGGGAGAACCAGAAGAAGCTCCTGGCTTCAGATCAGCCCAGCTCTGGCCATTGTGGCCATTTGGAAGAGTGAACAAGCAGATGGAAGACATCTTTCTCTCCCTCTTGCCTCTGCCTCTTTGTAATTCTGGCTTTCAAGTAAAAATGAATAAATTTTAAAAAAGAAGAATCTATTATCATCATACCACAATATCCTTGAAAACATTAGCATATACAAAAATTATGCACAGAATATCTGGCATCATGAACTCCTACCCTTGCAATTAGTGAATAGAGTTTTCACTTCTTAGTGAACCCCAAAACTTGAAAATACCAGATATTGCTGGTAAAAAAGAAAATATAAGCCTGTCTTGGATTCAATTTTTAACTTTCAGAATTTTTGGATCAGACATTATACATATTTAATGTAAGTAGTTAGCACACTGTAATACTCCTTCTTTCAGATGTTTTATTTCAAAGATTTAGTTTTTCATTTATTTGACAGGCAGAATTACAGGTAAAGAGGGAGAGACAGAGAAAGAGAGGTCTTCCATCCATGGTATACTCCACAAATGGCTGCAATATATGGAATGGGGCAAGGCTGAAGCCAGGAATCAGGAACTTCATCTGAGTCTTCCCCATGGGTGACAAGGGTCCAAGCACTTATGTCATCTTCTACTGCTTTCCCAGGTCCATTAGCATGGAGCCAAATAAGAAGTGACTCAAATTGGCACTCATATGGGATGTAGGCATCAAAGATGGCAGCTGAACCACTGGGCCACAATACCAGCCCATGTTCATGGGCCTGAAAACTTTCACTGAGGTTAATAAGCATTTCCTGTGTACTTATATGATGTTAATTATGGTATTCTGCTATTCGCTTGTAACCTTGTTCATTGTTTTAACATATAACTTCTGTATAGCTTATAGGCATAGATGTAACTCAATTTGTTATCATCTTGTTGGTTTTGTTAAACACTTTTATTTTGAACTTTGGGCCTATTGAATGGCATACTTCTGCAGAAGTACAATTCCCAGCAAAATAATCCTGGCTAGGTACTTCAGGGCAACGACTTCTGTATACAGAACAGATATATCTAAGTTTAGCAATGGACTACAGATAAAGTTAGCCTGATGACCACTCCTAAATCTTCCTTGTTAATCAAATGTGACTAAAAACATATTTACACTGACTTCTTCTCATCAAATGTTTCTATCTTGACATGGGTCTGCATGAAAAACCAGGTCAAATACAACTTTGCAACAAGAGACAGATGGAACATGATTGATCAGCTGTGATTTCAGAACTAGATCTTGATCACATGGAAGAAATAAAAGTCAAGATGTAGTGAGTCACTGGTGTGAACTCTAAAGCAAATTAGATAAAGCAAAGAAGTTATAAAGATTTTTAATGAATGATGGATAGTAACTGGCACAAAAAGACTCTGCTAGAACTACAATTTCTAGAGTGCCCTCCCATTTTGAAAAAGAGATGAGAACTAGATATGATACTTAATATTCTCACACCTAATGCTACATCTATATGCTATTTAAAATGATTGTCATTCTATGAGTCTGCTGTGTGGACTGCTTCTGAACTCAACATGTCTTAAAATGCAATGTCTGGCCTCATTCTAAGTCTTTTTTATTTTTGCTAAATATTTATTAATTTATTTGAAAAATAGCCTTACAAAGAGAGAGAGGGAGAGACAGAGAGATCTTCCATCTGCTGGTTCACTCCCCAAATTGCTGCAACAGCCAGAGACAGGCCCACCCAAGTCAAGAGCCAAGAGCTTCTTCCAGGTCTCCCAAGTGGTTGCAGGAGCCCAGGACTTGGGCCATCCTCTGCTCATTTCCCAGGTGCATTATCAAAGATGGATCAGAAGTGGAGCATCTGGGACTCAAACCCATGTCCATACGATGCTGCCAAGGCAGGCGGTGGCTTTATCCTCTACACTAAAGTGGAAGCCCCATGCACACAAAGTCTTAATCAGTGACTCTTCCTGGCTTTAAACTGAAAGTTTTCAGGCAGAAAAATCACTAATTTCTCTGGTTTCATTTGAGGTACAGAAATACTAGCATGTTGCTTTTATTACTGCTGTAGAATGGTGATGCACCTGCAAGATAAAGCTATGCAGAAACTGGCTGTGTAAACCTTCTATTTATGCAGAAGATCACTACAGCTAAACCCAGCACTAGGGAGTTTTTTCTTAAAGAAACACCTACAGCAGCTGCTGTTGTGGTGTAACAGGTAAAATGCCAACTATGACTCTAGCATCCTATATGAGTACTGATTTTAGTCTTGGCTGCTGCACTTCCAATCCAACACTTTGCTAATTGCCTTTCAAAACCAGTGGAAGATGACCCAAGTACTTGTGCCCCGGCTGCCCAGGCAGGAGACCATGAAGAAGCTCCTGACTCCTAGATTTGGCATGATTAAGCCCTGGCTGATGCCACCATCTGGGGAAGTGAAACAGCAGGTGGAAGATCTCTCCCTCTCTCTCTCCCTGTTAATTAATAAGTAAGCAAATAAAGAAATTAAAGAAATGCCTACAACCTCCTCTCTTTTCATCCTTAAAATACCCTCACATGACCCCATAAATTTCATGAAGCACTCCAGGCTCTCAATGTTATCTGGATACTTTCTCTTCAAATGCAAAAAGAATTGGTTGACTTTTCCAAACACTTTGTATTGAAGAGACTACTTATTTTTCTTCATCTGTTCTAGACACCTTAAAAGCCAATTAACTGGCCAGCTCTGCAGCTCAATAGACTAATGCTATGCCTGTGGCAACAGCACACTGGGTTCTAGTCCCAGTCGGGGCGCTGGATTCTGTCCTGGTTGCCCCTCTTCCAGGCCAGCTCTCTGCTGTGTCCCGGGAAGGCAGTGGAGAATGGCCCAAGTGCTTGGGCCCTGCATCCACATGGGAGACCAGGAGAAGCACCTGGCTTCAGATCAACGCGGTGTGCTGGCCGCAGCGGCCATTCAAGTGTGAACCAATAGAAGGAAGACCTTTCTCTCTGTCCACTCTGCCTGTCCAAAAAAAAAAAAAAAAGTCAATTGACTATAGGTTAATGACCTGTTCTCTATTCTGCCCCATTGTTTGATGTATGTGCTTTAATGCCAGTGATATGCTATTTTGATTACTATAGCTTTGTAAAATATATTAAGTAGTGTGACCATTCCAGCTTTCTTCTTTTACTTCAATATTGACTTGACTATTCATTATCCTTCACAGTTCTGTACAATTCTGGGGACTTTAAAATATTTTGTTAAAGAGGGGCTGGTTGGCACTGTGGTTTAGTGGGTAAAACCACCACCTGCAGTACCAGCATCCCATAAGCATGCCAGTTCAAGTA